>NW_026712283.1:1370821-1654100 GCF_030504385.1 Musca domestica | reverse complement strand
CTGTAAAAGATAGCAGATATCTGAATGTAATTTATGAATACCTAATACTTAATATTATACTTCCATGGGACTAACTATTCGAGATATCTTCGAGATTTTGAAGATTTGTGACTTCTTACAGTAGACCTTTTACGTCCATTTCTATCTTCTATAGCTCTAAGATCTAATATAGGCCTTTTATTTGAGACATTTTATAGATACAATATCATTTCTAAACATAAGACATTTCAATAATACAAGGAGTTTCATGGACCTTATATGGATTGAAGACCTCCGGCAGATTTTCAATATATGCTATATTTCCATTAATCCTCTGTTGGTCAATTCACTATATATTCTTCTTTTCAAGAGACCATGGAGAACTTTCCAAAGTTACAATTCTCTGCATAGGCCATCTAAAGATGGAGGACCTTCTATAGCTGGATGATATTTTACTGGCCTATTACAGTCTGAGTACCTTATATGGTCCTTCTTGAAATGAAATACCACCCAAACGTCTGATATTTTCTCCCCTTGTAACCATTTTATATCTACATATATACAGAGGTACTTTCTATAGTTTAAACATCTAATAAGGACCTCTTCTAAAAAGCATATTTGAAGTCTTCTTTGGTATATTTATAGCCTTCACCCATAGACCCATAGTTACTTTTGAGGATCCTCATAGAATCACTTTCTGAGTCGATTTCCATGTATTTTTGTCTGTCCATCTATCTTCCTGAACAAAATGCAGGTTGCATTTATGATCCGATTGTGATGAAATTTTCAAAACAATATTTTAAGCGATTTCGGGTTAATTGTGACCTGCATTTTAGCACATCCGACCGAATTCGATCTAGAAGCGAGTACATTAAATTTGGTGAAAATCGTTCAAATCATCCGATTTGGGGTTTAAGTCCCTCACATGCGTAATATGCACTCCAGAAGAATGATATCTGGTAGCAGATATCATATACAGCCCTCTGCCAATTTTTATCGAGATCGGATCATATTTGGATATAGCTCCCATATATATCTTTATCCAATATCAGGTCTATTGTGCACAAAATGGCTTATATCATCCCAAATGGCAATTCCGACTGAATTCGTCCTAAAAAACAAATGGCTAATAACAGCCCAAATGGCAATTCCGACTTAATTTATCCTCGAAATAATTACCTTGAATTTGGTGAAAATCGGTTCAGATATAGCTATAGCTCCCATATATTTTTTCCCTCCGATTCGGTGTTAAAGTCCCACATATGTGTAATATGCACCCTACAACATTGATCTTTAGTACAAGATTCAATACAGGAGTCTTAAAGCAAGAAACCCGTTTATGGAGATCTCATGGATTCCCATGGAAATAACAATTTCTTCGTTAGTCCATAGACAGAAGCTTAACATTTTCAATGGAAGTGTCTGAAAAATAGCTACGTCTCTCTTACCTCTCCGCAAAGGCTCAAAATTTTAAAAACGAATAATCCAAAAAATGTCAACCAATTATGACTGAATTTTTAACTATGCCATTATCCAAAAACTCCCAAAATTCTGAATTTGAAAACTGTTCGAATAAAATTAGAGTTCTCCTCTTAAGAAATGGGAAATGACTAAAAATAAACTACGTCCCTGATACATCTACACAAAGTTTCAAAATTTATAAAAAAAAACAAGTAAAAAACCTGTAGCTGAACTTTTAACACCCTTCACCGATTGGAAGAAATTTGCAAATTTAAAAAAAAAAACACTGCTAAATTCTTAAAAATCCCGAATACAGAGAGTTACCGTTATATTGGGTCTATACGAAGTCAAGGATCTGCAAATGAAATTTTCGTCATAGGCCATTGATAGGATATTGAAATACGAAACTTGAAACAATTCCGTTGAATAATGTTGCTAAAATCACCATAATACAGAATTTAGGGATGTAGCGTTACATGGGGGCTATTCGAAGTCCCGGGCCTGCATATGCAATTTCCTGTCACAGGGATATCCTAAGACGTGGACCCTTATGTGCAATTTTCTTTAATATATTGTAGTACCCAATAGGAACTTTCCGGTGAAAAGTGTGACACAAATCATCAAAACACCGAAGTATCAATATTTAGACCTACATTTGCAGGTCTATGCAAGAATGTTTCTTACATAATGGGAACATATGCTGTCAATTTTCAGCAAATTTGGGTTAAAATTGTGACCAAAGCTGCCAAAAAACCTTAAGTCTGTCGGCACAGGGCTATACCAGAACGTGGCCCCATATAGATCATTTTCAATACAAAAAGTCCTTATTCCCTAACACACATCTGAGTAAAATTCTATCAATCTACTTCATTTCGTTCGGATGCTAATGTGATGTCACATATGGACAGATGGACGGACATACATCTCTAAATCGTCATAGAATTTTATGCTGATCAAGAATATATATACCTTGTGGGGTCTAAAATGTATATTTCGAAGTGATACAAACGGAATCACAAACTAAATATACATGGAGGGTATATTATATGCTATGGTGGAGGGTATAACAATGATCCTAAAAATTTTAGATAATTCTATTAAAAATATAAAATTATGACTCTTAAGTTTTAACTATGTCCTATCCAAAAATTCCTAATATTCTAATTTTGAAAACTATTTGAATGAAATTAGAGTTCTTCGTTAAAGAAATATATGTGCGCAAGTTTAGCCCATTTGCTGACCATGACCAATATTACATTTCTAACAACAAATCCACCCCATCTAAAAGCTCCCCGAAATTGGGGGAGCTAACCCTATTTTCCTTTTACAAATCTTCGAAAGCAAATGGTCACTTAGAACACAAATTTGTTGAAGTGTTAAAAAATGTGCATTAAATATATAAAATACCACTGCCAACAAATTGCAGAACTAGCAGCACAAAAGTTTGTTGTTCTCGATTGGAGGGAAATCTTACCATTCCCCCTCTCAAAAGATATTCACATATTCCACATACACCAATATTTATTTACAAACACACACACTCATACACTTACTTAAATACATTCATGTATGTCGATGGTCATTCAATATGTGACCTGTATTATTTATAGGGTTATTAAATATGAACACAATCTTCCGAAACGAAAACTTGGTTTGTGGAACAAATTTTCATAGCACTCAGTGAAGCCATAAAATGTATTATTTATGTCATTAGTTTTCTTTTTGTAAGAAATGTGTGTTTCTCTTCTTCTTGGATTATGAAAATAAAAAAAAAATATTCAATTTGTGTCTACCCTCTATCCGAGTTGCCCAGTAAAAAATATTTGGAGTAATCCTCAACCGAGCAATAGAGGAGTAATGATTTCTTCATCCATTTGGAGTAATAAGCGAGCAATGTATGAATTTTGTTTTGCCAAAAAATTCCACGAAGTTGGAAAAAAATTGATGTCTCGCCTTATGCTCCAAATGGATCAATAAGGGATGCATCAAAGCATTTTTGGCATGTTTTTTTTTGTTTGATGTAACTGTTGTTTAACTGTTGCTTTCGTCATGTTCGATTATTTCTTTATGGTTGTCCGTCCATTTGCTCAGTTTTCTTGTGTCCGTCTGAAGTGAAACACGTGTTGTAAGTGTAAATAAAGTGTAATTAAAAAAATTAAAAAGTGTAATTAAAAAAATCAATTGGTAAAATAATGTGTGATAATTTTGTTTCTAAACGTCATCTTAGACGGCTTGTAAAAAAAGAAATTGAAAATTTCTCAAATTGTACTCGGCAGACTCTTACTGATCAGGAACTTTCGGCACCTATAGAAATTAATCAGTCATCAAATGAGGGTAGCCAATCGGAAAACTTTAATATTCATGACGAAATGAATCCAAATGATACGAGTTTCAGCAGTGAAAAAAAAGATTGTATTGATCGGAAGCTTGCTTCGTGGGTAATAAATAATCGCGTTTCCAACGAATGCTGTAATTCGCTTCTTAGCATTTTAAAAAGTGAAGGTATTAATGTTGCACTATGCAAGGAAACATTGTTGAAAGCGTTATATGCAGAAAACTCTTATTGCCCTAATGAGAGCCCGTCAATATCACAAATGCCACCAGGTGAATATTTTCATTTTGGATTAGAAAAAGCGCTGATGATGCATGGCCAATACTTGCTGTTGAATGCAAAGTCCGAATTACTTCTTGATGTATTTGTGGATGGAATGCCGCTTTATAAAAGCTCATCAACGTCATTATGGCCAATCTTATGTTCTTTCTCAGAGTTCAAAACTCACAACCATTTTTAATTGCTACTTATATTGGTAAATCAAAACCTCCGGATGTAAAGGATTTCTTAAAAAGATTTGTGGAGGAATACATCTATTTGAAAAATGAAGGTTTTAAAATTGGTGATAAATACTTTACACCCAAAATTAGACTTTTTGTTTGTGACACACCTGCAAGGGCTTTTTTAACCGGTACAGTGGGACACACTTCTGCGCAAGGATGTTCGAAATGTGAGCAAGAAGCTTCATATAAAAATAAGAGACTAAATTATGCTATAGTACCCGGAAATGCCAGGACTGATGAAGCTTTCCTAGCACGAAAAAGTCAAGCATATCACATACAGCAATTTCGTAGCGAAACTCACCCTTTGGAATTATGCAACATTAAGATGGTCACACAATTTCCGCTTGACACTATGCATTTGATTGACCTTGGAGTGTTTAAAAAGATGTTGCGTTTAATTTTACAAAACAAGCATACAAAATCAAAGTTAAATGTAGCGGAAATAAATGAATTAAATCGCAAAATATTGTATATTGCGAAGTATACCCCAAAGGAGTTTGCTCGAAAAGGTAGACTATTTGACGAGGTATGCAGGTGGAAGGCAAAGGAATTCCGGCAAGTTGTGCTTTACACGGGAATAATTATTTTTAAAAACATATTGCATGAGGATTTATATACACACTTTTTACTATTACATACAGCATATCGGATGGTTTCGTGTCCTTCAAATTGTCATAAGAATTTGCAATGCGTTCAACAACTAATGGAAGCTTTTGTTGCCGATTTTGCCTTGATATATGGAAGTGATAAGATCAGTTATAACGTGCACAATTTACTACATTTGGCGAAATGCGTGGAAAACTTTGGAAATGTAGAAAATTTTTCATCATATAAATATGAGAACTTTTTGCAAACCTTAAAAAAAGATTGTCGGAAACCATCATACATTAGCCAACAGCTAAATAATCGATGCATGGAGCGGCATTTGCTTTTGAAAACAAATGATCCTAAATTCTTACCACTTGGGCAAAAACACAGAAACAACTTGTTTATGAGATACAAGTTCGACACATATTTCTTATCCGGAAAATCTCCTGACAATTTTTGCTTCACTATGAGTATGGTTCCAATTAAAGTATATGGTTTCTTGGTAGATAGCGGCGAAGAATACGTAGTCGGTAACGCATTTACAGATGCAGTAAGCTTGTTTCAGTACCCAGTGGACTCTAAAAAGTGTTTAGGAATTTGTAAGGCGAAAACACTAAATATCCACCGAGAGAAAATTAACATGCGTGACATATATTGCAAGATATTTTGCGTACCTGATGGGGAATATTTTGTATTTATTCCTATTCTACACCACTGTCAAATTTAGTAAATACTAATATTTAAACTATATTTCAAACTATTTTTCTACCTTAAGAACCATGAATTTTAATGCGAACATATTCCAAACTCAATCAGTTTTTACGGATGAAACTGTACAAAGCACACCGAATAATGTCGCAGGTAATGTTAACTCATAGCTCTTTTTATATTTTTTATCATAGTAATTATTTGATTTTATGTTCATTTCTAGAAACAAACAATGAAACAAAAAACACCAATAAAAAATTGGAAAACAAAATTGATCTCCTTCAAACTGAAGTCGAAGCTTTAAAGAAAATTATGTGTAAACAGACAATTTTGTTAGAACAGGTCGTTAAACACATACGCCCAACTAGCAAGGATCTCAAAATTTTTCCAATAAATTCACTAGAGGAATTAAATTCGGCAGAACAATTAGTTAATAACGAGCCTGAATCAGAAGTGGTAAGCCAGAGTTTTTAATGCATAATTTAAGTGAATTTGGTACTAAAAGCTAATTATATTTATCTTTAATTATTTTCAGATATCATATATGAAACTAAAATTTGGCAAAGACAAAATAGAAAAGGCGTTACATGCAATGATTGGTGACAATATTTTGCTTCGGGTAAATTGGGATGGAGCTAAAAATAAGACAGCCATAAACAAATATCGGTTGTTTAACTTTTTTTATTTCGGTAATAGCTTGATTTTATAACGTGTTTAAATAATATGTACATGATGTTTATTTTTCCTTTATTTTTGCAGAATCACTCAGAGACACCTACGAAACTTATCCTGAATTTGAAAAATCTTTTAAGTTGGCCTTTCGCAAATGTAAGGCAACATTTTACCGGCAAACCTACAGCCTAAAATCTAAATAAATAAAGTATTTAATATGTTTTTTTAATTATAAGAAATTATAGTACAAAAATGAATTATTTGTTTTTTTTTCGTTAAAAATAAATGATAAAATATATATTCTTTATTTTACTCTTTTCTTTTACTTCTTTACTTTCTTTTACTCTTTCAGGAGATAACAAAGATTACTCCCTTGATTCTCCTTTCCGAGATCAAAAGGAGTACTCCCTATATGCTTTTTCAGGAGATAACAAAGATTACTCCCTTTGTCCTCCTTTCCGATATGAAAACGAGTACTCCGTCTATGCTCTTTCAGGAGATAACAAAGATTACTCCCTTTGTCCTCCTTTCCGAGATGAAAACGAGTACTCCGTCTGTCATCCAATGGGAGCTCAAAAGGAGTGCTCGCCTCCTAGGACATGCAATGTTAAAAAAGAGTATAAAATGCAAGAGAGTCGGAGATTTAAGGAGTACTCCATTGCTCGAAAAGGAGCGTCCTACGATTAATCGTTGGATGATCCAATTTTTTACTGGGTGTTTACTATTTGTCTTTGTTTCCCATCAGTCTCAACTGGACACAGGAAACCTTACAACGATAATAATGACAATATTGGCACATAAAATGCATATGTTATGTTGCTGTTTGTTATATTGAAAATGGAGAGAGAGAGCGATAGAAAAACGACAACGAAATCGACGAGCAAAGAAACGATTAGCAAAAAGGAAAAGAGAGGGGAGAACTAAAAAAACAACCCAGAAAGTTTTATATGCATTTCTCAACAACACTACCTAAGGGTCAAACAAAAGTTCATTGAATTTAAAGAAAAAAGTGAAAAGGGTGAATAACAAAGGAAAGCGGACATTTGTTCAATTCAATTTAAATAAGCAGCGATTTTGTCACAACTAGACAATTGTGAATATTAGAGTATCGTATTAATTGTAATTATAGGGGGCAATTTTTCAAAATTTCCTCAATTTCAAAAACATAATAAATATTTCTGAAAATTAGAAATAAAAAAATAGGTGATAATTTAATCAGCAACGAAGATAATTTAATCAATCCAAAAAAATATATAAAAGAGCAGTGAAATAACAGACTGACTTAGAAACAATAGCCAGACCAAACGGTTGGAGCTGGAATCTTGAAATTATTTTCAAAGGTTGGGCTGGGTTTTTGGAAATTCGTTCTAAAATAATGCAAAAATGTACTGAAAATTGAATACTTTGCGTTGGACAAACGAAATGAGCTAGGGTTCTAAAATTTATAATGAGAGTCACTGATGGAGTGAGTGTAGGGTAGATGTACTAAAGGGTTCTTGGAAATCCGAACTTGAAGGTTACGAAAAGTTCTAAAATGGTACTAAACTTCTAAACTGATACCATTTGGTATTAGGTGAACACATAGAGCTAAAAATATGACATTTGGTATCAAGGTTGGAAAGTAAGTTTGGTACAATTCTGTGGTGTTGGAAATGTGTACTAAGTGTAGGAACTGTACCAAATTTTACTAAATTTGAAAAAGTTTAGTTTAGGGTAAATGGTTAAAGCCGAATTTTTAAAATTATGTATTGGGGTGCCTTTTTATGGTAGGTTTGAGATAAAGAGTTGGTTTTGAAAATATGTACCGCGAGAGCATAAAAAGTACTAAACAGTACTATATTTGGTACAAATTGGTATTGGGTGAACATATAGTGTTTAAAATATGAAATTTGTTATTAGGGTCGCTGTTCAGGTATAGGCTGGACATATGGAGGTATTTTCGCAAATATGTACCATAACTGTACGGAAATTGCGGAATGGTTCTATATTTGGTGGTAATTGGTGAAGGAATAGAGTTGGAATTCAAGAATTTGATATTGAGGTCTCTGTTTTTATCTGGGATTAACATATGAAGGTAGTTTTGGAATAGGGTACTAAATTTGGAATTGGGTGTAGGGATAGGGTTGGAATCCACAAATTTGATATGAATGCCACAGTGAGTGTCTGTGGTTGAGAGAAGGAACAGCTCGTTTTTATATATGCGTACTATAATTCTATTAAATGGTACTAAATTTGCATAATGTGGGCAAATTAAAGTTGAAGCTGAAATTTTGAAATTTTTTGAAATTTGATTAACTTTAAGAAAAGAATTAAATCCTACTGAATTTGGTATTTGGTGAAGGAAAAGAGCTGGCATTTGATGATGATGTCACTGTTGGTGTCTGTGGTTGAGTGAAGGAGGTGGTTTTGGATATGTGTACTAAATTGTACTAAATTTGTGTAATATATATGTAATAAAAATTGAAGCTGTAATTTGATATTAAGGTTAATATCGGAGGTTGAGATTCTTGTTTCGAAAATTGGTAATAAAATTTTACGAAAATAACTAAATGATACTAAACATGTAGAAAAACATTAAGTTCTGCCGGACCGGGCCGGGCCGAACCGGACCCTCTTCCTTTGGGTAAAGACGACATTTTTGTATAAAAGTATCTGAATTCAAACATGTTCCACTTTAAACTACAAATATCAGTAAGACCGTCTGGATAATACTGTGAAACTTTCAAAAAGAAAAAAAATAATAAATAAATAAATAATAATAGATAATAATAAATAAATAAAGTGGGTGAGCCGATAACCTCTATAAACAATTTTATACTTCAAGGATTGCCATCTGCCCAATCTTCTTCTTTTTACCATATTTGAAACAGTTTCGTGGGTAAATGTGTCTAGGTATATAAAAATACCGGATATTGGTGGGTATCGTTATATGTGCGCTATATGAAAACGTGGATCACCGGAGGCAGAACCCATTATAAACAACAAGTACCATATTTCACAAAGAACTCCTTGAGTAGAATCTGAGACAATTCTATTGAAAAATGTGGCAAAAATCACCAAACCACCGAACATTAGAAGATATCGTTATATGGGGGCTACACGAAAACGTGGACCTACATGTTCCGCCATTGAAGTTAGAACCCTCAAAAATCTACAAATACCAATTTTTGGACAAATTGGTGGAAAAATGTGGCTAAAACTATCGAAATACCGAATATCAGGAGCTAGCGTTATATGGGGGTAGCTCCCGATATACCAAACATGGATTTATTATATAATTTTTAATACCAACCATCCTAGATACAATGCAAATACTGGACCAAATTGGAAAGCTTTACGTCAAATAATGTGGGCTGTATCGCGATTTAAATAGACAGACCGGCGGACATCGTTAAATCGACTTAGAATCTTATACTGATCATGAATATATATAAATATACATTATGGGGTCTATGACGAATAATTAGAGGTTTTACAAACGGAATGACCAATTTAATATACCCTCCTTTCCAAGGTGGTTCTTAAGGCCCTGTTACAAATTCTAGAAAAAATCCAATATCTAAAGAATTTTAATGTATATCTCTTTTTCCCTATTTACGATTAGTTTAAAATTTTCATTTTAATTTCTAATTTCATTTTTTAAAAAAAGCACCCCTTTAACCTTTTCACCTTTAAATTACCATACACTTGTGCAATAGGTAGCCAGTCGACAGGGACAACCGACCATCTGCTTACATATCCAAATTCAAATTTTCCCAATTAGAATACACAATTTTCGGAAAATTTCAAAATTCCAAATGTAGGTTAATTAGATATTGTTTAAACATTCCCCCCTCCAGCCCTGACAACACTATTGACTAAATTCAATAGAACACATTAGTTTCAATTTATTTGCGCTTCAATTTAAATAATTTTTCATTTTCTATGGCGAATATGTTTCAATGTAAATTGGTTTTTCGGACATTTTTCATTTGAAGCTTTGTAGTCATCGTTATCGTTGTCGTCGTCGCCATCATCAGCGGCAGCAGCGACAGTAGCGGTAACAGTAGCATGATTTCCAATTTTATATTGTCTGGCATTGAAATGCTGGAAACAGGTGTTGTTGTTTTATTGAGCGCTTCATTGCACCTTAATTATCCGATTCGAAAATGTTAATGAAGCATTTGTGAAAGGAACAAAAGGAAAGCAAACCAAACAAAACAAGATGACGAGTCGACAATTCGAGTCGTTCTAAAAGAGGCGATTACAAAATTATTGCGGGGCTTCTTCGTTTTCTGTGTTTCATTTGTCAGGGACAATAAATGTCACTAATGAACCATATGTCAATCACTTAATCATTCCTAGTCATGATCATTTTAAGATGAATGAATTGAAATTTTCGAGTGTCACTAAAAACAGAGATAAATGGTTTTTAAGTTGTATTATTTAAAACTAACACCATGAGCAATTAGGTAGCAACACCTGTGGGGTATTCTCAAAGTTTCAATTATTAATAAAGCATTTAAGCGGAACTAGATTTTTGAAAACTACACCTAGGTTTTAGTGAGCATCGGGTAATTATTACACATCCATGATATTTTGTTATACCTTACCCACATACAGGGTTGCCCATATTCGACGGACCCATCTGGCAACGCCATAACTTTTGACAGAGATGTCACATCGCTTAATGACATACCGCGTTTGAAGCGTCAGTTCAAGCAGATTTTTACCATGAACCAATACACGCCACGCGAGCGCTCTGAAATAGTTGACATTTACATTCAACAGAAGAAGTCAATTGTGAAAACTCAAAGTGCTTTTAAAACATTAAAAAATGTGAGAAGTGCGCCTTCTAAGAACACCATTAAGCGTTTATACGAAAAATTTTCGACTGGTAAGACTCTTTCTAATTCGAAGAGGCCATAAAAACGTCGCACGAGCTAGTGTTGAGAGGTCCCCAAGAACATCCCAAAAACGCCGTTCTCAGCAGTTGGGCATGGCTCGGTCCACTTTACAACGGATTATTGGCATTGATTTGCATTTGTTCCCGTACAAAACAGACAAGCCTCGTCGATTGGAATGGGCCCAAAGAGTCATGGGTCCGTCGAATATGGGCAACCCTGTAGTGGTAGGGGTATTATGTCTTTGTGCATTTGTTTGCAACATGGAGAAGAAAGCCAGAAAGACCCATAGTTACTTTTGAGGATCTTCATAGAATCACCTGTCCGTCCTTCTGTCCATGTATTTTTGTGAACAAAATGCAGATCGCATATATTAGCCGATGAAGATGAAATTTTCCAAGAGTATTTGTTTGGCCCAAGGACGAACCCTATTGAAATTGTGGAGAATCGGTTCAAATTTAGAATAGCTCCCATTCAACCGATTTCAGGTTAGTTGTACACCAAATGGCCAATATCATTACAAGTGCCCTGAGTTTTGGCACATCCAACCGAATTCAGCTTAGAAGCAAGTACATCAAATCGGTTCAGATATAGCTTTAGCTCCCATAGATATGTTGCACCCAATTTGGGGGGTTTAAGTCCCTCACATACGTAATATGCACTCCACAAGGATAATATTTGGTGCCAGAAATCAGAGACAGCCCGGAAATGCCTTTGTCAATTTTTTACGAGATCGGATGAGATTTGGATATATCTTTATCCGATATTAGGTTTATTTTGCATCAAATGACAAATATCTACCCTAATGCAGTGACTTGTGGCACATCCGACTGAATTAATCCTAGAAACAACTACTTCAAATTTGGTAAATAACTCTTCTGATATAGCTATAGCTCCCATATATATCTTTCATCCGATTTTGAATTTTAAGTCTCTCACAGGCGTACTATGCGCCCCACAACAATAATCTTTGGTACAAGATATCAAATGCAGGTCAGAAATAAGTGTTTTGTTCAGATTGGGTCAGATTTGGATATATTTCCAATATATATCTTTATCCGCTAATATTAACCCAAATGAACTGAATTTTGGCACTTACGACCAAATTCAACCTAGAAACGTGTTCTTCAACTGTGGTGAAAATCGGCTCAGATATAGCCATAACTCCGATATATATGTTTCATCCCATTTTGGTGTTAAAGTCCCTCACATGCACTCCACAACAAGGGTATTTGATACCGGACATCAGATACAACACGAATATAGCTATTCCAAATTTTATCGAGATCGTTCAGATTTTTATATAGCTTCAACTTACATTCTCTTCCGATTTTATGGTTATTGTCCACCAAATATCTAATATCAGCTCAAATTGAATAGATTTTTTCATATTCAACCGAATTTTTCCATTTGGTGAATTTGGGTTCCGTATACCTTTGCTCCAATAAATATTTCTAATATAATTCTTATCGAAGTAATATCATGCACCAGGCAACAATGTTATTGGGAACTAGAGGTACTAAAGCCTCCGTCAAATTTTTTTGACAATCGATTCAAAGCTGGATATAGTTCCTAAATTGTGACTACTCTAAAGCCATGATACGCATTCAAATATGGTTCATAGTTGGTATTATTTACTTGACATAAACTCCCCATATAAACTTTTTTGTTTCGATACGGGAGGTCCACTAAATACGCATATGTTTTTTTCTCTTGGTTTCATAGTCGGCCCCGTCCGACTTTTGACCTTTCCTCACTGGTTTTAATAATTGATTTTTATCATTTAAATATCCTAAAAAGTCCCTGATTGGTCATATGTCTGAATTTATATTTTGGATCCACCATCCGCTTTACTCACACGGCTACAGATGTAGACCTCTAGTGGCTCTATCTATTTTTGTTGATCCCCAAAAATATTTTTTTTTTATTTCCATTTTTTTTTTTTAAATAAATTTCCAAAAATTATGCGTCTCATTCCAATTATCGTTATCAATAAAAATGATCATAATATTGCCATTAGCAATAAATTAAAGCTTGTTAAGAGAAGACATTATCCCCTAAAAACTGTTCATTTGATAGGCGGAAGTTGTCTATGATGTTGTTGTTGTTGTTGTCGATGAGGAGGATGCCCTATATAATGCGTTTTGATCGAAACGGACGCCAGGTCATTTATTATCAGAACTGTGTGACGTTTCTTTTTTTATTAGAATGCCACAAAGCAAAAACATTGAATAGCGCCGAGTTCTTTGATATACATATACACGTGCATGTGTGTGTGTAGTCAAACAGAATATTCAATGCTTTACGAATTTGTATGTGTGTCTGTGTGCGCATTGTTTTCGTTTTCAATTTTTATTTTATTGATATCAATTGCTTGTCAATCATTATTAAGTAATTTCCATTTGCTATGCACTGCCACCCTTTAGAAAAAACAAACACCGACATACAAACATTTGTGTATTGAAATAAATATACATTTGAAATTTTATTTGAATGCGTTTCGTTTTTTTTCGAAACAAAATGGAATGGAATTTGAAATCATGAATCTTCATTTGCATTTGATTAACTGAATCTAACCTAAAATGATTGAATGAATTTAAACAACAATTGTTTCGAAACCATGAGGAAAAAAACTGAAAAAAAAAACGTTGACAGAAAACATTTTATTGGAAATAAATTAAAGCTGGAATAAGAATGGAATCTACATTTTTGAAAGGCTATCACAGCTTTGAAAAATTAGTAGATTTTTTAGGTATTGGAGCTAACATTTAAAAATTTGAAGGAATATTTTCCTAAACCCTCAAAGCGTTATTCGTAAAGTTTCAAAGAAATTTTAAGAAGACATTAGAAGCTATCATCGCTTGTTTAAAATTTCCCGAATAATATTTCTAATTATTATCGTCGAGAAATTTAGAAAAAAAAATTTTTTTAAATTATTTTTCGAGACCAATAAGAGCTACAGTTGTGGTCTTTTTAAAGAATAATTCTTCAAAGAAATCTTTTTCAATGCAATTTAAAGTTAAAAATTTATTTCATTTCTATTTTTATTTCAAGGTCTATCCGACATATTCCCTTTTTAACATTAATTTTAATTATTAAAAATTTAATTTTAAATATTGCTGGATTGCTCAACTGCAATTTTTCGAGGTACAGGAAATTTACAATATTTTTTGTTCCTTTCGGATCTTGGCCTAACTTTAAAAAGAATGTGATTTCTGGGATATATGTTTCAAGGAATGTTCGAGTCGAAATCTCGAATTTTTTCACAGATTGCTTTTTTTCAAAGGACTATCAGAGCTACAATAATAATAATAATAATAATAATCTCCAACACGACTGCTACCAAAATCGTGTATTTTAAAATCAACCAAAATTTTGTATTTTAAAGAATATGTTCTAGGGCTATTGGAACTATATTCATGTTTTTGGAAGAATATTTTGGGGCATTAAATGATTTTTACAAGGATCATCTGAGCTATAATCACATATTTTTGAGTTTTTTTTTTTTTTCAAGGAAATTTATAGCTCCCAACTTACTTTGTTTTATTTTTTAATTCAAAGTTTACCAGATCCATCAATTTTTTCTTATCAATTTTCAATATTAATTACAGTTCTGATCGTAGGTTTTTAAAGAATATTTCTTCAAGGTTTATTGGAGGTATATTTTTTGAAGGAAGAAGCATCAGACTATTATTCGTGGACTTTTGAGAATCGTGAAGTGAATACCAAGGAGCAGCAGCCAGACTTTAAAGAACAAATTTTGAAGGACCGTGAATTCAATACTTGAGGATTTTGAAAGAATTTATTTTTAAAAGGACACCAGACTACTACTCGTGGATTATTAAAGAATTTTTTAAAAAGGACATCAGACTACCACTCCTAGATTTTTAAAGAATTTTTTTAAAAAAAGCATCATGCTACTGCTCGTTGATATTTAATTTTTTTCAAGAAAACAGACTACTACTCGTAGATTATTAAAGATTTTTTTAAAAGGATCTCTAAAGATTTTTTTAAAGGACATCAGACTACTGTTCGTGGATTTAATTTTTTTAAAGAAATTTTAAAGATTTTTTTAAAAGGACTTCAGACTAATACTCTTGGATTTTTTAAGAATTTTTTTTTAAAAAAGGACATCAGACTACTACTCGTTTATTTTTAAAGATTTTTTTTTAAAAGGTGGTTGTAAAGATTTTTTTTTAAAGAGCATCAGACTACTACTCGTGGATTTTGAAATAATTGTTTTTAAAAAGGACATCAGACTACTTATCGTGTATTTTTAAATAGGTAGACTCGTGGATTTTTAAAGAGTTTTTTGAAGGGGCGTCAGACACGTGGATTTTTAAAGAATTCTTTGAAGGGGCGTCAGATTTGTGGATTTTTAAAGAGTTTTTTGAAGGGGCGTCAGACTCGTGGATTTTTAAAGAATTCTTTGAAGGGGCGTCAGATTCGTGAATTTTTAAAGAGTTTTTTGAAGGGGCGTCAGACTCGTGGATTTTTAAAGAATTCTTTGAAGAGGCGTCAGACTCGTGGATTTTTAAAGAATTCTTTGAAGGGCGTCAGACTCGTGGATTTTTAAAGAATTCTTTGAAGGGGCGTCAGACTCGTGGATTTTTAAAGAATTCTTTGAAGGGGCGTCAGACTCGTGGATTTTTAAAGAATTCTTTGAAGGGGCGTCAGACTCGTGGATTTTTAAAGAATTCTTTGAATGGGCGTCAGACTCGTGGATTTTTAAAGAATTCTTTGAAGGGGCGTCAGACTCGTGGATTTTTAAAGAATTCTTTGAAGGGGCGTCAGACTCGTGGATTTTTAAAGAATTCTTTGAAGGGGCGTCAGACTCGTGGATTTTTAAAGAATTCTTTGAAGGGGCGTCAGACTTGCTGATCAAGAATATATATACATTGTGGGGTCTAAAATGTATATTTCGAAGTGTATACAAACTGTATACCACCATACTATGGTGGAGGGTATAAAAAGAAAACATCCTTGCCAAAAGTTTTCAATATAGGTGTTATGGTATAACTCTGATATAGGACTATTCCTTGATTTTAGCTATTTCCGGAGTCTTGGTCGAAATTTTCAATTTGTTTGGATCTTATTTGGCATATAAAAACCTCTTTGCAGAAAATTTTCAGTACATGTCAGTATTAAGGAGTAGCGCCAGATTTTACCTATTTCAAGAGTTTTTTTGAGGAATTTTTGTCTGGGATAACTAAAGTTATACTTTTATATTTCTTAACATTTTTGTTAAGGACTATCAGGTCTATAAACGAGATTTTTTGGAAAACAACAAGCTAAACCTTTTCCGCTTTATTATAAAAATTAAGGTTAAAAAAATTAAATCTTCTCAGAGAAGTATTGGAGCTATTAGAGACCACAAATGTACCATTAGGAAGTATTTTTTTATCGTCTAGATAAAATGGGAACCTTTTTAGTAATTTTTCAACGGCAATGAGTCGTATAAAAATTGATTTTTTTAAATATATTTTTTAAATGACATTTAGTACTTATATTATGGCATTTAATTTCCAATGTCGCATATTATTAAGCATTTTCCAAAAAATATTTCACTTTCTTCCATTAACGATTCTCTCATCGCTTAGCACTTGTGATTAATGACTTTTCAATATTATTAATTATTTCCATTTTTATATCTTTCTCATTGCAGATGCCAAAGCTTTGCCATCAATATTTGTGAAATACGCAATCTATTCCCAAATTAAATACCACTCAATAGCTATGCTATATTGAAAATTAAAAAAAAAAAAAACAAAATACCATCCGAAAAAATAACTAAAAAAAATCCCCAAAAAACGACAACGAATTTTTTTATTGCATTTATTTTACATCCAACGGCTGAGCGCAAGATATTTACCACCATTAAGACTTAACATAATTAAAGGAAGTCCATCCTAACAACAAACTCGCCCACTCCACACCTCCACCACACACAGACAACTTCAGTCAAGATGTTGTTCAATTGTGCGATACTGTTTTTATGGGCCATTTTATTGCTACAAGGTAAGTCGGAATAATAAAAATCTTACAGCAATAACAACACAAACAACACCAACAAATATTACAATACATATTACGAAACAAAGAAATAAAAAGAAGAAGAAGAAGAAGCACAACAGCAGCTATTCTGTATACTTAATTAGTTTAATTAAAAATTTGTTCCCTTAATAAATTTTGAACCATTTGTTGGGTGTTGTTGCCTTGGTTGGTTTGCCTAGGAATTTCATTTTCATACTGTCACACAGACACACAACACACACTCATAAAATACACCACCAGACGCACACACACAGAAGCATTTTTATGTTTCATCTTTAATGTTTGATGTTCCTAGGCTACAAGCTCTACGTACGTAAAATTGCTTTAAATGTGACATTTATGAAGTTCTGTGAAAACAGGGACGTAGGTGGCAGGGTGCAGGCGGTGGGCAGTTTTTTTTTTTTTTTTTTTGGAAAAAGGTGCCTCTTTTTGTTGATGTCCTAGAAATTGTAATTATGCTCACCCCCTAAATTTTTCAAAAAAGGTACAATTTGTCCAGCAAATGTCCTTTCCCTCCATCAAATGATTTTCCCAAATTATGGTACTCCCACGCCGTTGCCTCAAAAATCTCTAATCAAATACATGGAATCTTTACGTTTAAGTATCTTGCTCTCTCTCTCCCCCCTCCTCCTTCCAGCAAGTATTGTCTTCCCTGTTCATCGTGTTCTTGTTGTTGTTACCATTGTGTCACATTCCCTGAACAATAATAATTTTACAGATAAATTAAATGGCATTTGATGAATGCCGATGTGACAGATATACATACCTACACCATTCGATGCGATTGCCATGCCATGCCATGCCACCATGCCACCATGCGACGATGCGACTTCATGGAAATTCTGGCAAAAATAAAGTTGACACGCAAAGTCATTTAAAAAGATAAAATGTTATTGGCTATGATATGAATGAAATTATGAATTTCATGAATGTTTTCAAGTATTTGTCTATCTTCGTGTATGTGTGTGTGAGTACTCTAGTGAATATATGCGTGTGTGTGTTTGCGTCTGAGTCTCAGTATGTCTGCCTGCCTGTCTGTATGGAAAATTAATGTCATCAGAAAGCAATTACTTAACACCAACAATTGACAGGATAATACAGTCAGGATGATCCTTTTTTGTTGAGACGACATAAATTGCTGATGAACAGAAACAAAACAAAAAAATATTCTTTTTTAAGTAAATTTATTTATTTATGGCAATTGCCATAATAATACAGTGGCTCAAAGGCGATCTGAAATTAAAATTCCTGAAAAATTAAAGGTTACTTAAAATTTTGCAATTCAGCAAATTTTTAAAGGTGTCCTCATAGAACATCTTCACACCATTTCTAGCAAAAAAAGCGATATGCAACATTTGATAAGGAGTCGGATGCTCATTTTACATTTCATATGAGTTAAAATATTTGAAATCTTGACCCCTTATGGGGGACCGATATATTTCATCTCCACACCATATATTGGCATGATAGAAATATTGTAATATTTGAAGCTTGGAATAAATCGGATTTGGGTTATTCCAAATTTTGACCCATTGTGGGAGAGGTATTTAATCTTCAGACCAGATCTTGCTTTAATAAAAATAGTGGGATGTGTAAAGTTTGAAAAGAATCAGGTGCTTAATTAGATTTTTATGAGCGTTTTGTTTTTCAAAATATTGACCCTTTTGTGGGGGGAGGTACCAGGAGAATAGATCCATTCGATACGTTCTTCATATCAGATCGGATGCTTATTTCATATTTTATATGTGCTATAGTTATTCAAAATTCTGACCCCTTTGGGGAGGTACCAGGAGCAGTGGTGCGATATATTCCACATCTACACCAGAGATTGTTTTGATAAAATTATTTAAATGTGCCAAGTTTAAAAGGAATCGGATGGTCATTTCCCGTTTCATAAGTTTCATGTTTATTCAAATGATGACTTCAAAAATTTTTTGGAGGAGTTACCAGAAGTTGTGGTCTGTTCTCTCCGTTCTTTATGGCTATTCCAAATGTTGACCCGATTTGAGGGAGGCACGAGAAGAAATGGTCCGTTCTATCCATTCTTCATATCAGATTTAGTGTTTGTAGAATTATTGAGATATGCGAAACTCGAAGACAATCGGACTTTTATATCACTTTTTATAAGAATTATAATTATTCAAAATGTTGCCCCGTCGCGGAGGATGTACTTGATGGAGTGCGCTGATATTGTCCAGTTTCGCACCTGACCAAGTACTGATAAATATATTAAGATTTGCAACGTTTGCTCAATATTGAATAAAGGATCATTCAAAGGATCATTGTTCTATGAGGAAAATAATTTTCCGTAAAAAGTCTGACCTCTTTAGGGGGAGTTACTAGAAGGGCTGTAGCGATAGTGCCAATCTCCAATCTCGATCTAAGTTTGAAAATAATGTTACAATGTACCAGTTTGGATCAAATCATATACTACCTTCGAGATTTATCGAGCACACCATCCAGATAGACATACGGACCGACATACACCCTTAGCTTGATTCTAATTTTTTTGAAACTAATGTGGTCCAGAAAGACCTATATTTTAAAACCTTTATTTCGATTAAACACGTTTTGGCTGTATCAAATGGTATATACCCTCTATAGCAATATAACTGAGGGTTTAAACAATTGGACATTGCGGAAGAGTGTTTTGAAATGCCAAAAAAATCAAGAGATTCAGTTATATTGGATATAGACCAAAACCTCAATCGATGAAGCCCATTTTTATTACAAAACATCTTAGGAAACTCTTGTGACAAATAATGGATGAAATTGTCTGGTAAAATATGGTGACCTCCTCAAGCCATGCGGCCTTTTCTATTGCCTTTAGGATACTGATCTCTCCATAGAAGCCGAATTTCATTTGTTTTTGTTGAGATCTGTGACTGGTAGTGAGAAAAACTCAATTTTAAGAGATCGCAAGTATATCGTTTACACCAGGGCCAGGAATAAGAAGGCATACATACCTTCAATGAGCGAAATTCCCTCTACACTCACCATCAGAACCACTGGAAAATAATACAGGGAGCAACGAAATTGGGAGAAAATAAAAATTTCAATCTCTGTCCGGTCTTGGTTAAAACCACGACGGGGTTTAAGCTCAACTAATTGTTTGAAACCTAACTTCTGCTGGCAGAGGAATTCTTGGAGTTTCTTATAGTGGAAATTTGTTTAGCTTCTCTTGTAGATTCCATGGTCGACTAGCATCTCTTCACAGGAAACTTTAGACTACCCTCAATGATGGAAAATTTTCTTGGATTTTTTTTTAATCATTTATAGCGCCTTTACGTTCATACCTCCTTATTTTCAACGGAGTTGATTGGGTTCCTATTCGTAATTTCCTTTTCAGTGATTTATCAGAAGCACTGCAATGATAGATGTATGATCGCTTGTGATTAGGGGTAGTCCCTATTACAAACTTCAAATACAAAATTTGAAATTATTCCGGAAATAATAATTCCAAAACACTGAAAATTACGAGGTACAGTTATATGGCGCCTATACCAAAACTTGGACCTATATGTACAGTTCTCTGCAAGGTTTTTTTTAATATATACTGGAAACACTTACTACTAATTTGCAACAAATTCATTTTGAAATTGTGATTAAAACATCCAAAAACCATTAAATCGGCCGGTCCAGTTATATGGGGTCTATACCAAAAAGTGGAGTTATATAACCCATTTTCAATACCAAAAGCCCTGCAGAACGATCAAATATCTGAATAAAATTTAATTAACCTACTTTATTTCTTCCAGAAGCTAGAGAGATTTCTACAGACGGAATGACAGTCAGACAGGCGGACGGACATCGCTAAATCGACGTAGAATTTTATGCTGATGAAGAATTTGTATACTTTGCGGATCGTCATGCTGTATGTGGTCTAAAATACTTATTTCGAGGTGTTACAAGCGGAATGACAACTTAATATAGCCTCCATACTATGGTGGAGGGTATCCAAATTATGAAATACGTATAAAATGAAGAAATTATCCTATTTCTTCGCATTGATAATAAAACCTAGATCAGGTATATATACGGACTATACTGGATTAAGAATCAAGATTTTGAAAAATCATAATTCTCTCAATATGGAAAATTATTAACCAATGGGGTTATAGAAAGAAGCAGATGCTAAAGGAATGCAACTTTGTGCAAATTGGACTGATACGATCCAAACTATTTTTTCTGGATTTAGCTCCAATAACAACTTCTTAAAATGAACTTGTTTCGAGGTCTATATCATTTATTGCTCAAAAACATACATTTTTTTCTAATCAAAAATATTGCCAAAAACCAGAATGTTTCTTGAATTTTCGAACCAGGCACTAATACCAATTTCAGCCAATTTTGAATGTGCCAACACCTCTTGGACTCCACGTTTAAAAATTTTAAAATACCTAATTTTGTTGTTGCAAGGGTTTATATTTATTGCTGACTTTTCCCCCAATTTTTTTTCTTCACTGAATTACATATAATTCACTCTGGTATTATTTATTTAAAAGAAAAAAAAATCCAAAAATATAAGTTTCCCCCCAAAATTGCCTTAACCCTCTTAGCAGGGGTTTTTGATGATTGTCACATCACACTGAATTAGTTATGAAACGAAAAAATCAAATCAATCCTTTTTTTCTCCATTTCCTTGGGATCATATTTTTTCTTCAATGGTGAAGAGCAGTATCAACACCATTATTCCATTCAGTCTTTACTAAATTCTTAATATTGTTGTCGCAATTTTTTACATCTTTGTTATCTTCCAAAATGTAGAAAAAAAGCCAATGCGAAATAGCACTTCTTAGACTATGATAAATGCAATGTGGAATGAAGGATTGCTTTAGCGATTACCCATTCTCCGCCACAGACAGCGAGAGACAGAGAGAAAAAAATACACGTTACAGCCATAACTACTTGGGATTCTTAAATGGTCGTATGTCTTCCAAGTTATGTTTTTTTTTTTCTTATTTTCGTCTTCATCGTTTGAGCTTCTTGTTGTGCCGCCTTTTAACAATGACTTTGGCATTCATGCTGTGCACTGCCAGTTGGCTTACACTCCAACAGTTGTACCCCCCCCCCCTCCCCTCCCCCCTTTGCCCTCACCCCTTCCTTAAACTATTCACACACCGTAAAGTGTATAGCTTATTGCCAAACAATTTATATATTTGCCTAATGTGTGTTTCAGCCCAGCCAACAGCCCCCTACCCCTTAAGAAAAACGTGTGAATTGTATTTCATTTATGCGCTAGTCCCGGTAGAACACACACCCAGACAGACCCAGGCGTTCGTTCGGTAGTACTCTTAGTAAATATTTTCATTTTTACTGCTATTACGCCAATAAATCACTAACAGCAAAACCATATTTCGTGAGTTTGTTCATTTCGTTTTAGCCATGCAGGCAAGTGTGTGAATATGCATATACGTGTGTGTGTGTGAATATAAAAAATTGTTTGCACACACACTGCCAACACTATCTCCTTCCTGCTACGCATAATAGAGAGAGAGAGTTGTACCAGCTCATATCTACTCATCTTTTATGGGCCGCCTTTGGTAAGGGATTTATGGGCGATGAAACAAAAAAAAAAGAACAAATCATAAAAAAGTGCTAGAGACAACACCAGCAAAAAAATGGAAATAAAAACTGGCTGCGGTGTGGCACCAAAGTTAACTCCTACATTTCTACCCAAGAGCGAGACAAAAAAAAAACAACAAAAAACCAAATGGAAAGCAACATTGTTTCCTTAGGCTTTAAGGCAGGCAAAACACAAGTCCCAATCTAACAACGTTAACCAGAAGAAAAAAATGGAGGGGCACAACAACAGGCAACAATGTCGACGAGTGTTATAGAAAAATAGGAACAAAACACAAATACCCTCACGACACTTACATACATACAATTACACTCACACACACATACATACATTTATGGAGAAAAAGAAAAATTGCCTAAAAGTTAGGAGGCAACTTTGAAGAAGTAGGCATGCAAGCAAGCAAGCGAAAAAAGAAAACAATTTGCACCTTGAATATGAAATGAGTAAATGCCAAAGTGGCAAAACGAACATAAATGAAATCCTGACGAAGAAGAAAAGAAAAAAAAATACACCCCTAGATACCAGGCTCAGTAGTCAAACCCCACCAACGAACGAACAAGCAACACATGTAAATGTGTAACAATACAAACACACACAAACACTTACACAAACCAAAGGACTACATTTCGAAAAGGCCCAGTGAACAATTTCGTACCAATTTGGAGAAAAGTTCCAAAAAAGCGCCTCAACGAATAATATACCCATAATCATATCTGAAACCCAACCATTGGAGAAAGAAATAGGTTCCAACTATGCGAGGAAAATAATAATCTTTGTGGTGTTAGTTAAATCGGTGGCGCACATGGGTTTATAAATCTTTGTAAAATCATTTATTTCAAACTGCTGTCATTTCTAAGCCACTCGTCCGACAGCTGTTAAAATTATTCCAGTGAAAGCTCATTATATTGTTTACAAGCGTACAAAAGCATTTTGGTAAGAAAAAAAAATTATTCGTGCTGGAATTCAAGCGTGATAGTGTGATTTCTTTGTATTTGGCTGGAAAACCACAAGTTGCTATCATTAGAGCACTCCCGCATTAAAATGTGAATAAATCTTTTGTGTCGCGTACCATCGCTCATTACCGTGATACTGGTAGCGTAGCCCGACGTCAAGGAAGTGGACGAAAGAAAACAGCGAGATCAGCAGAAATAGTTGGATAAATAAAGAAGCGACTTGATCGAAGCCCAAGGCGCAGTGGCCGAAAAATGGCTCATGAGCTGAACATATCGCAATATTTCATTCGGCAAATATTGATATATGAGGTCGGGGTAAAGACATTGAAATTCCAAAAAGTGCAAGAACTTACACCGCAACAGAAAGAAAATAGACTCTTAAGGAGCTTAAGAGTTGCTTCGCTTGGCCGAAAGTGGTGAACTAGCGAATTTTGTTTTCTCCGATGATAAAACATTCTTTGTCCAGCAGTTTGTAAACAGATAAAATGATCGTGTTTACTTGCCAAAGGGGTCAGCTGAAAATGTGAACCTTCCGTTGGCCACCAAAACCCAAGCGCCGGCCATGGTGATGGTATCGATCGCCGGTATAAATCGACCGTGTCATCAGAATAAATGCCAAATATTATAGCGAAAATATTATGGAGGGTGTTAAAGCACGCAAACATTTTGGCCGCAGACCTTGAATATTCCAACAGGACTCAGCACCATCGCACCCAGCACGCGCCACCCAAGAATGGTTACATAATGACGTTCCTCGCTTCATTTCCAGCACACAATGACCACCAAAATCTCCGGATACCAATCCGTTGGACTATTGTGTCTGGAATATTTTGGAAAGCAAGGTTGGCACTAAAAAATACCAAAGTGTCGATCACCTCAAGCAAGCGCTTCGTCGGGAATGTGCCAAAATACCTCAGAGTAATATTCGGGCAACGTGTGACGGTTTCATTGGTCGTTTGAAGGCCAAAGGTGACCATTTCGAAAAAATCTAAACTTATTCCAAAGTTTGATGCTATTTCCGACATTTTCTGCTTTCCTGCATTTAAATTAAAAAAAAAAGAAAAATTATGGCGTTTGGCTGTGTTGCAGTTTTTTTATCTCAACCTGTATTCCAATCATATCTGAAGCGAGGAAAATCACAAAATTATTGGGGGAAGTTAAGTCGGAGACGCACATGGATTTAAATTTTTAATAAAATCCTTTATTTCCTTCATTTATATATGAACAAAATCTGATCTGTAGACCCCAAAGAATTAAGGGTCAAAATGGTTGCCGAAATTCAACGGAAATCTCTCTTCCATTGAATCCACCCTAAGAAATATTGAGAACATTGATAAAGTGGTGATAGCCATGGAATTTTAAGAAGTGGATCGACGTTTCTTCAGAAACCTAAATACCTAACATAAAAAAACAATACAGCGTCTTTTCAGTATCCTGATCAAGACCCTGTAATCCTGAAAGAATGGAGGAATTTTTATGAATTTTGGTAAGAAAACAAAGCCAAATTTTAATTCATTTAAAAAATCATCAAAATCAAGTCATTGGGTCCTGAGGAATTTAAAGGTAAAATTGTTGCTGAAAATCAACGAAATTCGCTTCTGAGGGGCCAATTGAATCTACCCAATCTATAGACATGATATCGATGAAAAGTTGATCTAAAGGCCAAGTCTGGTTCAGTTCAGGGGTCTTGAGGAATTTAAAGGCAAAATAGTTGCTGAGAATCAACGAAATTCTTTTCTGAGAGGCCAATGTAGTGTTCATATTGTATCTACTCAGGAGATAGTGTTTTGTCATAGTAGGGATTATTGTCACTTAACTCGACGGTCCTTAAGAGGACTGCATTTAATAAAATCACTACTTATGCTCCCTCTACATTAATTATATATTCTCCACCAAATCCGAAAACCCAGTTCAAACTTTCTTTGAAATTAAAATGGATTCCTAAAAAACCTTCCCTTATGAATTTAACATTTTTGGAAATATTTTTTTTTTATTACAATTTTCTCAAAATTAAATTTTTCATTTGAAGTTCTTCACTGGGTAACCTTTGTAATTTATGCTGATGTGTCAGGAAAAAAAGTACGGCGGTGGCACGAACTTGTATAATCAAATCAAGAAAAGGGTAATGTCAAGATTTTACGGTGCGAACAAAATATTAAATTTTTTTGAAGCTAACGTTTTTTTTTCTCATTCTTATATTTGAGATGAAGACGTGCGTGTAGCTTTCATTTCATAACGTAGTGTTTTGCATAAACATATAAATTCAACATAAATTTTGTGGTTAAGGTAAAATGATTACCGGGGTAGGCTATAAACTCTAGAATAATGTGATTTATTTCTAGAGGGAGCTATTTTGAGGTTTTTAAATCTGATTGGCATTTAATTTTGTCAAGACTGCCGGGAGAATATTCCAAGGGTTTCATTAAAATTTAAGAGCTGAACGATATTTGACTAGTCTAATAGACATCCTTTGAGGGAGTCAAATTCCTTTTCCCAACCCGATTTAGTGTCAATGCTTGGTACTATAGCACTCCTAAGAGAATGCAAACGAAACGCTAAACATGTAAAAAAGCTATAAGTTCGGCCGGGCCGATCTTTGAATACCCTCCACCATTTGGAACGATTTTGGCAATTTTCAAAAGCAAAAAAAAAAAAAAATCCGTTAAAAATTCCCTTAAAATTTTAAAAATACCGCATGTAGCCGTTATATTAGGGTCTATTTGCCGACCCTAACCTTCATAGGTAACTTTGGTCATAAGCCATAAGAATATTCGAATGCGAAACTTAAAAAAAATTGGTGAATAATCTAGCTAAAATCATCGAAATACCGAATATCCGGAGGTACCGTTGTATGGGGGCTTTACGAAGACGTAGACCTGTACAGACAATTTTCTGTCTTAGGCTGTACCATTCCTTACGAATTTCAAATACCAAATTTGAAACAATTGCGGCGAATAATGTCGCTAAAATCATCAAAATACCGAATATCGGTAGGTACCCTTATATGGGGGCTATACGAAGGCGTGGACCTGCACAGACCATTTTCTGTCATAGGCTGTAATATCTATAACGAACTTCAAATACCAAATTTAAAACAATTCCGGTAAATAATGTTGCTAAAATCATCAAAATACCGAATATCCGGAGGTACCGTTGTATGGGGGCTATACGAAGACGTAACCCTGCACAGACAATTTTCTGTGATAGGCTGTAGTATCCATTACGAACTTCAAATACGAAATTTGAAATAATTCCGGTGAATAATGTCGCTAAAATCTTTAAAATACCGAATATCGGGAGGTGCTGTTATATGGGGGCTATACCTAAAAATGGACCTATATAGCTCATTTTCAGTACTAAAAGTCCTGCATACCAAACACACATCTGATTAAAATTTTATCAACCTACTTATATTCGTTCGGAAATTAGACGTACGGACGGACTGAAATCCTTTGTCCGATATAGAATTTTATGCTGATCTAGAATATAATATGGGGTCTAAAATGTATATTTCTAGGTGCTACAAACGGAATGACAAATTTACTCATTTTATACTCTCCATACTATGGTGGAGGGTATAAAAAACTTCGTCTCAATTCGCATAATCGCAATAATGCTGACCTCTCCAAAAGTTTGTAATCAATTGAATTAATTAATTTTTAGATAGGGCCTTGCAGTCCTATTGCAAACTAATTTTTAACAACAATTTTCAATTACACATACATACGTACTTTTCAATCATTCAATCTCTCTCTTTTTAATTTGATTTCCGCATAACTAACTCATTATTAATTCGGCAAAATATTTTATATGACCTCCACATACAGCCCATCCATTCACATTATCGTCATCAACATTATCATCCTTTAATTCACATCTGTTTAATAATTTTCAATAAATTTTCTACGATAATAACATTTTGAATAAAAATTTTCATTTGTGTGAGTTCAACACAACTCCTTTGTTTTCGCTCTCTCTCTCTCCATATATTTACCGACCGGTAGTCGTAAATATTTTGGCATCGTGAAAATGGCAAATAAACAGAATAACAAAAAAGGCCAAACACAACAAAACTATATATATTTATATAGGAAACAAAAATAAATAAACAGCTACCATAACTGCAGCATAATTATTTATTCTATCAGATGTTTATTTATTTATCAAACAGAAATTTATATACGGCGAAGGAGAATAATTGCGAATGCGAACAATGTGAGAATGGGCATAAATATACGGTATTATTCGAAAAAAAAGGAGAAAAAAAAAACACTAGTAGCAGAGTCATGGGGCATAAATTATATTTTTCAAATTTTAAATTACCTTGTTAATGCTAGGTGGCCGAAGGAATGGAGTTGGGTCAATTAGATGGGGCCTTTAGAAAGATATCTTTTCAAAAAGTGAGGGCTGGATTGCAAACGCTGATTGCTTAAAAACCACATGGTTGGTCGGATAGCTTTAAACCATGTTCTTTTCAGAACCAATAAGGATTATTTTATCGAAATTGAACCAATTTTATTAAAATCCGATACAATTTCTTACAAATCCTTAATTTTGATCTCGAAACACTTGATAATTTTTCTTGGAATATTTCTGGGCTAGAAAGCCCATAAAAAATATGAATTTCAATCGATGAAAATTTCTGAAAAATTCACCAATCATAGTACGTATGATCATTCAAAATTTTCTTTTGGTCAGGACGTCCTTAAATGTATTTTAGAAAAATTAAATAAAATTTAACACCTTGTTCGCATCAAATATATTTATACTTTAAAAAATGTATACCTTTTAATGGAGGAAGCAGAAGAAGTAGATTAAAAGTGCTCGATAAATATTGAAGTCCTTAAAAATGATTATACAAATGAACGATTTTTATTCCCTGAATGATATTTTTTTAAAAATATTTTTTTTAAATCCACGAATTATATACACGGAACCTCCCTAACAAATATTTTTCAAAATTATAATTTTTCATTTAGAAATTCAATAACAAATATTTATTAAAATGAATAATATATTTTCGGAAAGTGTTTAAAAACTGTTTTTTTTTTAATCTGAGATTAATATATCTCGAAAGCTCATGAATATCTTAAAACAAACTCCACGAATAACAAGGAAGACCTTGAAAAACATATTTTTAAACCCACGTTTTTTTAGGAAATGTTTATAAAAAAAATCTCAATTTATACATTTGAAAAATATTTTTTTAATATTCACGACTTATGTGGCAAGAAATTGGCTGAACAATTTTTTAAGCTCGCGAATTATTTGTGTTCTATTTTTTACTTTCGGGAAGTCCTTAGGAAATATTTATAAAAAAAATCTCAATTTATACATTTGGAAAATCTTAAAAACGTATTCTTAAAGAATTCTCCGCTTGTATATCCAAGAAGTCCTTGAAAAATATTTTAAAAATTCCACGATTCTTTGAAAATATCTTTAAAAATTTCCATATTAAACATCTTGGAGGTCCTTAATATTTAAAAAAATCCACGAATCCTTTAAAATATTTTTGAAGATTTCCAAATTATCATTTTGGAGGTCATTGATATTTTAAGAAATCCACGAGTCCTTGAAAATATTTTTGAAAATTTCCCAATTAAAAATCTTGGAGGTCCTTTAAAAATATTTTTTAAAATCCACGACTTATGTGGTAAGAAAGTGCCTGAAAAAAAATTAAGCTCGCGAATTATTTGTGTTCTATTTTAAACATATTTTTTATTAATCCACGATTAATATTTCTCAGAACTTCCTCAACAGATTTAAAAATTCACCACCTATATAACCAGAAACGTCTTTCATTGTTATGTACATACAAAAAATTTGTATCCGGAAATCCTATTTTTATATATTCACGAGCTATAAAGGAAGAATTCACCATTTTAGCGTGTAGACCTGGAAAATATTTAAAAATTATTTATATAGAGAAAATTGGATAATATATTTATTAATTTAAAATGTATGTACCCATAAAGTTTTTGGACAATGTTTTTAGAGAATCCTAGATTTATATAGCCTGAAAGTCTTTGAATAAAAAAATCGACATTTTTATAGCTATGAAGTTCTCCAAAAAATTGCTTGAAAAATCCAAGGTACTTCGACAGGAGGTCTCTAAATCTAATTCATTACCAGGACTGTCTTCATTAAATTAACTATTTTTGAAAAGCTTAGCTTTATAAATATTCGTATAAAATCCATGATCTTTATATGTTGGAATTTCCTAGGAAGGAAAGGAAGTTCTTATATATCCTGGAATTTTTAGTTTTGTTTTAAATCCACCCTTAATATCTACAGGAAGTTCTTCAAAAACACCCACCTTTAATATACACAAAAAGTCCTTGAAAAACATTTTCTAAAAATTCAGTACCTACGAAGGCCTTTGGGAATGTTATTCAAAACTCAACGAACTATTCAGAAATACTTAAAAACATATATAAAGGGTTTATATAGTCTAGAATTTCTTGAAGGATTATTAATAACATTAAAGAATACCCATTCTATGTCAGCACATTTTAACATATTTTGGTCAGGATATTTTTTCAAAGGCTTTTTTTACCAGATTGTTTATATAAATATATCAGTAAAACTTATGAGAAATTAAAAAATAATAATCACCAAGCCCTTTTTAAATATATTTTAAAAAAATTCCTTATTTGTGATAACATAGTTTTTAAAAAAGTCCATAACTTTGGCCAGGAATAATAACATTAAAGAATCCCTTTTCCATGCCAGGACATTTTAACATATAGTGGTCAGGATATTTTTTTAATTTTTGTTACCCGAATGTTTATATAAATATATCAGTAAAACTCATGAGAATTTAAGAAAGAATAAGCTCCAAGTCCTTTTAAAAAATGTTCTCATAAAATTCCTAATTTTTATCCCTTAGTTTTTGAAAAAAATCCCTAACTTTGGCCAGGAAGTCTTTAAAAAATTCTTTAAAATCAAAACATCTGCTCAAAATACAGTCGGAGTAAAAATCAATTATATAGCCATATTTCTAATACGCCACTCTATCATATTTGCTTCTGTATCCATTCCATCCTTGAGGCCCTCTAATTCCTATCCTCACTGCGTGTTACACTAGTTATGCCTTATGAATTATCATCATTGGTCTTTTTCATTCATATATAATGTGCCATGATTATTGTTTTACGTTTTTATTTAACATTGCTATTGTTGTTGCTGTTGTAATTTTGAGCATTGTTTTTTTTTTCTCTCCTCCGCCAGCATACAATTCATGGCAGTGTTGTTTTTTGTGCCTAACGTTTAATACCAAACTCATATGCGTATACGTTCACGTTCAAATGAATGATTATTGTATCATATCCTACATATATGCATACATAGCTGGAGTTATGACACCGACATACATATGAAGAGTTGGAAACTTTAGAGGGGTATTAAAAAAGGACTAATTTTATAAAAAGTGAGGAGGATCTTTTATATTCAGGAGGGTAAAAGGACTATGCAACTACAAGCGAGATCTCGAAAACAACATCAAATAATATTTTTTTGACGAAAAATTTCAAGAAGGCAGCCGAAAATTATGTTGCCGTTCTCCGTTTAAAAAATATACGGTTTTTAGTTCAAATCCTGTTTTAAACCCAAAATTACTGCTCTCTTTTAGCTGTGACAAAACTACTCATTAATCCTGATAATAATTCCATTCATTTCGCACTAAAAGCCCTGTGTGACAATTTTCAAAACCTTTTCTGATTTTTAATGCAGTTAAAAATAAAAATACTTCCTATTTTCATAACCCTTTCAAATTCTTGCCTTTTGAGCTCTCACAAACTATTTGAATGTCTATGTGTGTGTGTGTATGCTTCTGCCACCACCACGTAATTTTTAATTTATTAGATTTAACCATAAGCATTGCGGTTTGGCTTATAAACGCCAACTAATATTTCTTTCATTTTGTGGCTTTTTTCGCATACTATGCCCTCCTGCAACACCTCCCCTAAAGGTCCTCAGTCCCCATAGATATTTTTGCGAATAGCTGGCAAACTACAAGTTCGTTCCTCTGACAATTATTTGCTTATTGTGCCATGGAGTGAGTATGCTAGAGTTATGGCGGAATAGTTGAATTGTTTATTTGCTTTGCTTCGTATATTTTTTTTGCTTGCACCGTAGAGTTTTGTGACTATCACAGAAGGATGTTTCCATATGAATGTGTATGTACGTTTCGGTCTAAGGTTGTTTTAACCGATGAATAAGAACAACATACACACACACATTGTTTTATGAAAACAATAAACATGAGTTTTTGCGTTTTGTTTCGGTCGTTGGAAAAAGAAACTAAATAAATAAAATTGTTTTGTTCCTTGATTTGTTGTTGAAGATTGTTGGATATATGACGTACAATAATTGGGTTTTTTATGCATATAAAAATTCATAAGGTATTAGGTAGGTGAAAACACGATTTTTATACAATTCTATGTATTTTTTTTTTTTAATTTGCGATTTTTTTTTTTTAAATGGTGGAGAGTATTATAACCATGACCAAAGATTTTTGGGGACTTTGAATCCAGGTTTCTTGATTTTTTAAGGACTTTTGGAACAAGAATTGTAGATATCTGGAGGAAGGAAGGTCCAAGGCTCACAGGCTCTTTAAAAAAAAATATTTTCCAAAAATCTCCTGGTCAAGAATTGTAGATTTTGTTAAATAATTTAGTAAAGACTAAATATTGAGGATTTTTTAAATAATTTTGAAGGACCTTTTCGTCATAAATCGTAGATAAAGATTTTTCGAGGATCTTCTGGCCAAACATTTTGGATTTTGTAAAAATAAAAAAAGGACTTCATTGGCAAAAATGTCGGATAATTAAAAGAACAATTTTAACAATTATTTGTGAACACATTTTTAAGGACCTCCTTGTCAAGACAGATGGATTAAAGAAATGTTTCAACGATCGTGTATCCCAAATCGTAGGTTTTGTAAATTAAGATTTTGGCCAAAAATCGCGAATCTTTTTCATTTAAGGACATTTTGGTCCAGAAACCTGATTTTTTTTAATTTTGCAAGGACCTTCTTGCCAAGAAGCGTACATTTTATAATAATACTTTTTTATGAGTTTCTGGCCAAGATCCGTAAATATTTTACAAAAATATTTTTTTCAAGGACCTTCTGTCATCGACTTTTATAATATTTTTCTAGAGTTTCTGACTACGAATCGTAAATTTTGTAAACTTATTTTTTTAGGATTTTCGAAAAATAACTTAAGGACCTTCTGACCAAAAATATTAGATTTTTTATATATTTTTTGGAATATTTTCAAGGACCTCCTGATGCAGTAATCTTTAACAGAGTTTTATTGAAGGACTCCCTACTAAAATCGCAATTTTTCGGGAATATTTCTAAGGATATCCTGATATAAAATTATATTCAGGAACATTCTTATTTTTTATGAAAATTTGCATTCAAGGACCTTCTTACGCAACTTACGATTTTTTTTTTCAGAAATATTTTTTGAGTGATATTCTGAGAGAAAATTGTATTCAGCGATATCCTGTCGCAATAATTTATATATTTTTAAGAATAATTGTAAGGATATCCAATTGAAATTTTATGAACTTTCTAAGCATATTTTTAGTCAAGGATTTCTTAAATAATCATCAAGGATCTTTAGGAATATTTTCAAAGATATTCTGGTGAAATTTTGTGATTGCAAAAACAAATTTATTTATGGTCCTCCAACCAAAAATGATGGTTTTTAGGATAATTCTAACTAGATTTATTTTAGTACATCCCCTTTAAAATTATGTTTATTCAGAAATTTGTCCGAAATTTCGGAATATAAGAAAACCTTATTAAAGGACCTCCCAAAATATTGCGGGCTTAAATGGTTAGCTTACCTTTAACGAGTACTTTGTGGTTGGGACACCTTTAAGAAGTCCTTTTAAATAAAATACCCCTCAGAAGTCTTCTATGGATTCGTCGGTAATTCGGTAATTTTTTAAGAAAACCTTATATTTAAGGACCTCCAAAAATATTACGGATTTGAATTGACATTAAACCTCCAACGAGTGTTTATGCTTAGTAGACCTTTAGTAGTTAGAGTGCAATTTAAAGGCCTTCTATAGATAGAGGGTATTAAACAGGTCCTCTGTGGATAGTAGACTTTCAAAAGTCCTTCAAGTTTGAGAAGACCTCTTAAAGACCTTCTAGGACCAACGATTTTCTACAGGTCTTTTTCAGATAAAAAACGTTTTTTTTAATGATCTTTTATGGATAGAAGACTGTTTATAGGTCTCATATGGAGCGAAGGCCTTTTACAGGTTTTCAATGAATATAAGACACCTTTGACAGAATTTCTAGGGATAGGAAAAGTTTTACAAACAATGAAGGTCTTTGTAAGTTTTCTCAGAGACCTTTTACACTCCTTGTTTGTTAAAATACCCTGCTTATGTCCCATTTTCAGGTCATCTATGACTAAAATATATTTAAGGTCCTCTATGGATAGTAGACCTTCAAAAGTCCTTCAAATTTGGGAGGACCTCTTATAGGCCTTCTGCGGCCAGGAGATTTCCTACATGTCTCTTACAGATAAAAGCTTTTTTAATGATCTTCTATGGATAGAAGACTGTTTATAGGTCTCATATGGAGCGAAGGCCTTGTACAGGTTTTCAATGAATATAAGACGCCATTGACAGCCCTTCTTTGGATAGAAAAACTTTAACAAAGGATGGCGGGTCTTTGTAGGTTTTCTCTGAGACCTTTTACACTCCCTGTTTGTTAAAAGACCCTGCTTATGTCCCATTTTCAGGTCATCTATGACTAAAATATATTTAAGATTTCTGCTATTATCAAAAATTCGTAGTGTCATAGGTACTCTAATCCTCCAATCTTCCATGTCACCACACTCCCCTCTCATATTGACGCAATATCCCTAACCACAATGTTTTCTTGCCACTTCATAAAAAATGCTAAACCGCACTTAGAAAATTTCACACTAACTTACCATTTTAATTCCATTTTCCGAACATTTAACTTTTTTTAACAAGTCTGACAACCAACAAAAAACAAAGTTCACACATTTTTTCCAAGTGATTGCCTTTACCAAATACCATTTATGGCTTCCCTCCTGCCCTCACCCCGCTACCAACAGACACAAATCTAATACATCGTCAGCATCTTCAATACACACGTACGCACACACAAAATCCCATACCAAGCAACACCTTTAACGAAATTCTAAAAATGAAATGCCTGCAAAACTTTTCAATAAACTTTTCCCCATGCACCATCATAAATCATCATACCCAAAAAACAGAAAAAGAAAAAAATATTGAATTGAAAAAATAAAACCTATGGAGTCTCGTTCTAATAAAAATACTCAGACATGAGGGTTTGCTTTCGAAAGAAAATTGCTCTGCCATATCCCAAATGTGAATCACTATTTTGCATTGCACCCTGTGGTGTGAGTGGGAGAGTGAGGAAGGGGGGTGAGGCACTACCAACACCAACATCACCACTACGACGGCTCTCTCAAATAACCATAAATATTCATAGTTCAGTCCATCCCTTAGTTAAACCCAAAACGACATCTGCACTTGAAATGTCGATGGGCAGAGTCAAAGAAATATTGAATCATTATTGAATTTTATTACCATAAAAAGTTAAGCCAGCAAAAAGTGGCCCACCCGAAAGGCAGCAGCACGGGATCAGCAGCAGTAGGCGGGCAGGAAGGCAGTAGCTCCGTAAGTGGTGAAGTGCATTTTTCGTCATGGAAAAAATATTATTATGATTGCTAAAATGCTGGTGTTTGGCCAGAGGGCTTAAGGGATGTGTGAGGAGATCGAAGAAATAATACAAGGGGGAGAAAATATGCCTTGGATTTGACACCAACTGCTCATGGGCCCTTTCCCCTTTTTTGCCACATAATTCAAGTAAGTCTTCAACAGACAATTGCAGTTAATCATTGCATGGGGATTTATTCACTCTCGAAGTTAGTTACTAGTTTTAGGAAGGGCGATTTTTTTTTGTTTTCACCACAACTTGTAAACCAGAAACTTTATTCCAATTATTAACACAATGTACCCCGCAGAAAAAAAAAATTTCCAAAAAATTTTTAACAGATTATTATTGAATTATTCAATAGCACTTGGTGTTGTTGACCTAACAAAATCAAAGCAAAAAAAAAAAAATAGAACAAATGTTGCAAAATTTAATTCCAGTCCCTTTTGCAAATTGCCACAGTTTAACAGATTTTTTCCGGATTCAATAGTGGGTTTTATTTTTTTTTTTTTTTTTGTAATTTTGCTGCTCTTAACTTTCATTTTGTAATCCTCTTAAATAATTTGTTTTTCTGCGGAAACACGAAAAACCACACGGTTTTAAATGCATTTAATAGCTTATAGAAAATTTAAGCACCTGTTAATATTTTTCAATGGCAGGCTAATATTCGAAAAAAAATCTAAATAAAAAATGCTTGTGATTTAATTACTTTTTATAGTTTTTGCCAGTAAAGGTCATTGCAATATTTTGCGGTAGCTAAAAATAAAATTTATTTCATGGAAATCAAATGGACACAAAGCATTATAATTGAAAGCTTTGGATAAATGTGAATAAGCTTATGTAACAACCAGTAAGGAAAGGTCAAAAATCGGGCGGGGCCGACAATATGATACCCTACACCACTAAGCGTTTTTAGTAGAGCTTCCGTAACAAAATAAGTTTATATTTGGAATTTATGTGAAGTAGATCATACCAACTATGAAGCTTATATGAGTGCGTATCACGGCTGTAGAGTAGTCAGAATTTGGGAACTATATCCAGCTCTCAATTGATTTCCAACGAATTTGACGGATGCCTTTAGTACCAAATAACATTAATGTATAGTGCATGATATGACTTCTTGAATTATATTAAAAAATATTTAGTAGATGAATAGATATACCGGACCGAGCTTCACCAATTGGAAAAATTTGGGCTGATGTACCGGACAACAACAGTAAAGTCGAATGAAGATGTATATCGAAGGTAAATAAAAATCTGAACCAATATCCATAAAATAGGGCAGAGGTATTTTCGAGCTGTATCTGATGTCCAGTATCATATATGCTTATTGTACAGTGCATATTACGCATGTAAGGGACTTAAACCCCCAAATCGGATAAAACTTATATGTGTATGAGTACTATAGCTATATCTGAAGCGATTTTCATCAAATTAGAAGTACTTGTTTCTAGAACGAATTAAGTCGGAATTGCCAAAATGAATTCCATTTAAGCTGATATTAGCCATTTGGTGCACAATAAATCTGATAAAGATATATATCTGGAAGTCATATTCAAATCTGAACCGATCTTGATACAATTTGCAGAGGTATTTCTGGGCTGTATCTGATATCTGGTACCAAATATCAATCTTGGGGAGTATATACTTCGAGTGTGAGGGACTAAGAAGTGGGACGAAGAAGTCGTCTTGTATAAGTAATTTGAGTCATAGACTATAGTAACTGTTCCGAACTTTATATACGAAATTTGAAACAACTCCGGTGAATGGCGTCGCAAAAAACATCAAAATACCGAATTTCGGAAGGAACCGTTATATAGAGGATGGACCTATATAGACAATTCTCCTCCAGGTGGTAATGTACTCACAAGAAACTCATTTTGTGGATTTTAAGACAATTCCAGAGAAAAAAATTTGCCTGAAATCAACAAAATATCGAATTTTGAGGGGTATTTTATTTGGGGGCTATACGATATCGTGGACCTATATAGACAATTCTCTTCTAGGGGATAAAGTATTCACAAGAAACTTCTTTTGTGGATTTTAAGACAATTCCAGAGAAAAATTTTGCCTGAAATCAATAAAATACCGAATTTCGGGGGGTGCCTATTATTCTCTTCTAGGGGATAAATTACTCACGAAGAACTCCTTGTGTAGAATTTCAGATATTTCCATTGAAAAATGTGGCTGAAATCATAAAAATACCGAATATCGGTGGTACCGTTATATGGCGGCTATACGACATCGTGAACCCATATTGCCCATCTTCGAACTTGACCTGCCTGCAGACAAAAGACCGATCTGTGCACAATTTTAGCTTCCTATCTTAATTCGTTTTTACTGTAGCATGATTACAAAAGACGGACAGGCGGACAGGTCTAAACCGTCTTAGAATTTTACGCTGATGGGTTTTGGGTCTAAACCCCTTATTTCGATGAGTTACAAACGGAATGGCGAACTTAATATACCCTCCATATTATGTATGGTATAAAAAAAAACACAAATAAAAAGTGTCGGTCGGTTTTGTCGACAGATGTATACCCACAGACAATATTCGATTATTTAAATATATTTTGACATCTGTTATATTATTCAAATTGTTGGCCCTCTATATAGTAGGCGCCGAAGGAATGGGCCAATATTGTCCATTTCGTATTGTGACGGGCCAGGTTTGGACTATATTGGTTACTTCCTTTACTTTGCATGAGATAAGTGATAATTTTTAGAAAATGTTGAAATGTGTTGACATCTTTGTTAATTTTTCAGCATATTCACCTCCTCGACATGTCTTTTAAGACTTCAAAAAATGTATTCGACTCTTTTTGCCTGAAGTTCTTTCAAGACCACTATAGATATGCTTCGTAGGGTACGTCAGTCAAGGAAATATTTTAACCAAAAAGTTTCCAAGGCAAATTTATTATATGAGAAATTTGGTGTATGCTTTTAGGAGCCGGCATTTTTGTCTAGTAGCATATACTGTTTATAGGAAATGTCTTTGAAAAGCTATGATATTTGTCAAAACTTTACCTAATTTCAAAAAGCTTCTAAAGATTTCATAATTTCTTTTTCACATGGTTAGAAACGAAAAACACATACATTTTCCATATCTGTTCTGCAGACGCCTTGCACTATACACCACACACTGCATGTTATACCAGTTCTCTTACAGACGGAAGAACCAAACAATATTTTTATTGGTCTTTATTTATTATATTAGTTTATATGATCCTAGAAATTATAAAAATCTAGGCAATCATCTTCGGAGGAAGCTATAAATAATCAAAAAATTCCATTCTACAAGGTAAGTCTGAGAGCTGGAATTTTTAACAGCAGACGTGTGTACTCCGAAACCCTGTGCCTCAACCAATCATTTATGGATATCCATATATATCCCATATTTCAAAATATATACTTCTGAACAAAAGATCATCAAGAACCGTACAAATAGTTAAAAACTTTAAATATCTCGAAACGGTTAATAATTTTTACTCTTTTTTTTTAATTTTATTAAATTAAAGAAAAAATGTCGAAAATAGCATCAAATTTTAGAATAATTTTAGATTTATTCGAATTAGTCATCTTTGGCCCGAATTATGGACTTCAAACGGCCAATGAATCCATTAGACGCTGCCCGGATGTTGCTCTGCGGTATTTTAGCCCATTCCCGGTGAAGCGCTTGCTTAGGGTGATCAACACTTTGGTATTTTTTAGTGCCAACCTTGCTTTCCAAAATACTCCAAACACAATAGTTCAACGTATAGGTATCCGGAGATTTTGGTGGCCTGGATTTTTGTGCGCTGGAAATGAAGCCAGAAACTTAATTTTGTAACCATTATTGGGTGGCGCGTTGGAATGTCCAAGGTCTGCGGCCAAAATGTTTGCGTGCCCAAGGCTTTAATACACCCTCCAGAATATTTCCACGATAATATTCGGCATTTATTTTTGATGCCACGGTCGATTAAAGAGCGGAGAGCGACCATCGGCTGTTATGGCGGCCCACACCATCACCATGGCCGATGCTTGAGTTCTGGTGGCTAACCGAAGGTGCCCAGTTTCAGCTGACCTCTTTGACAAGTGGACACATTCATTTTGTTTGTTTACAAACTGCTGGACAATGAATGTTTTCTCTTCGAAGAAAACCAAATTCGGCAGTTCACCACTTTTGGCCAAGCGAAGCATTTCTTTAGCTCTTTTGAGTCTATTTTATTTCTGTTGCGGTGTAAGTTCTTGCTCGTTTTGAATTTCAATGGCCTTACCCCGAGCTCATTTTTCAATATTGCGATATGTTCAGCTTACGAGCCCTTTTCGGGCACTGCGACGCGGGTTTCGATCAAGCCGCGTCTTTACTTTTGAAATCATTTCTGATGATATTGCTGTGAACGGAAGGTTCACTTCCTTGACGTCGGGCTACGCTACCAGTGTCACGGTAACGAGCGATGGTACGAGACACAAAAGATTTATTCACATTTAAATGCTGGAGTGCTCCAACGATAGCCACTTGTGGTTTTCCAGCAAAATTTAAAGAAATCACACTATCACGCTTTTTATGAGTAAATTTTAATATTTGACGTCATTCGAACAAAAAATTAAAATAAAAAAATAATAATAAATTTTAAGAAATATAAATGTCGTTCACCATTTTTTCAGCCTTCATCAAAACTCAACCACAATTCTACCGTCCATCACTAATGGACAAATTAAGCCATAAAACATTTTGATGAAATCGTCAACTAATGTAGTCAACTTGACATGAAATTTTACAACTCCACTAAGTAGGCGTTTATGGTTTCAATAAAAAAGGAAATAACCCTTTCTTATCGTTATAACCCCAAATAAAAAACCCGAACATGAAAATGGACATTAATCACTTCATATAGCAACAGACGCAGAAAGTCACAGAAAAATCTTAAAATCAAACAAAATCTCATAACAATAATTTTTATGGGTTGCCTGCTTTTCATGTTTCATTTCTTAATATTGGCTATATGTTGGGAGTTATGTCGTATATTGGGTAATCTTAAAATAAACAACAGCAGCACAGCCACCGCAACAACAACAACAATTTCTTATTTAATGAAATTTTATTACACATGATTGTATATTTTATTGTTATTATTTTTATTATAAGAAGATATTAAAGACATCACTGTTGTATGTACAATTTTATTGCTCACCAAATAGCCCACATTTATTGACTTTATAGCAAAAGGCTAATAAAGAAGTTCTCTGCAAGGGTTATATATGATTATAATCAAGCACACATGGAAAATGTAGTGAAATCTCCTAAAAATTCTAGCAGAGATAAAAATGTTAATTTAATTCATGTTGTGAACTAAATAACATCATAGCACCACAATCATCATCATTCAATCTGAGTCGGACTATCATTATCAGGTGTTGGTTGGCCGGCAGGGGGCTGGGTCATCAACTCAAGACCAAATGTGATACAAGGGCAGCATCGCTTCAATTTTCGATTCATTCGTGTGTAAATGAAACTTTATTGAAATGGCATAGAATCTATCAAATTGGGAAAATCTATTTATATTCTATGGTAGTTTGAGGGGTGTGGTATGATAAAATGGGAATCGATTTGAATTTCTATAGGTGGGGGTACATATGTAGATTGCCATTATGGCTAGGCATATTAATGTCACATTATGAGTAAAAAAATAACGGCAGGATTCGGTTCTGGTATTCATAAAAAAATCAGATTAATCAGCGGTAAGAACTCAGGAATTTTGAAAAGTAAATTTTCTCAAAACTAAAAATTCTTTACCTTCATCACAAAGAAACGGATCGAAAATGACTATCAAAAATAAAATGAAACACGTACAGACACTTATCTGAAACAAAATACCAAATTTGAAACAATTCCGATGAATAATGTCGTGCCGTTATATGGGGGCTATACGAAGGACCTGCATAGACAATTCTCTGTTTTAGGCTGTAGTATCCATTACCCACTTCAAATACCAAATTTGAAACAATTCCAGTGAATAATGTCGCTATAATCGCTATACCGAAAATGGGGAGGTACCAATTTTCAATATCAAAAGTCCTGCAGACATAATATACATTTGAGTAAAATTTTATCAACCTACTTTATTTCGTTCGGAGGCTAGAGTGATTTCCACAGATGGACGGACATCGCTAAATCTACATAGAATTTTATGCTGATCAAGAACATATATACTTAGTGGGCTCTAAAATGTATATGTCGAGGTGTTAGAAACGGAATGACAAAGTTAATATATCCTCCATACTATGGTGGAGAGTACATAAATACCGAGAAATCATTCTATGCAGTAAATAACAGACTAAAGGCTATATCGGTCCATTGGTGATTGATCCAAAAAAATCATCATCAAAATTTCAAATATAGCTAAACCAGTAAGGAAAGGCGAAAAGTTGGCGAGGGCACTTATTTCTGAGCTGTATCTCATATCTGGTACCAAAGTTCATTCTTGTGGAGAGCATTTTACGCATGTGAGGGACTTAACATGGGATAAAACATATATATGGGAGCTATGGCTATATCTGAACCGATTTCCACCAAATTTGATGTACATGCTTTTTTCGGTAGGTTGGTGTAGGGTATACAAAGTAAAGGCACAAAGATATTGTGTTATATTTGAAATTTGGCGCCATCTATGCTTCACTGTTGCTAATATCTAAATTTTTCAAAGATGGCAATTTGTTTTTAAATTTTTACTGGTTTTTTCCGTGCTTCCAGAACAAAGTATTTCTCTCCAAATCAATTTCACATTTCAACTTTGCTATTTGAGATTGGGCGCCCTCCAGATTTTAATATGTCTAATGGTATTATGGATTAAATATTCGATTTGAAAAGACTTTTCTTAATTTTTCCGATTTTTACAAGTTCTCTTTTCTAATATTTTCTGGAGAAATAAGTTCTCCTAGGAACAATTTCACTTTTCGTTCTTTACTTGGTTTGCCACTAAAAAGTAAAGGAACGAGGGTATTTCGTTATATTTGAAATTGAGTGCCATCTATGTTTCAATATTTCTGATATGCCAAATTTAAAGGGTTTCCTTTTTGTTTTTGGTAGACTTTCGTTCCTGTGCTTTCGAAACAAAGCATATTTCCCTCTAAATCAATCTCACAATTCGTCTTTTACGAGGTTCAGAAAACTATTATGGTGCATTTTAGTCATATTGACATGTAGATGGCATCCAACATCTACAAGTCAATATGACTAATGGTATTGTGTGTTAAATTGTCGATTGTAAAAGACTTTCCTTAAGTTTTAAAATTTTTATTAGGTGTCTATACTAATACTTTTTGGAAAAAAATAGTTCTAGAATCAATTTCACATTTCGTCTTTTACTTGTTTTACCATTAAAAAGCAAGGGAACAAAACTATCGCTTTGTATTTGTAATTGGGCGCCATCTATGTTTAACTGTGACTGATATGTCAATTGTATACTATTGCCACTTTTTTGAGATATTTACTAGTCTGTCGTCCTTGTGCAAATTATTTCTCTCTAAATCCATTTTACATTTCTACTTTTACTTATTTTATAAAGATACTGTTTTGCATTTTAGAATGGGTGCCACCTAGTTTTCAATCTGTCCAATGGTATTGAGTGTTAAATAGCCTATTTTAAAATACTTTTATTTATTTTGAAAAATGTGTTCTCCTAGGATTGAGTTCACATTTCGACTTTTACTTATCTATTACTTATATTTAAAGTTGGGCGCCATCTACATTTCAATATGTCTAATGGTATTATGGGTTAATTGTCGATTTTATAATACTTTCCTTTAGTTTTGGCATTTTTACTAGTTCTCCAAGTCTAATACTGTCTGGAAAATTAGTTCTCCTATAACCATTTTCACATTTCGTATTTTACTTTTTTTACCATTAAAAAAATAAAGAAATCTGAAATTGGGCGCCATCTTCATATTAATATGGCTATTATGTCAATCATAAAGAATTGCTACTTTGTTTTGATATTTTTACTAGTTTGTCGTCCTCGTGAAAATAGTTTCTCTATGAATCCATTTCACATTTCTCCTTTTACTAAATTTATAAAGCTACTATTTTGTATTTTAGCATGGTCGCCACCTCGTTTTCAATATGGCTAATTGTATTGTGTATGAAATAGACGATTTAAATGGACTTTCCTTTAAATTTTTTTGACGTTCTTACTAGTTCTCTTCTTTAATAATTTCAGGAAAAAAAGTAGAAATGTGAAATTAATCCTAGGAGAACTGATCAATTTCAAATTTCTACCTTAACTATTTTTTTTCTATTGGGCGCCATCTAAATTTCAATGTGAATAACACAAATATCGTATATTATGCACGATTCAAAAATGTTTGCTGAAAAAAATTATTGTTTTTCTGTAAATAGATAGTAGAACATATAGTTTTGTAAAAGAATTATATTCTTAGGGTACGCAAAGAACTTCTATTATTCATTCACCTAACCATTATTTACTTACGCCATCTACATTTCAAAGTGGATATTGTAATTATTTATTGAATATGTTAGTATGCACAATGCATACTTTTAGGTTTTCAAAAAATTAAATTCCGCTTACATATGAAAGGAAATATTATTGCTCATCATATGGGTAAGGTATAAAAAATATTAAAAAATTAAATAAATATGTTTACGTCTTAAGTGTCAAAAATTCCCAACTCTTTGGAATACAAACTACGTACTTAAGAAAACAGGTATCTAGTATTAGATTGCAGTTTCCCTATTCATTAAATTTCCCCAACCATTTCAATTGACATCTTAATTCTCCAACTCTCCTCACATATCCATTACCCAGTAAAACGTATTTACTACATAATTTTCCATTTTATTATATCCATTCAATTGGTGAAATAGATATGGCATGCCTGACAAGCAATAACGACAACAGCATGACTATTCACAGGAATAAAGGCAGAAGACCATACCATAAGAATAAAAAACACAAACAAATAATAAAATTGTTAAGTATGTTTATGGCACACTTTACACACTTATATATTTCTTAAACTGCACTGCAGGCAGCCAAAATCCGAAAGAATACAAAAAGCCAAGAACAACAACAACAGCATCAACATCAACATTACCGTATGAATGGCCAGCCTGCTGTGTGTGATCCAAGTGAGGAAAAATAACATTCGATACCATTACGAATATTTACCAGTCAGGCCACCAGATGAGAACAGCACAATAAAGATCTTGTGGTTATTGCCGAAAAAAAAATTACGTTACGGCTGTTGCTGCAACCAGTAGCAGGAGCAGCAACATATGGCATTGTACAACATGCATATCATCAACATGTGTGCCACCAGTAGCCGCAGCAGTCGGACAAAGGCCTCAACTTGTCTGTGTGTGTGTGTGTCCAAGTCAAACGAATGAAATGGCAGATTGTCGTCATGCGGCAGGCAAAATCGTTTGTCTGTTTGCTTTGAATGTTATTGGTTGACCATTTAATGTTAAATTATGGCTTTTTGCACACTACTTCTTGGCTGGATGGCTGTGCTACGTTGTGGTAGACCACTTTACCTTGCCTTGCCGATCCGATTTTTGTTTATTTTGGACTTTTGGCTAAAGTTTCATTAAAGAGTAGACCCCATGCTAGGCATTGAATGAATATTCGAAATAATTTCATTTTGAAGTGTTATCAAATTTCAAAGCCAAGAGGGTGGAAAAAATCCTCAACAGATAAATTAGATAATTTTTGATGTTCACATCATTCTAATTATAAAGAAAAGAATATAAACATTTTTAATACCTCGAATTTCAAGAATTTTCATTACTTAGAAAAATATCTTGCACATGTGTGGTGCATAGTTTTAGGAGCCAGAAAGCTTTTAAATTAAGATGGAGCTACAAAGGGTTTAAATTGTCTTTAAAGTATCAAGGGATTTCTTCAGAATTTTCTTAAACAAATATTTTCCAGTAACTATTTAATACCACTCTTTAAATAGCTCAACATTTGTTACCTTATGTGCGATGCATACTTTCAGGAGGTCGGTAATGCAATAACTTAATGGTGATACATTACGTTTTAAAATATTTAATATTTCTTAAAGATGTTCTTACATCTAACTTAAGGATACCTTCGTAATTCCTTAAAGATCAATTTTTCAATTTCCTTAATAAAATTCACTAAATTCTTCCCGCTAAGTGAAGCGTTTCTAAGTACAGATTGCGATAAAAAAAACTGCAACGAAGCCAAACGCCATAATGTGTACAATTTTTTAAAAATGTTATTGAATGAAAGCAAAAAATGTCGGGAATAACATCCGAATTTAGAAAAAGTTTAGATTTGTTTTGGCACGAATTATGGACCTCAAACGGCCAATGAATACGTCATACGTTATCCGAATGTTGCTCTGCGGTATTTTGGTCCATTCCCGGCGAAGCGCTTGCTTGAGGTGATCGACACTTTGGTATCTGTTAGTGCCAACCTTGCTTTCCAAAATACTCCAGACACAATAGCCCATCCGTTGGGTATCCGGAGATTTTGGTGGCTGGAAATGAAGCGTGGAACCACATTTTGTAACCATTTTTGTGTGGCGCGTGCTGAGTCCTGTAGGAATGTCCAAGGTCTGCGGCCAAAATGTTAGCATGCCCAAGGCTTTAATACACCCTCCAGTATATTTTCGCGATAATATTCGGCATTTATTCTGATGCCCCGTCCGATTAATACAAGCGGAGAGCGACCTTCGGCTGTTATGGCAGCCCACACATTTTCAACTAACCTCTTTGGCAAATAAACACGATCATTTCGTTTGTTTACAAACTGCTGGACAACGAATGTTTTCTCATCGGAGACCGAGAAAACCAAATTCGGCAGTTCACCACTTTCGGCCAAGCGAAGCAACTCTTTAGCTCTTTTGAGTCTAATTTTTTACTGTTGCGGTGCAAGTTCTTTCACTTTTTGGAATTTCAATGGTTTTACCCCGAGCTCATTTTTCAATATTTGCCGAATGAAATATTGCGATATGTTCAGCTCACTAGCCATTTTTCGGCCACTGCGATACGGGGTTCGATTAAGTCGCTTCTTTACTTTTCGAAACATTTCTGCTGATAATGCTGTTTTCTTCCCTCCACTTCCATGACGTCGGGCTACGCTACCAGTGTCACTGTAACGAGCGATGGTACGAGATACAAAAGATTCATCCACATTTAAATGCTGGAGTGCTCTAACGATAGCCACTTGTGTTTTTCCAGCCGAATATAAAGAAATCACACTATCACGCTTGACTTCCATCACGAATAACTTTTTTTCTGGAAAATTCTCACCAAAATGCTTTTGCACGCTTGTGAACAATATAATGAGCTGTCACTGGAATAATTTTAACAACTGTAGGACGAGTGGCTTAGAAATGGCTGCAAATAACCCTGTATTTTTGGGTTTCCAGAAAGGTTTTTTTTGACATTAACATTTTTTTCTTGTCTCTTTCGTCCAGTGAAGAGTGTTTCCAAATTCGTTTAATACCTCCACTTCTCAACAATTATCCACATTAATCCCCCATGTGCAACCGAAAAAATCCTTGATAATTTGCATCTGATATGCGAATGAGACCCACCCTTCCACTACTCTTTCATTTTTTCTTTCATAAAAAATGCATACATTTTAATAATGACCTTAAAACAACAAGGAACAACATACGTTTATGCGCCTATCCTACCAGGGATAAATATTTCACAAAAGACAAAGGATGAATTACACCAACCAGGCAGCCGGCCAGCCATGGAGCCGATATTATACAATGTCACACATTGATAAGCATGTATATACAACATGTATTAATTCGTGGCCAATGTTTAATTATTTAAGTATGATAATTTTTTTGTCTTTTGCGGCGAAAAAGACGTAGCATGCGCATGCAACTGTTGCAAATGTGTATAATGAGAAAAGGGTGCCATGAAGAGGGAATGCTGGAAATTTGTGAAATGAAAAGAGGAATTAAGATACAGACAATTTTGAAACCCTGGAATACTCTTTTTTATCTGAAGGTAAATTGAATAGGTTTTTGTTTTCAAATACAGAGTATGATTTTATATTGGACATTAACTTGATTTCTGGCGGAAAAATAAATTAATCATCTCAATAAATGTCAGAAAATCATATATGCCAGTAAAAAAACATTATAGAACAGAATATTCTGCAGATTAACGCCATCTGTACTTTAAGTTTGGTATAGTTTGTTTTTAAAATAACGTAATTTTGAATAGGACATACTATTGTAGATATGTAGATCGGGCGCCACCTGTACCTCAACTTCAAAAATACTTAATTTTTATATGAATATTCGAAGGAAAATAAAATAGATATTTTTCGGTCAAGTTTTCAACATTCCAATATTTTTACACTTTCATCCATAAAGAAGATAATGAAAATGCCACTTGGCTTCGAAAAAAAATCTGTTTAAAAATAATTTAATCAGTTATAAAATTAAGAATTCAGGTTCATTTTTTTTTCTCTCATTAAAATTACCGCATAATGATGAGAAATCGAATTTTGTTTTCAATCATTTTGGAGAGCAGAAAAACGGTTTTTTTTAATAAGTTTCAAAGAGATAAGGATATAAACTGTAATTGGAAATGGAAAACAACAAACAAGGACTTACATGTGTACAGAAAATAGCATTTTTGGATCAGGATATCAATTTTTTATTGAGCAGAGAAAATGGGATGATATTTATACCCTACAACACTATGTGTAGGGGGTATTATAAGTTTGATTGGACCAAAAATTATGTAACACCTCCAAATATTGGTCCCCGATATAGGAAACTATATATGGATGTTCTCGTCGAGCTGTGTCGATCTAGCTATGTTTGTCCTTCTGTCTGTCCATGTTAATTTGCAACCACTCTACATGTCGCAGTTATGGCCTGATCCTTACGAAATAGAAAAGGGAAGTGGGACAGAATAGAAGCCTATTTTTTTTTTTTTTTGGAGTGGGGGAGGTACTTGATGGATTGGATCGGTATAGTAAATTTTCGCATCTGACCTGGCACTGATCTAAATATCAGGATCAGGACAAAGTTGAAGCAAAGTCGGATTATCCTTTCTCTTTCTGTGCAGTAAAACTTTTTTAATTTCGACCATCCATCTCTATCTCCGAACTCGATCTGTCCTGAAACGTATTTAGTCCAAAGAGACCCATGGTCTAAAATCATTATTTCGATGAGGCACCTTTTGGCCGTATCAAATGATGTATCAAATGTAATCCTACCATCGAAGGGGAGGGAGATATTTTTTTTTAATTACTGACAGATGACTCTTGCTACCTAAACAACAATTTTTTAATATTGTACCCTTTTCATTGATGAGTATTATTATTATTTTTTTTTTTTTTTGAAAAAATGTATTTTTAATGTTCAAAAAATCGAAGAGGGGAGCGAAATGGATTGGCTGTAAATCGATATTCTGAGATCTCTTAGTACAAAATATCTTTCGCAAAAAATAGTTCAATGTAGCTTCACTATTAGTTCAGCTCCCGCCCATAGATCCCACTTGACATTTCCGACTAAAAAGCTACAATTTGATAGTTTAAATCATAATTGGAAGGACACATCCTCTGGCATATCGTAACCCAACGATAACCAGAAATTTGCAGTCTTTGAAAACATTTGGATTTGGCTGAAATGATGAATTTTGTGTTCGATAAAAATTCGATCTACGAACATACGAATGCATATTTGGTATCAAATTGCTCCATGTTTTGACAAAATACTTGGTTATGCTGGTCTAAGGTGTTTGGAAGGCCCTAGCCGAACTTGCCATAATTTTATATTTTAAAATCTTCCCCAAAATGTTGACAGTATAAACCACAGTAACCTCTTAATTTTAAGGATTTTGGCTATAATTTCAATTATTTCCACATTGGAGGACATAAAAAATTCGAATTAACTATACAACAACACATTTTCTCCACGCTTCCAAAATTGTAAACATTGTGTTTTTATACCCTCCACCATACATAGTATGGAGGGTATATTCAGTTCGTCATTTCGTTTGTAATTCATCGAAATAATAATAACAATTTTAGACCTAACAAAGTACATATATTCTTGATCAGCGTAAAATTCTAAGACCAAATAGCCCTGTCCGTCCCTCTGTTGTAATTACGCTAGTGTCAAAGCGAATTCAGATAGGAAGGTAAAATTTTGCACAGATCAGTATTTTGTGTGCAGGCAATTCAAGTTCGAAGATGGGCTATATCGGTCCACGATATCGATGGTCGTTATTGCAATTCTACAGAAGTAGTTCTTTGTGTATACTTTACCACCTGGAAGAGAATTGTCGAATTAGGTGCATGGTATCGCATATACGCCATACAACGGTACCTCCCGATATTCCGTATTTTCATGATTTTTGCCACATTTTTCAATGGAACTGTCCCAAAATCCGCACCAGGGGTTCCTTCTGAGCACTTTACCCCCTGAAAGAGAATTGTCTATATAGGTCCGCGATATTGTATATCCACCATATAACGGTACCTCCCTTTATTCGGCTTTTTGATGATATTGGCGACATTATTCAAAGGAATTGCTTCAAATTTGATGATATTAGCGACATTATTCAATGGAATAGTTTCAAATTTCGTATTTGAAGTTCGGAATCGGTACTACAGCTTTTGACAAAAAATTATGCAGGTCCTCGTATTTGTATAGCCTCCATAAAACGGGTTTTATTTAAAGCGTATTTTGCAACGGTTTTTATACCCTCCAGTGTCGGTTCACGTTTTCGTATAGCCTCCATATAACGGCACCTCCCGATATTCGGTATTTTCATGATTTCAGCAATGTTATTCACCGGAATCGTTTCAAATTTTGTATTGAAAGATCTTAATGGACGCTACAGCCTATGACAAAAAACTTAGTATGCAAGTCCACGTCTTCGTATAGTCCCCATATATTGGTTATATTTTTTTTGTTTTGTTTTTTTTTTTGAAAAATTTCAAGTTTTTTCGAAATGAAGGATGGTATAAAAAGTTCGGCGCAGCCAAAATTAGCAGCTTTGTTACTTGTTATTTATTTATTTATTTATTTATTTTTTTTTAAATATACTTCAGATCCTTCCTTCACACTTTTTTCTATATTTAACTTTTTTCCCCTTTTTAAAAACTTATTTCCATCGGAGTTTTCCATCTTCATTTTTTCCTGGAATTAATAACACAGCAACAAAAAAGCGACAAGAATAATTTTCATGTGCAAATTAAAATTTACGATATCAATTACAATAACATCAAACCCGAAGCAACAACATCAGCAACACAACAACATTGATGCAGTTGTTTGATGTGGCGGTGGTCATAATGTCTGATGTACTATTTGATGGCTGGTGCTGATGATGATAAGTTTGGGTGAATTGATGGCTGACTGGATATATGAATTGATGGCTGGTAGACTGATGATGAGAGAGAGTCTCATTTGACTGATGGCTGGCTGGCCGGCTGGGCTGACTGCCTTGTCTATGTGGCTTGCATTGTTTTAATGAAGTGAAATTTTTGCGTAAAAATCCACAAAAATTCACACTGACTGCACACAACTAATGGACAGATTTGAAAACGTTTCCGCACACAGTCACACCACGCACAACTACTTGGGCAATTTTATTCATTCATTCATACCAGTATTCAGTCAGTCACTCATCCAGCCAGCCAGCTAGTCATTTAGTAAAAATACTCAAAAATCTCTATAAGTTTTTGGCGAATGTGTTTCGTAAGTGTGTGTGTGTGTGACTCTGTGTGTGTGCGTTACAAAACATAGCATTTAATTTGCAATTAAAAATTATTTCCCTCAATTAAAATGTGAATACGTTTCGTCGTCATTTGAATGGATAAATGACTGGCTGAATAACTGACTGAATGTCTGAACTCTGTATGTGCAAAAACATAATTTTACACCCTCTGAGAATTGCAAAAAAATAACAACAACAACAACACCATATATTAAAAACCCAACACAAAAATTTAAATGAATGACTCTTTGTGTGTGCGTGAGTGCGTGTGTATGAATTTGTACCGTAGGGCCTTGGTTATGGTTATGCCCCGAACCGGGACCATAAAATCAAACCACAATTATATGCATAATATGTATTATTTACATTCATCATCAAAATCAACTGGGTGTGTAACGAAACACCGCGCCGCTCGCCGAGAGGGAGAGCGAGAGAGAGTCATAATGGAGGTACTGGCACCGTCAGGACGAAACCATTGCCTTTCTACTGATTCCAGCATCAGCAATGAAATTTATACTTTTTTTTCATAAAAATAATACCAACAACAAATACGATGATGATGACGACAACGACTGCCACGCCGTGGAAGAGTTCATTTATTTATGTTTATTTCTCTCTGCTATAAATTTTCAGCTGACTTTTCTTCATATGGTTTGTTTGATGTATGATGTATGACTGGTATTTGTGTGACGAACCGTGCCGTATGACGACGATGATGATGATAATGATAATATTCAAAAAAAGAATAGGGATATTTTTTTCTTCATGGAAAACTGCAGAGAATGAAAAATGTATTAAATTTTTTCACTTGCTTTAATGAAGTATAAAAATCGTAATGTGAATGAAGTGGGTGGGGAGGAAGATAGGGGAGAAAGATGTTGTTGTTTTCTTTTGCTGATGATCTTCTTGGCTGTCTATCAGTCATTCCTTGGGGTTTCGCGTGGTATTTCATTATAACATCATGTTAAACATGAAGACGACGAACGACACATCATCGCCGGCGTGTGTCGACTGCGCCTAGAAGAAATTAAAATAAATAATTAGTCACAACAAAGACAATGAAGCGGGTGAAATAAATATTTATGCGTGCACGAATAGTTGCAAAAGGATGTATGGAACAATGGAGAGTGTAAGAAAGGGCATTTTTTTGATGGTTTATTATTTTAAGATAAATCATTTCGATTGAGAAGAATTTTTACATGCAGTAAAAGAAATAAAAGAGAATAAATGACGATAACAAGTAATAAGTCGTTAAGTTCGATCGCTTCGAACTTTTTACAACCTCCAAAATTGTGGAAAAAGAAAACCTTTGGAAAGTTTATTAATTATATTCAGCATTCAAGCGAGTTGATACTGAATTTTGTAGAAAACGAGGTTAAGGTTTCAAAATAACCTCCACCATTTTATGGAGGATATATTAACTTTGTCATTCCAGTTGTAACTTCTCGAAATACTCATAATAGACCCTATAAAGTATATATATTCTGGATCAGTTTAAAATTCTAAGACGACCTAGAGATGTCCGACTGTCTGTCTGTCGGTATAGCCCCCATATAACCGTACCTCCGGATAGTCGGTATTTTGATGATTTCAGCAACATAATTCACCGGAATTATTTCAAATTTTGTATTTGAAATTCGTAGAGGGTACTACAGCCTATGACAAAAATTTTTGTATAAAAGTTCACGTCTTCGTATAGACCCCATATAACGGTACTTCCGATATTCGGTATTTTGATGATTTCCGCAACATAATTCACCGGAATTATTTCAAATTTTGCGTTTGAAGTTCGTAATGGGTACTACAGCCTATGACAAAAATTTTTCTGTATACAAGTCTACGTTTTCGTGTAGCCCCCATATATTAGTACCTCCCTATATTCGGTACATTTTTTTCAAGTTTCGCATTTCGCTCCAAGAATTAACACAGGTTAAAATAATTTTTAATGGATTTTATTTTTTGGGAAACTGCCAAATTCGCTCCAAATGGTTGAGGATATTCAAAGTCCGGCCCTGCCAGAACTTTTTTTTTCTTGTTACAGATTTATATCCTTTTTGGTTTAAGCTCTACTCACCCAATATTTTTGTTTGACGTAGATGAAGCACGAAGATGGAATAGAATCAAATGGTTTCGTTTAAACTTGGCACTTCCTAAAATTTTTAGCAAATCCCAGATAGGTACTCCTAGTGATACCACAAGGGGTCAAAGTTTCAAGTAAGCCTAGCTTTTATAAATGTGAAATGAATCACCGATCACCTTCAAACTTTGGATACCCTAATATTTTTGCCCACACTAGATATAAAGGAAATAAAGGCCATATGTATCTACTCTTCAGATACCTCATATATTTGCACATTGTAATACTTATATCAAACTTAATATTGGCCAAGAGGTTGACATTTTTAACAATCAGAGCTGACAAAAATGAGGGCTGAATTTGAAAAAATCAGACTTTTTATTCACATTTTATTAGCGTTGACATTATTCAAAGTGTTGACCCTCTGTGGGAAAGATATTATGGTGTGGGCGAATATTTGTACATTCGACCCTGACCTAGCACTGATACAAATATTTGGATTTTGCAAAGCTTAAATGAAACTCGGCAAACAGATGCACGACACAGCTAGATCAACTCCAAATGTCCTGAAAAGGATTTTGGCCAAAGAGACCTACGGCCTTAAACCGTTATTTTGATGAGACACCTTTGGCATGAATTATGGCCTTCAAATGGCCAATGAAACCGTCACACGCTGCCCGAATGTTGCTCTGCGGTATTTTGGCCCATTCCCGGCGAAGCGCTTGCTTGATATTGCTTGGTATTTTTTAGTGCCTCCCTTGCTTTCCAAAACACTTCAGACACAATAGTCCAACAAATTGGTATCCGGAGATTTTGATGGCCATTGTGCGCTGAAAATGAAGCGGCATTTATTCTGATGCCACGGTCGATTAATACGAGCGGAGAGCGATCATCGGCTGTTATGGCGGCCCACACTATCACCATGGCCGTCGCTTGAGTTCTGGTGGCCAACCGAAAATGCACATTTTCAGGTGACTTTGTTTCTTTACAAACTGCTGGACAACGATTGTTTTCTCATCGGAGAAAACCAAATTCGGCAGTTTACAGCTTTCGGCCAAGCGAAGCAAATCTTTAGCTCTTTTGAGTCTATTTTCTTTTTGTTGCGGTGTAAGTTCTTGCACTTCTTGGAATTTCAATGGCATTACCCCGAGCTCATTTTTCAAAATTTTCGGAATGGAATATTGCGATATGTTCAGCTCACGAGCCATTTTTCGGTCACTGCGACGTGGGTTTCGATCAAGTCGCTTCTTTACTCTTCGAACCATTTCTGCTGATGTTGCTGTTTTCTTCCGTCCACTTCCTTGACTTCGGGCTACACTACCAGTATCACGGTAACGAGCGATGGTATGAGACACAAAGGATTTATTTACATTTGAGTGCTGGAGTGCTCTATAGATAGCCACTTGTGGTTTTCTATGCAAATAAAAATAAATTACACTATCACGTTTGAATTCCATTATGGAATTCCATCATAAGTTGATAACTGAGGTACTTGTCTGGATGGTATTGTTTTAGAAACGCATCGGAGAAGAAGTTGAGATATTGGATCATTAGATCTCTATTGGTCCAAGAATCTGGTTGAATTCCCATAGGAGCAGGTTAACATTGACCTATACCAACATTTCTCTGCGTTCTGTCTTGAGACCAATAGAGCAACTGCAACGGTCCTTTCATCACCAAAAAAATATATTCCAATAACAAAACGAAAAAAAACTTTCTCATGAAAAATCTGCAGAAAATGTTTGAAAATTAAAATTTTCGAGATCGGTTTGGTCACCAAACGCCTCCTCTACATACGTTCACCGTAATCTGGCTTTATTTTATGATTATACCCGATCACCATGCAAGATTTCTGATCAGTCTATTTCTGAGCCCCAGCTCTTGGTAAGTTGGGGTAGAGGCAGAGTGGATCGACGAACGATATTTGGAGTTGTTACAAATTTCGGAAATAAACTTGAAGTTTAAATGCCAAAATTTGTGATAACATGATCTTCTTGATTTTTTCAATTCTTCTTTGCACAACTTTGTTAATTTAAATCGTTTTTGTATAGATTCCCCTTAATGCTGTAACTTCGAAATGGGTAGCAAAATTCGCGTTTGTTATTTTTATTATTTTTCTTTTTTTAAATGTTCTTCCCCTATTTTCTTGATTTACAAAAATGTCAAAGATACAATCATTTATTCGCTCCCACTTTTTTGTTGACTTGATTCGTCAAACTTCAGTGCAAACTAATTAAAAACATTCACACATTCAGGCGGTCAAAAGCTAACTAAGGCACTAGCAAACTCCCACCCTTCTTCAAATGACAACTTGAACCGGCAAGTCGCTTTGTATTTTAGCCCAAAGAACAAATATGCCAGCTGACATCAAACATACAGACATGACATTACAAGTTGACATAATGCTAACAAGATGGCAAGCAAACGTAACATGCCGCCCGGCACAGGCACTGGAGCTACAAAAGATAATAAACACGAAGGAGAAAGAGAAGAAAAACTATATTAACCTCACAATGGGGGGAAGAGGAATTTTCATATAAAGTGTAATAAAATTTCCTCAGTTTTTCCTCGATGGTTCGAAAGTGTATTTTTTAATCGACTGAAATAATAAACATTGTTGCATGCATTGGAGGTTAATTTCAAGGGTTAGCCATCGTAGATCTCCATGACCATGGATCTTCGAGCCGTAAGACATAAAAGACATTCCACATAGACAATAATGCGGAAAATGATTACATTCCCCAATTGTATTGCTGCAGTACATGCTTTGTCTTTTGTTTTCCACTCTCCTTGCTGTCGTCCACACATTCTCTCCAAAAAAAAAAAAACTGGGCAATTTCCACAAGGCATACAACAAAAAGCGCAAATAATGTCTCCTCCCGGTGTAATCAGGCAAAATTGTACCATCAAACATTGGCCACTTGAGTTTTCGCCTTTGTATTATTTGTTTCTCCCTCTTTCCCGCAATCGGGTTGAGAAAAAAAGAATACCAACAAAAACAATATTTGGCCCCGGCAAAGAGTGGGAAAAGCCCATAAATCATGGAAAAGTTGGAGTTTTTTTCTGCTCCTGTTGTTCCTTTTGCTGCTGTCTTGCGGTACGAATTGCCAAAACGCCTGACAATGATGTTAGTTATAGTTTTTGAGGGGGGAGTACAACAACAAAGTCACACAATTGTGTTTGTTCACAATTGTTGTTGTTGTTTCGGTTTTTTTTTTTGCTTTGTATGTTATGTGACTGCACATGTGTGTGTGTGTGTGTCTGTGCGTTTGGGTGTTTATATGCGTGCACTATGCATGAATTTTTGCTGATACCATACCAGGAGCCAGCCACTCATACAAATTCTTTTTCCTCCTAGTGTCAAAATGCGCATATTCGAGGTGATGGTGGTGGTGAATGTGGGGGCGTTGGTACGTGACAATCTGGCTATATGGTCCATAAAACAGGGGGGATAGTTTAATAAGGGAAATGAAAATTTTTATACACGTTTTCCAATTAATTTTACATGTGTATATATTATGGGAATGATGGGAAAATGTTTTCCACCTTGTCGAAAAATTAGCCTAAACAGTAGGGTCAGGCAAGAAGCAAGCAGGTACGCATGCCTTCAATGAGCGTAATTCCCTCTACCCTTTCAATCAGAACTATTGAAAAACTATGTAGTCAGAGAAAAAAAATCGAAGAACATAAAAGTGAGACCCTCTGCCCGGGCCTGATCTATATAGGAAGGATATGAGAGAGATTAATGTAAACGTTGAGAAAAAAAGAAAAACATTTTGTCCTGAGAGGTAATTAATTTTGTAATGGAGTGAAAGATTTATAATTAATTAATTATACCCTCAGGCAAAAGCCTAGAAAGGTATGTATAATTTGATACGGCTAAAAATTGCCTCATCGAAATAACGGTTTTAGACGCTAGGTCTCTTTGGGCCAAATCCGTATCAGGGCATGTCAGTCCGTCCATCCGTCTGACTGTCTGTCTGGCTGGTGCGCACGATAATTCTCAAAGGGAGTATCTTGTTTGATCCAAACTTGGTACATCGTAATATGATTATAAAACTTAGAACAAGTTTCGTTGATGGGCAATATCGGTCGAATCTATCGGCTATCGACTATCGGAACCTCCGCCACAAAGTATTAACATTAAAAAAAAATATTCTACTGCACAGAATAAGAAAGGATCATTCAATTTTGCTCCAAGTATGCAAATCCTAATATTTGCCTCAGTTCTCGGCCAGGTACAAAAATGGACAATATCGGTTCACACCATCAAGTACCTCCCCCACAAAGGTTTAAAATGTTGAGTAATAATTTTTATAAAATGTGATGTAATAGTTCGATTATCTTCAAATTACACAAATCCCAATCTTTTTATTAACACAAGGTCTGCTGTGAAGACTGAATATATCGGCCCTCTCCTTCTGGTACTTCCCCTATAGAGGGTCAAATTTTTTAATATCTATGAATCTCATAAGGCTCGAAATTGTAATCAGATTCCATTCAGTCTCGGCACATCTCAATATCTCTATCAACAAAAGATCTGTTTTAAAGCTGGTAGAGATCGGACCATTTCTTCTGGTTCCTAAAAATGGTCAACGTTTTGAAAAACAAAAACGATCATAAAAGCAGAAATAAGCATTCGGTTCTCTTCAAATTCTACATATCACAATATTTTTATTAACACATGCTCTGGTGTAAAGATGAGATGTATCGGTTCATTCCTTCTGGTACCTCCCCCACAAAGGGTCAAAATTTTGAATGTCCATATAGCACCCAAAAGGCGAAATTAACATCCGATTCCAATCAGACTTGGTAAATCTCACTATTTCTATCAACAGAAGATCTTTTATAAATCTGGTTGAGATCGGCCCATTCCTTTTGGTATCTCACACATAAAGGCTCAAAATTGTGAAAAACAAAACGCTCATAAACGCGGAATAAGCATTCAACTCTCTTCAAATTTCACACATTTAAATACTTTTTCTAACGCAGAATTTGTTAGGGAGATGATAGCTATGTACCAACCCGTTCTGGTACCTCAACCACAATGGGTCACAATTTCCAATTCTTATATGGTGAGATAAAAAACTGCAATAAAGTCAAACGCCAATATTTTTAAATTTTTTTTTTGAAAAAAATTCCAACTAAAAATGTTGGAAATAGCATCAAATTTTAGAATAAGTTTAGATTTGTTCGAATTGATCACCTGTGGCACGAATTATGGCCTTCAAACGGCCAATAAAATCACACGCTGCCCGCCGAATGTTGTTCTGCGGTATTTTGACCCATTCCCGGCGAAGCGATTACTTGAGATGATCGACACTTTGGTATTTTTTAGTGTCAACCTTGCTTTCCAAAATACTCCACACACAATAGTCCAACGGATTGGTATCAGGAGATTTTTGCGCGCTGGAAATGAAGCGAGGAAACTCATTTTATAACCATTTTTGGGCGGCGCGTGCTGAGTGCGATGGTGCTGAGTGCTTTTGAAATGTCCAAGGTCTGCGGCCAAAATCTTTGCGTGCCTAAGGCTTTAATACACCCTCCAGAATATTTTTGCGATAATATTCGGCATTTATTCTGATGCCACGGTCGATTAATACGAACGAAGGGCGACCATCGGCTGTTATGGCGGCCCACACCATCACCATGGCCGGCGCTTGAATTCTGGTGGCCGATCGAAGGTGCACATTTTCAGCTGTCTTCTTTGGTAAGTAACCACGATCATTTTGTTTGTTTACAAACTGCTGCACAACATATGTTTTCTCATCGGAGAAACCCTAATTCGGAAGTTCACCACTTTCAGCCAAGCGAAGCAACTCTTTAGCTCTTTTAAGTCTATTTTCTTTCTGTTGCGGTGTAAGTTTCTGCACTTTTTGGAATTTCAATGGCTTTACCCCGAGCTCATTTTTCAATATTTGCCAAATGGAATATTGCGATATCTTCAGCTCACGAGCCATGTTTCGGCCACTGCGACGCGGATATCGATCAAGTCGCTTCTTTACTTTTCGAACCATTTCTGCTGATGTTGCTGTTTTCTTACGTCCACTTCCTTGACGTCGTCGTAGCCCGACCAGTATTACGGTAACGAGACGCAAAAGATTTATTCACATTTAAATGCTGAAGTTCTCTAACGATAGCCACTTGTGGGTTTCCAGCCAAATATAAAGAAATCACGCTTGAATTCCATGGCGATTAACTTTGATTCTGGAAATTTCTCACCAAAATGCTTTTGTACGCTTGTAAACAATATAATGAGCTGTCACTGGAATAATTTCAACAGCTGTGGGACGAATACCTAAGAAATTACAGAAGTCTGATTTTTTTCATCTCACCCTGTTGGTCAGATATGATTGGCCAACTTCTACGGAACATCGCCGAAAAAAGGTCATCAGTTAGAATAATCATAATTCACGGCTGGGGGGGTGGTCGGTCGGTCGGCACAACCGACTGATACTATTTATCTTGTTATACCCTCCACCACATCGATTTTGCGATGTCCTTCCGTCAGTCCGTCCGTCTATTCGTCTGTGGAAATCACTCTCGCTTCCGAACGAATTGAAGTAGATTTATAAAATTTTGATCAAATGTATGTCATGTCTGCAGGACTTTTGGAATTGAAAATGGGTAAAGCCCCCATGTAACGGTGCCTCATGATATTCAGTATTTTAATGATTTTATGGACATTTTTTCACTATAATTGTTTTAAATTTTGGTATTTGAAGTTCAGCCTATGACAGAAAATTGTCTGTGCAGGTCCGCATCTTCGAAAAGCCCTCATATAACGGTACCTCTGTATTTTCGGTATTTTGATGATTATTATTCACCGATTTTTTAAAGTTTCGCATTTGAATATTGGAATAGCTTATGATAAAATTTGCCTATGCAGGTCCACGTCGTCGTATAGTCCCTAATATAACGGCTTCATTCGGTAATTTTAGTATTTAAGAGGGTTGTCAAAGATCGGCCAGGCCAAACTTACAGCTTTGGTACTTGTTTTTTCTAAATTTTGCTCGCTCATGGTTATTTACACTCCAACTTTTCATTAAAACATTTTTTTATAGCGCATCGGTTAGATATATCTTCTAAATTTATTTAACCGCTTTATTGTAAAACACCCCTTCTGAGATTTCTATATGTACATACAATCCCATGAATAGTTTTCTTGCAATTTCCCTTAGTTCTTCCTGTTCGTGAAAAAAAACTATGAAGTTTTTCCCAAAATAAAAGCTAAAACGAAATTTCCTTCATTGCCACAACTTCAATTTGTACGTTTTTATTGGAACAAACAGCAAAAAAAAAAAAAAAACAGAACCACAAATGTCATCGTCATCATGGTAACATTGAATTCCCCCACATTGGTGGTGGCGGGACAAAACCATGCTGAGGGGTTTTCAAACAAACACAACAAATGGCAACAGCAACTACAAAACAATAATAAAACGCATCGAAAAAAAATAGTTTTGTAGGCGTTTTTCTAGGGTGGGGGAGAAACTCAAATAAAAAAGCACCCCAAACCGAATGGCCAAAAAAGGAAATAGAAAAAAAACTGAATCCTGTGCCTTGTGGTATATTTGCTAGGCCATTTTACTTACGAATTGCCTTTAAGCTGCTTACACACATGCACAACCACATGGACACCCACACCCTAGCCATAGATTGCATGAGTTGGAGGGCAAAAACATATCAACAGCCTTCCAGTGTGTGGTGCAACAATGGCAAAACTTTTTCCATGTCTCCCGAGTGTATGTGTCGCACTATAGTTTTGAACGTTAGTGTGAATATTGTTCTCGCAGTTCTATCTGTGTTTGTGACAGGGCGGCATTTATTTTTAATTTATAACTTCACAAGAATGCCATGGTGGGACAGACCAAGCGACTCGCACCATAAAAAAACAAAAACTGTGGCTGAGGGGCGAGCAGTCATCTAAAGTTTCATTTATTGTTTGATTTGTTTTCCACACGCTTTGGCGATGCGTTCGGATATTTTCTTTTTTGTTGTTTTTGTATTCATAGTTTAAATGATGTCAAAGATCGGATCACTCATTTCGACGAAAATAAACTTTTCTCAACAATTGCCATCAACTTATCGAAGATAAGTCCCAAGTGAATGTAGAACGACATCTTTGATGAACTATTTATTGTCTTTGTCTAGTTAATTCCTTTATGGCGAATGGCAAAAAAAAAAAATGAGAAGCGAAGCGAAAAGGGAGTGTCACATTGTTAAGGCAATCAAAGTTTCTCTTCTTCTTCTTCTTCTTGATTCTAAGTTCAAACTGCCCACTTGGACTTGTGACACCACTCGCAATTGTTGTTAATAAATTCGGACATTTGTAATTAATATTGATAAAGGTTGTTGTTTACTTCTTCTTCTTCTTCTTCAAGTGGTCTTAACCTCGTTGGTTATGGTCGTTCTTTGGCGTTATGTGGGCGTTGCTGTGTTTTTTTTTCTTGTTCTCTGAGAGGAAACATCAAAGCAATGCCGGATATGTTGGGTTTGGGCTAAATTTATTTCATGATTGTTGAGTGAAAATGAAACATGGAAGTTCAAATGTGCCTTTGGAATGTCAGTCTTTGTTGATAAAATTTGACAAGCAAAAGAGGTTAATGAAGGGCAAATACATTCTAATATGGGGCTCGTGCAATCCATTAACTTCTTTGATATATTTCTATATAACACATTAAAAAAAATTAGGAAAAGTCCGGTAGATTTTAAAAGCAGAGTTAAGAAGAAGTTTACATCGCAAAGTAACCGAAATAGGAGAGTCAAGTTTCCCTTTTCCAAAACTTTTTCTTTTTCAGAATTTCGAATTAAGATTCCTTAAAATCCTTACATTTTATGTTTATAGTGTCCTCGGCAATATTACAAATAACAATTATTATTATATTATCAGCAAAGGGGTCTTTTTGGTCCTTTTTCTAAGTATGGTTAAAAACTTCTTTTTTACGGGATCGAAGCAATTCAAAAATTATTTGTCATAAAATTCTATTATAGATCTTAGATCAGAATATTTTCGCGATAATATTTGGCCTTTATTCTGATGCCACGGTCGATTAATACGAGCGGAGAGCGACTATTGGCTGCTACGGCAGCCCACACCATCAGCATGGTCGGCGCTTGAGTTCTGGTGGCCAACCGAAGGTGCACATTTTCAGCTGACTTCTTTGGCAAGTAAACACCATAATTTTGTTTGTTTACAAACTGCTGGACAACGCAGGTTTTCTCATCGGAGAAAACCAAATTCGGCAGTTCACCACTTTCGGCCAAGCAAAGCAACTCTTTTGATTCCATTTTCTTTCTGTTGCGGTGTAAAAATCACCGGAATTTCAATGGCTTTACCCCGAGCTCAGTTTTCAATATTTGCCGAATGGAATATTGCGATATGTTCAGCTCACAAGCCATTTTTCGGCCACTGCGACACGGGTTTTGATCAAGTCGCTTCTTTACTTTTCGAACCATTTCTGCTGATGTTGCTGTTTTTTCGTCAATAGTGGGATTTTAATGATTGAAAGTCTTCAGAGAATTCATATTACCTTCACAAGCTATCTGCTTTTTACGAGTGTTAATCTCCGAAGGTTTTTATTAAATTAGAAATCTTATTTGGAAAATAGAGGGCTTTCGAATCAAAGTTGCTTTGTAATAGATGGTCCCGCAGATCATTTTGGCATTATTGAGATTTCAAAGGTATTTCCTTACAAATTATAGTGCTTCTTTAACAAGATATGAATTTCGGAGGCTTTAATGAAATCGGAGGTCCCATTCTGCCAATAGGAAGCGTTCGGACATATTTGCCAATATTGTGATTTCAGATGTTTTTAATTACCAATTCTTTTCACAAGAGATGATCTTTGGAGATTTTGACTAAATGGGAGGGCTATTTGGTTTATTGGAGGCGTTTGGAGTTATGTTTTAAATAGGGAGCCTTCGGAGCTCTTTTTCTAATAATGGGTATTTAGCGATCCTATTGTAAATATTTGCATTTCAGAGGTATTCCATTATCTACAGAAGACCTTCAGATATTTTATAATACCACCAGTGGAACTTCAAAAATCTTAATTTATCAAAAGAGTTTCTTCAAAGGCCTTCTTTTGCCACAACAACTTCAGAGGTGTTCTGTGACCTATAAAAAACCTTCGAAGGCCTTCGTTTCACCAGATATGATCTTCGGATGTTTTATTTAACCCGGAGGTCTTATTTTGTCAATTGAAGGCTCTCGGGTAAATTTTTCTGATAGAGGGCTTTGGGAGATGTTTTTCGAATTGTGGTCTGATAGAGGGCTTTTGGAGATGTTTTTCGAATTGTGGTCTTCGGAGATATTAACCCATTCGCTACGGATGCATTTTAAATCATTTTTAACATTTCACGTTTATAATGGCCTATTGATTATTTCCATGGAAAATCATTTGATGGGAAGTGGTAACTTATGGAATCGTCGCATCGGATTAATCATCGCACTTTGCTCGGGATTTCAGAGGCCTTTCACCATCAAAAGTCGTAATTTGTAAAAAGAGTTCCTTCAAAGGCCTTCAGAGATTCTAACGAAGTCGGAAGTCTTATTCTGCAAATGGAGTTCGCTCAAAACTATTTTTCTAAAAGTGGGCTTTTGGAGATAGTTTTCTAATATTGGGTCACCGGAGATCTTTTTATCACTGTTGTAACTTCCAAAGCCTTTCCTTACCAATTAAAGGCGTTTGGATATTTTATATTACCAATAGACTACCTTCAAAAGTCGTCTCGAAGGTCTTCTTTTGCCATCAGAAGAGGATTTCTGTAGGACTTTTTAAGGACTTTTTGAAGAAAGGGATTCTCGGAGAATTTACTTCCAAGAACAGGGTTTGAAGATTTTTTTTTCGCTTATTTATGTCCATCATAGATCATTTCCATATAGGAATTTCAGTGGTCTTATATTGCCAAGTAAGGGCCTTGGGAGGAATTCGGTTTCCCATGCGTTCAGAGGTCTTATGTTACCAACAAATGGTATTTTAGAGTCGTTGAAAGATTTACTTACAAGAAGAGGCTCGAAAGTCTTTTTTTGTCAATTCATAGATCCCAAATTTCTGCTATGGCTTTTATTGCCCACTGAGGGCCTTCTGAAGCCACTGAGGTCTTTTGTTTTACTAATTACATATGAAATTCTTCAATCACAACTAACATTTTTCTAGTTCAATAATAATTTGAAGTCACTCAAAAACTCTTCGAGAGAAAAATATAAAACAACACAAAAGTCAAATAGATGATATCAATTGCGGAATAACTATATTGTGTTATATTTTTACCTCCTTATGGGGATTATATAACTATTACTCACAGTATCGACAATATCGATATCTTCTTAGTAAATTTTATTTTTTATTAACATTTTTAGTATGGCCAATGTATTTACTCTGATTTTGTTTTAAAATATCTCTATGATTCGAGACATTTAAATTCTGAAAAAAAATCTTCTCTTTTTCTATTTTCTTTCAGGTATGTAACGCCTCGCCGCCGAGCCTACACTCACTCCATGTAAACTAAAAACTTTGTCCTTAGACCCCAACTAACATTAATATCAATAATAACAATAATAATAACAACAACGATTTAAAACCAGCGACACTTTCCCAGTATCCTGTTGATTTTATAGTCCTTTAAACGCCATCATAAAGAACAAACAAAACTTGGTCTTGGTGGTGTTGTTGGGCTTGTGTGTGATTATTTCCACTTAATTATGTTGCCATAAACTGGCATAGAAATGAATGGAAGCTCGCGAGGGGGGACCAGACGCTCATAGGGCACCCAAAACCGAAAACTTAAGACACACACAAAAATGTCCTTTCTAGTCTAGTTTCCTTCGCTGTTGCGTCCTCACAAAATTTGTTGTTTATTTTTTGGGGGGTTTCTTAGCGAATTTTACCCCCAAAAATAAGCCAGAAATAGGAGAACAAGACGACGAAGATGACGGCGATGATGGTGTTGTTGTTGCTAGTGTATATTTGTGTACCACTGATGATGCTAAAGCATCTTTTAAGTACTTGAAAATGAAGTCATAAAAATTAAAAACCACAAATGTCACATTATCTTGAAGAAAATGGCACATTAAAATTAACTTTATGTGTATGTATGTATGCGTGTGTGTGTGTGTTATTCTGCGCCACAACTACAAGTTTAACGAAATCTTTTGCTTTTTTAGTTGACGGAAAATGTGAACACAAGCACACAAATTGCAGCCATACTTGAAGGATCTCCACTTACACATGATGCCGTTATTATTGCATAAAAATGTGTGTCGGTTTCCGCTGAGACTACAGCCATAGCTGCTGCTGCAGCTGAGGCTATGGCTGCCGTTGCAATTCACCCAGCCAAGGTTCTTCGGCTAGGCTAGTGCATGAATATAGTTTTCCTCTCTTGCTGTTGGCCGGGTCGTCAGTGTGTTTACACTAGGACATTTTTGTTCTTATGGGATGTTTTGGTCAAGGTTTCTTCTTGTTATAGTTGTTTGTACTCTTCGGCTGCATTGCCTCGGCTTGCCTGGTGTGCCATTTCAAGTGTCCAAAAGTCATTAAATTTTGTTTAATGATTCTCAATGCCCCACGTTTGTGTGTGTGTGTGTGCGTGTGCTCTCGCTTGTATATACACTTGTGTTTGTTTATGAGAGGCATATTAAAACAGGGATTATTTAAGGATTTTAATAAAATAAACGATGTAAGAAAATAATTAGTGTTTGTTGAACAAGCAACAGCAATTTTTTTAATTCCGCAGAAAAAAATGATTGTAAATTTATTTCTCTCTCTCTCTCACTCTCGCCCTTAAATTTTGCATTTAACTGTTTTTAATGACAATGACATTGGCCCAAGGGGACTTGTTGAAAAGTTTCAATGATTTTATAATCAAATTTACATTTTGTAATGGATTAATTAAAAAATGTTTTTTTTTTTTGTGGAAATTTACTAATTCTAGTGGGGGTTGTAAATAAAACGAAAGTTTTGTAAATGTCGTAATTTTTTCGAGGTCAAAACTGTGGTGTTTAGGTGGAAAGAAAATAACACGCAAAAAAAATACTGTAAGGGTAACAGTTTTGCATTCAGTTCGTTTAAACGTTTCAAAATATCTTAATTTTGCACGAATCGCTCGAATTTTTGGAAGCGATCTCTCTCCTTTCTTATAACACAATTTCTATAACTTACAGTTATAGAAATTTTTAGGAAGCTAAAATGTTGCACAGATCAGTCTTTTACCAAGGTCAAGTTCGAAGCTGGGCTATATCGGTCCACGGTATCATATAGCCCCCATACAACCGTACCCCCGATATTCGGTATTTTGATGATTTTGCCCATTTTAAACTGGAACTGGTCTAATAATCCACACAAGGGGTTCTTTCTGAGTACTTTACCTTCTGGAAGAGAATTGATCACATTGGTCCACGATATAGTATAACCCTCATACCCTCATTTTGAAGATTTTAGGCACATTTTTCAATTAAATTGTCGGAAAATAAACACAATGAGTTCCTTTTGAGTACTTTACCCCCTGGAGTACTAGCCCCCTTACAATGGTACCCCCGATATTCGGCATTTTGGTGATTGTAGCCAAATTTTTCAATAAAACTGTCTGAAAATCCACATAAGGATTCCTGAGTACTTCATCTCCTGGAAGATTATTGTCTATACAGGGTGAGATAAAAAAATTGCAACCTAGTCAAACGCCACAATTTTTATTATTTTTTTTTTTAATTTTATTGAATAAAAGCAAGAAATGTCGGAAATGGAATCCAATTTTATAATAAGTTTTGATTCGTTCGAATTGGTCACCTTTGGCACGAATTATGGCCTTAAAACGAAAAATAAAACTCTCACACGCTGCCCGAATGTTGCTCTGCGGTATTTTGGCCCATTCCCGGCGAAGGCTTGAAGTGATCGACACTTTGGTATTTTTTAGTGCCAACTTTGCTTTCCAAACACAATAGTCCAAAGGATTGGTATCCTAAAATTTTGGTGGCCATTGTGGGTTGGAAATGAAGCGAGGAACCTAATTTTGTAATCATTTTTGGGTGGCGCGTGCTGAGTGCGATGGTTCTGAGTCCTGTTGGAATGTCCAAGATTTGCGGCCAAAACCTTGCTTTCCAAAATACTCCAGACACAGTAGTCCAAAGGATTGGTATCCGGAGATTTTGGTGGCCATTGTGTGCTGGAAATGAAGCAAGGAACCTCATTTTGTAATTATTCTTGGATGGCGCGTGCTGAGTGCGATGGTGCTGAGTCCTTTTGGAATGTCCAAGGTCTGAGGCCAAAATGGTTACGTGCACAAGGCCTTCATACACCCTCCAGAATATTTTCTCGATAATATTCGGCATTTATATTTTTTCTTCTCATGCCACGTTCGATTAATACGAGCGGATAGCGACCATCGGCTGTTATGGCGGTCCACACCATCACCATGGCCGGCGCTTCTGGTGACCAACCGTAGGTGCCCATTTCCAGCTGACCTCTTTGGCAAGTAAACAAGATCATTTTGTTTGTTTACAAACTACTGGACAACGAAGGTTTTCTCATCGGAGAAACCCAAATTTGGCAGTTCACAACTTTCGGCCAAGCGAAAGAACTCGTTATCTCTTTTGAGTCTATTTTCTTTCTGTTGCGGTGTAAGTTCTTGCACTTTTTTGAATTTCAATAGCTTTACCCCGAGCTCATTTTTCAATAACTGTACCTCCCGGTATTCGATATTTTGACGATTTCAGCAATATACACTAGAATCGTTTCAAATTTCTTATTGGAGGATTTTAAAGGGTACTACAACCTATGACAAAAAAGTTCGTATGCAGGTCCACGACTTCGTATAGGCCCCATATAACGGTATTTTGTTGATTTTAGCCACATTATTCTCCGGGATTGTTTCAAATTCGGTATTTTAAGTTCGTAATGGATACTACAGCCTAAGACAGAAAATTGTTTGTGCAGGTCCACGTCTTCGTATAGCCCCATATGTAACGATACCTTTTGATTTTTGTTTGTTTCAATTGTTTCAAATTTTTTAGTAGGGGTTCCTAATGGATGCTACAGCATATGACAAACATTTTTTGTATGCAGGTCCAAGTTTTCGTATAGCCTCCATATAACGACACCTTTCAATATTCGGTAATTTGATGATTTTAGAGGCGGTATTTTCCTAAATTGTTTCAAATTTCTTATTTGAAGTTCGGAATCGGTAAAACAGCCTATGACACAAAATTACTAATTACAAAATTACCATGTCTTCGTATAGGCCCCATATAAGGGGTTTAATTTGAAAACTATTCTCTACGGAAATTGTTTTGAAATTAAAAAAATAAATAAAACTTGGAAATCCCTCTTTGGTTCTATGGGGTCCCTAATTCCCGATACGAAGTGTTGGATATTCTTATGGTACAAATTCCCATATAGTCAGTCTTTATTGCTTTAATTATCCCTAAGATCGCCCGCATGCAAAATTCTTGCATTTGACATCTTCAGTACCCAAAGAGTACGATTCAGAACTCCAAAATGTGCGATTTTAGTATCATTTGGGTACAGATTCTTGCATTTGAAGATTTTAGTACCCAAAACGTGGGAAATAAGACTCCAAGTACCCTTTTGATACCAGTTCGTACACATTACGCCAGAAATGACTTTGGTACGTTTTTAATACCCCGATGTCAGAATTCAAGTTCTAACAAGAATACATACCTTAAGGTACTATATAGTACCTTTTAGTACGAATTTGTGAAAAACAACTATAAAGCCGTGGGAAAATTTAAGATTCTCTGACTTGCTGCTAATACTTGTTTGCATTTTTTGGTACAAATTTGTGAAAATCCTTCTTAGCACCTTTCAAGATTTTTAGATTCTTTTTTTACCTTTCAATATGAATTTCAAAAAAAAAAAAAAAAAACCGACATTAGGCCAATGATAATCCAAACCTAAAATTGCAAGATTATCGTTTATCGCCTGGACGTTGGTCATGCAATCATTCAGCCATCTTTTAATTTTTCATATCCAAATCCTCGGAACGATTAGATTAATCTAAATATTTTGTCGTTTCTAATATGGCCCTAAATTGACCCAGATTTGCTTTTAGCTAATTCGAGGAAAAAGTATAAATAAAATTAATCTTAATTCTATTTAACTTTTCCCATTAAATTGTTTCCCTAAAAAAACTACAAATCTTCCGGCCATTTTCTCCTCCCCAAAATTTGTCTTCCTTGTGCGTATTTGTGAGCCAATAAAACATGAAAACATGCCATGTTCCATCAAAATATTTACACGGAAGAAGAAAAGAAAATATCTTAAAACCAATTAATAAATAAAATAAACTAAAAAAAAAACAAAATATTCAGACACAGACATTACAACAATGGCTATTTTGGCATTAAATCAAGGCAAAACAAGACTGTGATTTTTCCATACCCCTCTCTGGAACCACTTAACCAACGGCCATTTGGAGTTCTCACTTTGCTACATAAATCTTTTTCAAAATAATTTCCTAATGCAAAAACGAAAAAAAAAATCTGAAATGAAATAAATCGAATGAAAATTTTGTGTTTTTGGGGAAAAAATAACAAATAGCATTTGGTTGGGCCATGGCAAAACCGACATAATAAATTTTCATAAAATTCCAATAAACGTGATAACACCCATCGCCAATGGCATCGAAATCGGCAGCATCGTCGTCAGTGGCATCATTGCCTGTTTATTGGGGACTGGGGTAACATCAGCGGCAATACGGCAGTGATGATGGTATTGCCATCATCATCATCATCTCGATTGCGAGTAAATAATTTCGTATGAAAATTTCCCCTCTTTCTTTTTCCCACCCATTAAAATTGTTGTGTGGCAATGGCCGAATGCCACCCCTCCCCATCCCTGCAACAATTTGAATATTACACGAGAATAGTTGAAAAATTTGAGTGTAAATCTCTGTTTATGTGTAAATCGACATTATTGGTGAACAACGAACGGGAATAACGTGAACCGAAACGAAACAATAAAAGCCATAAAAATTGCCATAGTGGTTGGTTGCCACCACAACCGCGATGCCATGGTGCAATGGAATTGACTAACCTAGCTTTTATATTTTTTTTGGATTTTTTTTTTGTTTTTCGGCCACCATGGACATAAATCTATCTATGCTGTACTCCACTATGTGACCACAACACATGTGTGTATATATGTATATATTTATTTTACTTATTTTTATTTCGGGGGAAAAACCAAATTTGCTGTTCCTGCAAATCTCTGGAACAACGCATGGAAATCCATGAAAACGCCAAACAATTGCCATTGTATTTGTTGTTGCTATTTTTATGGAAAAATGGAAATGTGAAATGTTTTTTTTTTTCATTTTGGTAAGGCCAAATTAAATGGGTTTTCTGTGGTCAATTTATAAAGAGAAACAACACGAAAAAAAGCCGTAAGTTTGGCCGGGCCGCACTTTGAATACCCTCCAGCATTTGGAACAAATTTGGCAATTTTCAAAAAAATAAAATCCGTTAAAAATTCTCTTATAATCTTAAAAATACTGAAAGTAGCCGTTATATTAGGGTCTATGCGATGACATTTACCTGCATAGGCAACTTTTGTCATAAGCTATTACAATATTCAAATGCGAAGCTTGAAAAAAATATTTTTATAATGAAGCTAAAATCATCACAAAATCGAGTATATGGAGGTATAATGAGGGTTTTACTAAAACGTGGACCTGCACAGATTTTCCGTCTTAGGCTGTAGTATCTATTGCGAACTTCAAATACCAAATTTGAAACAATTCCGTTGAATGATGTCGCTAAAATAATCAAAATACAGAATATCGGGAGGTACTGTTATATGGGGGCTGTTCGAAGACGTGGACCTGCACAGACAATTTTCTGCCTTAGGCTGTTGTATCCATTACGAACTTCAAATACCAAATTTGAAACAAAATCATCAAAATACCGAATATCTGGAGGTACCGTTATATGGGGCCTTACCAAGAACTGGACCTGCACAGACAATTTTCTGTCATAGGCCGTAGTATCCATTACGAACTTCAAATACGAAATTTGAAAAAATTCCGGTCAACAAAATCATCAAAATACCGAATATCGGTAGGTATCGTTTTATGGGGGCTATACGAGGACGTGGAGCTGCACAGACAATTTTTGTCATAGGCTGTAGTATTCATTACGGACTTCAAATGCTAAATTTGAAACAATTCCAGTAAATAATGTCGCTAAAATAATCAAAATACCTAATATCGGGAGGTGCCGTTATATGAGGGCTATTAGAAGACGTAGACGTGCACAGACAATTTTCTGTTTTAGGCTGTAGTATCCATTACGAACATCAAATACGAAATTTTAAATAATTCCGGTAATAAATGTCGCTAAAATCATGGACATACCGAATATCAGGAGGTCCCGTTATATATACGAAGACGTCGACCTGCATACGAAATTTTTTACCGTAGGTTGAAGAATTCATTACGAACTTTGAAATAATTCCGGTAAATAATATAGCGAAATTTGAAATAATTCCTACACATCGGGAGGTACCGTTTTATGGGGGCTTTGCGAAGACGTGGAGCTGCACAGACAATTTTCTGTCTTAGGCTGTAGTATCTATTACGGACTTTAAATGCCAAGTTTGAAGTAATTCCGGTGAATAATGTCGCTAAAATCATCGACATACCGAATATCGGGAGGTACCATTATATGGGGGCTATACGAAGACTTGGACCTGCACAGACAATTTTCTGTCTTAGGCTGTAGTATCTATTACGTACTTAAAATACCAAATTTGAAACAATTCCCGCAAATAGTGCCGCTAAAATCATCAAAATACGGAATATCGGGAGGTAAAGTTATATAGGGGCTATACGAGGATGTGGTCCTGCACACACAATTTTCTGTCTTAGGCTGAAGAATCCATTATGAACTTCAAATACCGAATTTGAAACACATCCAGTAAATAATGTCGCTAAAATCATCAAAATATTGAATATCGGGAGGCACCGTTATATGGGGGCTATACGAAGACGTAGACCTGCACTGACAATTTTCTGTCTTAGGCTGTAGTATCCACTACGAACTTCAAATACCAAATTTGGAACAATTCCGGAGAATAATGTCGCTAAAATCATCAAAATACCGAATATCGGGAGGTTATATGGGGAGGTTATATGGGGGCTATACGAAGACGTGGACCTGCACAGACAATTTTCTGTCTTAGGCTGTAGTATCCATTACGAACTTCACATATCAAACTTAAAACAATTCCTGTGAATAATGTCGCTAAAATCATCAAAATATCGAATTTCGGGAGGTACCGTTATGTGGGTGCTATACCAAGACGTGGACCTGCACAGACAATTTTCTGTCTTAGGCTGTAGTATCCATTACGAACTTCAGATAACAAATTTGAAACAATTCCGGTCGCTAAAATCATCAAAATACTGAATATCGGGAGGTACCGTTATATGGGGCTATACGAGGACCTGGACCTGCACGGACAATTTTCTGTCAAAGGTTGTAGTATCCATTACGAACTTCAAATACCAAATTTGAACCAGTTTCGCTGAATAATGTCACTAAAATCATCAAAATACCGAATATCGGGGTCTATACGAAGACCTGGACCTGCACAGACAATTTTCTCTCTTAGGCTGTAGTATCTATTACGGACTTCAAATACCAAATTTGAAACAATTCCGGTAAATAATGTCGCTGAAATCATCAAAATACCGAATATCGGTAGTTACCATTATATGAGGGCTATACCGAAACGTGGTCCTACATGGCCCATTTTCAATACCAAAAGTCCTGCAGATATAATAGGCATTTGATTAAAATTTTATCAACCTACTTCATTTCGTTCGGAAGCTAGGCGGATAGACGGACGGACATTGCTAAATCGACTTAGAATTTTGTGCTTATCAAGAATATACTTACTTTGTGGGGTCTAAAATGTACATTTCGAGGTGTTACAAACGGAATGACAAACTTAATATACTCTCCATACTATGGTGGAGGGTATAACAAGCCAAAATGTCCCCACTATTTCTCTCAAGGAATAAGCATTTAAAAAATAAAAATTTTACAACAATTCTCCACCCTTTAGCAGAAAAAAAATCATAGCAAACAATTTGCAACAAAACTCCGCAACAATTTTAGGCAATAATCTAAAAATGCCGAAAAATTAAGGGATTCGAAATAACAAAAAATGCTTGCAGAAAATTCTAACTCAAATAGCAAACACCAAAAAAAAAAGTTCAAACATTGTATAAAAGCCAGTGGCACCCCGAGACAAGAGAGGCACGAGGAACAAAAAAAATGTATACTCACCAACCATACAAAGGATTTACCAAAGTCGTTGCTGGTGTTTGTCCGAAAAATAGACAACCAAAAAGACATACACAAATTTAAAGGATTTTCAAACATTAAACCAAGCAAAGTATTACCGACACCAGTTTTCCAAATAAAGCGCCAACAAAAAAAGACTAACCATGAAATACTCGTACATAGAGAAAAAAAAAAAACAAAAAAAAATATGTTTTCTTTTCCTTCCCATTTAAGTCCTCTTTTTCTGGGAACGGGGGCCAAAAAACAAACACACACAACGGAAGGAATCCATGAACATGAAAACAAAAAGTGAAAAAAAACCGACTTAAAATCTAATGAAATACAACATGAATCAACAAACGTTGTGTAAAGAGATAAATTACAGCAAAGCTTATTTAACAAACAGCTTGAAATGCTCTAGATGTGCAGCTTTGAATTCTATGTGTTGCCGAACATATTTGTTGAGAATGGAGAGGAAAGAAGTAGACAATGCATGGAACAAGGACAAATGGGCAAGCAACACAAATATGACGATTTTTTAATTGTACTGTAATTCCATTTAGAAAGTGAATTTGAAAATATGAAAATTGTGTCTCCTTATATTTTTAATATAGAATTCAAATATTCAAAAATCTTGCCAAATCAGCAAAATTTTTAATTAAGGGATATTGTTAGGAATTAACAACAACAGCAAAAAATAAAATAATAAAAAAATTGGAGAATAATATGGAAAAAATCAGTTCACAAAATAACTAAATCTCCCAGTTTAAATAAAAAACCCAAAGTTTAGCAAATCGTTCATAATCGTTAACAAAAAAAAAAAAAAAAATGAATCAACCAGCTGCAAAAAATCATTAAATTTTATTTTTTTTACTAAAAAATAAAAAAAATAATATTTACGAGCTAAGAAAAATTTGAAACAAACCAAATTGAGAAGAATTCGTAAATGTTCATGATCTCTAAGAATCCACGAGATTGATAAAGGTCTTTAAAAATTCACGAGCTGATAAAAACTCGAATCCATCCAAAAAAAAAATCTTTAAAAAACCCCAAGCTGAGTATAACCGAAAAAATCCACGGCTTTAATAAAAAAGGTTCAAAAATCCACGATTTCAGAAAAAAAAAAAAACGAAAAATCCCCAAATGTAAAAAAAAAAATCTTTAGAATTCCGCGATTTGAGAAAAAATTGAAAAATTTTGAGAAAAAAAAAATTGAAATACACGAGTTAAGTAAGATCGAAAAATCCACGATTTTGAAAAAAAAAACTTCAAAAATCCTAGATTTAGGAAAAAAATCAAAAAATCCATAAGATTAAAAAAAAAATCTTTAAAATTCCACCAGTTAAAAAAAATCGAAAAACTTCGCGAATTTAAAAAAACTACGATTTAAAAAATAAAAATATAAAAAAGTCCCCGAAACTGAAAAAAAAATTTAAAAAAAAATAATTAATAAAAAAAAAAAAATTAAAATTAAAGAAATTCCACATTTGGAAAAATCCATTATTTTAAAAGATGAACTATTCAAAAAATTCCAAGGGTTTGAAAACCACGAGCTTAAATTAATTCAAATTCAGTTTTAATTAATCCAAATTCTGCTGATACTAAACATTTGGTGTACAATAAATTTGAAATCGGATTAAGGTATGATTGGGAGCTATGTATATCTAAATTGGAACCGATTTAGATAAAATTTGGCTGATGTATTTCTGAGTTCTATGAGATATCTTGTACCAAATATCGTTGTTTTGGAGATAATATTACGAATTTGAGGGACTTAAATACCAAATCGGGTGATCCGATATATCGGTTCGGATATCACCAAATTTGAAGAACTCTCTTCCAGGCTGAATTCGGTCGGATGTGCCGAAATTCACCCAATTTGGGAGAATATTACACTTTTTGTGCACAATAAAAAAATCTGACGTAGATTCAAAATGTTCACACTTTCTGTGAAAGGTACCAGCAGGAGAGGACCGACATCTACCTTCTTCACAAAATATCTTGTGTTGATAGAAATATTAGGATTGACGTTTGAGAGGAATTGGATGCTCATTCCGCGTTTAAGATATTCACTGTCCCTCATTGTGTGGGCAGGCACCGGAAGGAGTGCTCCCTTTTATACCATATTCACCACAGATCTTGTGTTGATAACAATTTTGGGATTTGCGAAATTTGAAGATAATTGGACTCTTATTTCTAATTTTAAAATTTTGACCCTTCGTGGGAGAGGTACTTGAACGATGTTGTCCATCGTTGCACCTGACCTAGAACTGATAAAACTATTAGAATTTAGTCAGTTTAAACAAAATTGGGTGAATTTTTTTTTGATTTATGGTATAAATGATTTTCTTTGAAAAATTTGGCTTTTTGCCAAAAGGAGTCCACCGATGTTGTTCGTCTCCGAAATCGATCTATATTTGATATTAATATTACGATGTACCAAGTTTGGACTAAATCGGATACTCCTACAGGCAGACGGACGGACGGACACCCCAGATCGACTCCCAAAGTCTTGAAATGGATTTGGGCCAAAGAAACCTAGAGTCTAAAACTATTATTTCGATAAGACACATTTTGTCCGCATGAAATAAAATATATATCCTCTGGTGTCATATGGCTGAGATTATATGAATGCAGAACTGGAAAATCTCCGAATTTTGTTCTAAATCCCTTCGAAAAAGTATGTTAAAGATTTTTAATAGACTTTGAAAAACATGCGTTATTAAAGTCATAATGTTTTACCTTGCAACAATATGACTTAAATACTCAACTTTTACACTGAGAAAGTATTTTTAAAAATTTTGAATAAAAACTTCTTCTAAATAAGCTGTGTAATTTTTAAAATTACACAAGAATTCGTAGATTTTTACTCTAATAAAATTTCAAAAAAAAAAAAGAAAAAACATTTAAAAGAATTTCTTCTGATCTTTAAAAAAATCCTCCTTAAAGTAATGATATTTTCTCTGCTTCGCCAAAAAAAAAAAAATTTCTAAAAATCCATGACTTTACACTGAGAAAATATTCCTAAACATTTTCTATTTTAGCTATTTTTAAAAATCCAATTCTCAAAATTCATTTGGTTGCTCCGAGAAAAAAAATTATTTTAAATTTAGGATTTTTGTTTCTGCCTCGATAGTCCTTCAAAACATGTGTTTTGTTCCTATATAACTTACAAAATCTTTTTTTATAAATCCACAGATTTTTCTCTTTATAAAAACTCACAAAAATATGCTTAAACTGTCCAAAAAATCGACTGCGAACATCCTGCAAAATCAGTCATACAGTCATAACAATTTGGGGATTTGGCTCAGATAATCATGTATAAAATCTACGATTATCGATTTCCTTCAAAATATATTTTTTAAAATTTAGGTATATTTGCGTTGCTAGTCCTTCCATTTTTTTAATACAGGACGTTCTTACTAAAAGACCCTTTCAGGAATGTGTTAGGATTTTTCCTTTGAACAGAATTTTTTTTGTTCGAAACCCCGTAAAAAGCAATCTATTAATATCTCGGATTTTGCTTTGATAGCCCTGGCTATGACATGGGTGAAAAACACGATTATAGCTCAAATAGTCCTGCAAAACTAACCTTAAAATTCCAATAGTCCTTCCGAATGCGTTCCTGAGTAATACCCGAGTTTAGGTCTATATTTGTTATAAAAAATATTTTAAACATAACGAATACTCCTGGTATTTATGTTCAATTGTAGCTTTGATGCTTCTTTTTTAATATTTTCCCCCAAAAAAGCTTTCGAATTCTTCTCAAATAAGGCCTTACACATCTTCAACATTCTTTGCAAAGAAAATATACTTTGTCTAACCAAAAAACAATCCTGTTCTTTCTACCTCTGTCTTTTATTTAAAGCAATTTTTAAAAACAATTTCACGTATCCAACAAAACAACAATTCAACCCGAAATCTCTTTTGACAATAAATCATAAAAAAATAATCAGAAAATATGAGCAAATGTTGTTTTTCTTGTTTTCCATTGGAACAATGAGTTACGTCTTAAACAAAAACACAACATTCCATAAAACAGAACAACAAAGAAATGAGTTAGAAATAAAATTTATGACACCTTCTCAAGTTAAAAAAGAGGCAAAAAAAACTTTCAAACTGTAACGACTAAAACTAAAGGACAACAGTTTAAGACAAAGAAACATAAATTTACACAGATTTGGGGACATCTACACAAATAATTGAATTGGAAGAAATGACCTCCCACACGAACACACACACTCTCTCACAAACAAAGGACACTCAGAATTAGGAAATAAGCCAAAAAATAACGAAAATCTCCGCACAAACATGGCAAAATGGCAAGGACTGTAATGAGAAATTTGCTCGTTAATTTAACGTGGTCATATTTTATGCAAAATCTAATGTAAATAATCTCTTCCTTCATTTCCACCATTCATTCGCCTGCACAACAAACAACCACTGCTGCACTCAAAGTGTTCAACAGAAAAAAAATCGAAACGAAAGGAAATGACCCAAATTTGAAAAATTCACCCGGCAGAAAAAGGCAAAAAGGAGCAAAGTTTATTGTTTTAAGGAAAAGTTTTCTTTGCCTTTTTGTGTCTGTGTGTGTGTGGGGGTCAAAGCCAATGATTTGAAAAAAATACCAAAAGGAAAAACAACCAAAATTTGAGGTTTAAAGTTTAAAGGATTATGTTAGGTTGAAACTTTGATTGAAATCCTCTAAAAACTCTTAAGGCAGATAAATTTCCTTTCTTTTTGCCATTGTCAATTTAAATTGATGGAGTGAATTGCAGCAAGTGAAAGAGTTTTGGGAAACTTTGCCTTTCTCCGAACGATTAAAATGATTAAGTAAATTGTCCGAAAACAAATGGTGTATTTACTTGAAAGTAGTTGGAAATTGATTGCTTTAGATTTGTAATTAGCAAGGTATCGATGAGGACTATTGGCAGGGACACAGTGCAAGCTCATTACAATATCCCAGGAGCTGGATTCTTGTTCTATGAAAATATGAAATGAAAAATATTTCCTTTATAACATTTTTCATTTGACATTTCTTTTCTTTATAAAACTTTTCATTTCACATTTTCATAGAACAAGAATTGAAGCCCAGGTCTCTCTTTACTGCTGTGGATTTAAGATAAACTGTTGAGGACTCTGAGAGCTGTAATTATGGGTTTTAAAGCCTATTTTTCAAAGATCGTGGATTTTTTAAAAATAATTTTCAACTAACGTGTAATTTTTTTCAAATATTTTTTTAAGAACCACATTTGATATAAACCAGGATTTTTGTGATGTATTCAAGGACTTTTTAAAGAATATCTAGGAATTTTTAAAAATAAGCTTTGAAGGTAATATCTTGGTTTGTTAGAGATTTTTTTGGAAGGACTATTTGGGATGTAGTTGCGGATATATTAGAATAGAATGGAGTTTTTAGAATATATATTTTTTTTAAAATAATTTCTGTAGGCGAGCAAAACCATAATGTTGTATTTTTATTTATTAAGGACTCATGACCATTTTTCAACGATTTTTTGATATTGACTTTTTCAGGTTTTTTTTTTTTTTTGGTTTTTCAAGAATTCGCAAAGTTATAATTGTAGATTTTTTTAGGTAAACCACAAACTAGACAAGCAATAAGAAGGATTTAAGGACTTTACATTTAAGGTCTCTAAGAATATTATCGAGAATTTTAATTTTCTCAAAGTGAGCAAAGCTATAATGCTGGAATATTTTTACAATGACTTTTTTGGGATGTAGTCGTGGATTTATTAATAACTTTTTATATTTTTTATATAGCAGTGGAATTATTAAAACATTATTTAAAAAAAATAATTTCTCAAGTCAAACAAAGCTATAATCTTGGATTTTTTTTTTCAAGGACTTTTGGAACTTTAATAACAATTTTTTAACAAATATGATTTATGGAGTCTTAAAATTGTAAATGTTTAATTTTTAGGAGGCTTCGATCGACGATAAGACAGGCAAGGAGAAGGATTTATTAAGTACACTCAGAGCTATTTTCGGGATTTTTGGGCATATTTTCTTTAGGACTAGGACCGGGAGCTATAAAAGTGGATTTTCATAAAACGATTTTCAAGGAATTTCAGAGAATATTTTACTCTCAGATCTTTCAGACAAATAACCCTAGATTTTTTTAAAATATTTTTCCAGGACTCTCAGAGCTATGATCCTGGAGTTTCAAACTACATTTTCAGACTTTCAGAGCTTAATCTTCGATTTCCCAACAGATATGTTAACATGATCTCTTAGGATTATGTTTCAAGGACATTCTGAGTCATAAATGAAAGTTCATTAAGAATATATGTCTATGACTCTTAGAGCTATATTTTAATTATATTTCTTAAATACTCTCTGCACTAAGATCGATAACGTTTTTTGTCGACTCTTAGAGCTAAAATCATGATTTTTTTCACAATTTTTTATAAGGACTAATATCGTTGTTATTTAAAATATTTTTTTTTTTCAAATATTCTTATAGTTTCCATCGGTGATTTTTAAGCATATTTTTTAAGGACTTTCAGAGCTATAAACCTCGATTTTTTCATCAATATTTTTTTGGACTAAGAAAGTACTTCCTAAGCAAAATCGCAGTTTTTTTTTAAGAATATATTTTCAAGGACTATATTTTAAGAATATTTTTCCAGGAATCTTGGGTTAAATATTTTTTCTTACAATTTTTTAAGAACTATTAAAGCTACATTCGTGGATATTAAAAACATTTTTAAGGACTCTCAAGGCTTTGTTCGTGAAATTAAAAAAAAAATATATAAAAATTAGGGCTCTTAGAGTTATAATCATGAAGTTTTTATAATTTTTTTTTAAATACCCTTCAGAGCTTTAACCATTGATTTTTCAAGGGATTTTCAATAGTATATTTTTTAAGATCTTAGAGCTAAGCCGAAGAATTTTGATGAATGTTTTTTTTTTTTTAATTTTTTCCAGAACTGTTATCGTGCATTTTTAACCATAGTTTTTCAGACTATTTTCCGCCTATATTTTAAGAATATTTCTTCAAGGAATCTCAAACCTGTAATCGCAGATTTTTTTAAAAATTAACTCTAAGAGCAGTGTCAGGAAACTTTTAAAACTATACCAGTTGTGGTCTTGGATCTTCAGGAATATTTATTTATGACCGTCAGAGATTTTTTTTAAGATTTTCAAGGATGGTTTTAGTTACATTCATGTTTTTTTAGTTAGAACTGTCACAGATAGTGTAAGATTATTTTTTTTAAATACTGTTATGTTAGACTTCCCAGATTTGGTTCAAGGAATATCAAACCTAAAATGGTATAATTTTATGAATAATTTTCGATGATAATTTTCGATATTATAATTACAAAATATTTTTTAAAAATTGTTCCATGAATATCAATCAAAATATTTTTAAGGACATTTGTGCATTTTTAAGGACATTTCATCTTATTTCATAATTGAAAGTTTTTTAAAAAATATTATAAAAAATTATTTTTAGGTCCATCAGACCTATAATTGCTTTTTTTTCTTGAAACATTTTTTGAGTGCTGTGAATGAGAATGTTTTATGAATATCTTTCAGTCATTTTAACGCTATTATTATAAATTGTTTGGAATATATTTTTTCAGAAATTTCTTTCAGCTACAGTGACCATCTATCCTTATGATTTAACCACAAAACATATGCAACTAAAATCTATGCCATGTCTCGCATCACTACTTGGTTTTATTTTAACGAGAATTTGCTGTATTGAATTTGTTCTCATTTTATTCTTGGAAGTCAATATTTTTTTATTTGCAAACTGAAATAGTTTTTTTTACAATCTCCCCTGAAGGGAGAGCACCACATACTTTTTTACGGAAATTGTCTGACAAACAGATGTGCAGGAGGCAGACAGCTACTTACTTCAACTCAAAACTCTGATTGTTTCCGATGATTAAATCATAACACAAATTTTATCTACAAGCTGGATTAGGTATCGTACAGATGTCCACTTAACCGTAAAAAAGAGAGATGAGCAACGACAAAAAAGCACCAGATGTATTTAATGTTTAAAATCATAAATACGATTTTTGGAACGCAATATCCAAAAATAAAACAAGATTTATTAAATACAAAGGGGACAAAATGATGATGATTTGTTGGAAAACGACTTAAAGACAAATTTTTAATTGGATAAACGCTTGGGTTCCAAGCAAAAGTTATGATAGGTACATATGGCTTTTTCGGAGTGATATCCAAAAAAATAATATAAGTCTCAAATTAAAATTAGTTTAAAAACATGTCTAACACAAGCTATCCTTGGCTACTCGAAATCATTTCGAGGAACGTCTTCACAAGGTCCTTGTTGAATATAAGACCAGAACGCTGCAAAATGCTAGAAACATTGACCGATTATTTTGTTTTTTTTTAATCGCTGGTGTATAACGTTTAAAACAAGGTTCCGGGTCGGCAATAACAACGATTTTTACTTGTGCTAAAAATAGAATCAGACTGTATTCAAATATAGGAGAGATGTTCGCCTCCTTGTCCCACCCAGAAACATACATAATCTCTGTAACTCTCTGCCAGGCATGAACTTTAATTAAAAACTTCTGTAATTTTTGCATCCTTTTCAAACACTCCCTCCGTGTCGTTTGGTGTTGCAGCTTCTTTGTCTTTATGCTTTTCACCTTTCATAGTATTTGCAATTTTTCCATAATTTTCAAATACGCAATGGCTCAATAAAATCAGCGGCATCGACACCAACAGTCTGCAACTTGCTTAACGACTCAAAACTCAAATCACTTCCTTTGTGGGCCGTGTGATATTTTTCCGCAACAACCCCCCCCCCCCCCACCACTTCTCGGATAACACATTGAATTGCCATTGCCACAGTTTGTTACAACATTTTGCTGGTGGACTACCAATCTGCTGCTGCTGCTACTGCCCGCCACCTGATGGTTATATTGTATGCCAGGGATTTGTTTTTGCTCTTTAAAGGGCCATAAAGGTAGAAAAATGTCATAAAAAAGAGAACTTGGAAATTCTAGTAAGCACACACAAAAACACCAGCAGAGAGCACAACAGAACAGAAGTTTTCTATTATTGCTTTCATCCTTGCGTTCTATTTTTTTTTTTTGTATTTACTTTTTCCTCTGTTTCATGGTTGGTATATGATTTCCATTGCATGCTGCTGCCGTTTTTTTTTCTTCTGTATTTCGTTTGGCTTTCTCTTTCGCCTGAATGGTAAGAAAGTAATTTTCTTGGAAACAAGTTATCCACTGTTTCCTTTGTTTCCATTCTACGTATGCTTGGTAGGTAGGTAGTTAGATAGATATTTGAAATAGTTTTCTCTTCCTATATTCCATATCTGGGTTTTGTAGCAATAAGAGGATGAAAAAGAGAAAAAATGAAACATGAAACACAAAACTTCAGTAGCCTGCCTGGTTACAATATTAGAATTCCAATTTTAAAGGGGGGAATTCAAAGGTGTAGAGTTTTTGTATTTGTTATGAGAAAAGTCATGGGCATACTATTAGGGATTGCTGTAAACAGAGGAGACATTTAAATAAGTTTATCATATCTGCAATGTTTGACAGACTTTAAAAATTCCTCTAAAATATATAAAGAATGCCTCTAAATTATGCCGAAAAGGCCATTTATGTGTAGAAAAGTTGTAAATCGTTACAGAATACCATTTATTGAAGTTATTGAAGACTTCAGAAAAGTTTTATGTTAGAAGATCTCATTCTCTTACAAAAATACAAAATGCTTCTAAAAAATTACTTTCTGAGTATAAAAGTCTTCTAAAAGGTCTACTATTTATAGAGGACCTATTAAATGCCAGCTATGCCTAGAAGTCCCTCAAATGCTCTTCGTTTTATAACTACCTCTAAAAGACATGGAAGACATGGACATGGATTTCTTCTAAAAGTATATCTCCAAATACGATTATGTTTATAAGAGCCTAAAATATGGTATTCTGTGGATAAAGGCCACTCCATGTTCTAGAGTTCTTTTTATTTTTTGATCTCTAAAAGACATATAAATGTGGTTTTGGAAATAAGAGTATGTACTAAATGGTACAAAATTTGGAATATTTTGATTTAGGGTGGACGGACTAAGCTTGTATTTTGAAATTTTGTATTGGGGTCTCTCTTGGTCGTAGGTTTGTGACAAAGAGGTGGGTTACTAATGTGTACCACAAGTGCACGAAAAGTACTAAATAGTACTATATTTGGTACGATTTGGTATTGGGTAAGTATATAGGGCTTTAAATTCGAAATTTTGCATTAGGGTCGCTGTTAATTTTTAGCCTCGGCATATATAAGTGTTTTCGGAAATCTGTACCATAATTGTACGAAAAATACTGAATGGTACTATATTTGGTATTGGGTGATGGAATAGAGATAAAATTCTGAAATTTTGATATTTAAATTACTGATGCTATCTGTTTTTGAGATTTGGCGGTGGTCCGGAAATGTGTCCTATCTGTGTACGAAAAGTACTTAATAGCTCTAAAATTGGTATTGGGTGAAGGGAATCCTTAAATTGGATATTGAGGTCTTTGTTGGTATCTGGTATTATGATATAAAAGTTATTTTGGAAATGTGCTATAACTGTTTGGGGGATATAACTGAAATCCTGACATTTTATATGGATGTCAGATTTTTCATGGTTCATCCTAACAAAAAAAAAACCTGAATTTTTTTTTAAATAATGTTTTTTCAAGGACCAATGAAACGTGGATTTTTTAAAAGAATATTTTTTCAAGGACCAATGAAACGAGGATTTCTTAAAAGAATATTTTTTCAAGGACCAATGAAACGTTGATTTTTTAAAAGAATATTTTTTCCAAGTCCAATGAAACGTGGATTTTTTAAAAGAATATTTTTTCATGGACCAAATAAACGTGGTTTTTTTAAAAGAATATTTTTTCAAGGACCAATGAAACGTGGATTTTTTAAAAGAATATTTTTTCAAGGACCAATAAAACCAAGAGTTTTTAAAAAGATATTTTTCAAGGATCAACGAAATGTGGATTTTTTAAAACAATATTTTTTTCTTGGATTTTTTAAAGAATATGTTTTCAAGGACCAATGAAACGTGGAATTTTTAAAAGAATATTTTTTCAAGGACCAATAAAACCAAGAGTTTTTAAAAATATATTTTTCAAGGATCAATGAAACGTGGATTTTTTTAAAGAATATTTTTTCAAGGACCAATAAAACCAGGATTTTTTAAAAAAATATTTTTCAAGGATCAATGAAACGTGGATTTTTTTAAAGAATATTTTTTCAAGGACCAATAAAACCAGGATTTTTTAAAAAAATATTTTTCAAGGATTTTTTAAAAGAATATTTTTTCAAGGACCAATGAAACGTGGATTTTCTAAAGAATATTTTTTCAAAGACCAATGAAACGTGGATTTTGTAAAGAATATTTTTTCAAGGACCAATGAAACGTGGATTTTCTAAAGAATAATTTTTCAAGGACCAATGAAACGTGGATTTTCTAAAGAATATTTTTTCAAGGACCAATGAAACGTGGATTTTCTAAAGAATATTTTTTCAAGGACCAATGAAACGTGGATTTTCAAAAGATTATTTTTTTCAATAATTTTTTTTTGGAAGTTCCACAATCACTACTGCCTGATATTCCATTAAAAACGTCTTGAAAGCCCATAAAAATATTCCCTCAAAATATTCAAAGACGAAATGATTTCAGCTTTTTCAGTCACTCACAATTTTTCCTTAACATCCATGGCCATAAGCCATGGATGTTAGGGAAGGCTGTTATTCCCAAATTTCTTTAAAAGAGCTTAAAGGTTGTTGCCGGACGCTTTCAAAAATTTACTTATTTATACGTGTTACCACAACCTCTCTGATAATATTGGACCCACATTCGTAATTGCGAACATTCAATTTCGCCAAATTCTTGGGCACGGCAGCTCAACATTCTCATATACGGTTTTACTTTTAGACAAAAAAGTATGTGTTTCACTCTGATGCCATTGCAATATTTTTTCTGTTTTTTGTATCCTTTTTTTCGGAAGGGGTTTCCAAATGTGTTGCTTGAAAAAAATTTTTAATTTAAAAACATATGGTTTTAATTACCCTTTTGTATTTGTGTTTTATGAAATCGTCATATTACATTTTCTGACCGACTGTTTGTCTGTATCATTTTGGCATATGTATGTATATATGTGTGTATGTGTATGTTTGTTTTTGTATGGAAGTTTTAATGTACACCACAATGAAACAAGTGGATGATATTGGCCTTACTTCGCATTTGTAAGTAATTAAATTACCTGTGACCCATAAAAAGGGAAATATGCGTTTCTTTCACACAAAGAGAATGTATAAAATTTCGCTACAAAGGGAAGCATTTTCAATTAAATATACAAAGGTTATATGGCTTTTGAAAAAGCGGGTTATATAATTTTGGATATATGTATATTTTCTTAAATAGGGGTCAAGGTGATTTTCCAAGGTCAACAAAAAGAATTATTCAAAATCTTACTTAAAAATCATAAATTTATTGATTATAGAAAATGTTTGATGAATTCGCTTCGTTGATATATATATTGACTCTAAGGATACCCAGCTCAATTTGATTCCAATCCTCTTCATGTAGCTTACACTGAAGTCAACTAGTCTTTGTCTCCTCATATAGCGCACTCTAAAGTCACCCACTGCCAACCACATTCATATTTATATATTTAATTTTTTTTTCAAATTATTTCAACTCCAATCCTTTTTTTTCCATTTGCTCGTTTAAATTGTTTCATTGCTGATCAGCGTTGTTTTATGGCATCTGCTTATGTTTCGCTTTTTGCTCATTGTTCCTCATCGTCAGCGCTGTGCTTTATTTTTCACACATTTTTTAATGTTGTATATGGTGCATTACATGCAGAACAAACGACACATTTTATAGCCTTCCATAAATCAATTAGTTTGTTAAGTTCCCAGTTTGGCATTAAAAACCAACAGCAGCAACAACAAAAACTCTGTTTATGTTGCTAAACATAAAAATTACCAAACACCAAGAAAAAAAAAACAAAAAACAACACAAAACAAAATAAAGCAGCTAAAAATAATTAGCGTCAGAGAAGAGAGAAAAATGCGAATGGGAGGAAGCAAAAAATTTTGAAATATTTTTTTTTTTATGAAAATGATAAAGAGTTTCGTAATAATTGCTGTGTGTGTGTATGGATTTAATGAAACATTTTGTGGCAAGAGAGAATTTTTTTTTTTAAATTGGAAGAAATTAAAGCTTGGAATTTCTAACAGAATGTAATTGTGGTGTTTAAGAGAACTCAAACTATAGTACTGGGTCAAGATTAATTCCATTAACAACAAATTTACTAAAAATAAAATTTTCACCCCCTCTCCCCAAAGAGCAGAAACCTTGCATATAATTAAAACGTTAAAGCACCAATAAAACGTAGATTTTTTAAAATAATATTTTCTCAAGGGCCAATGGCACGTGGATTTTTTAAAAGAATATTTTTTAAAGACTAATGACACGTGGATTTTTTAAAAGAATATTTTTTTAAAGAGTAATGACACGTGGATTTTTTAAATGAATGTTTTTTGAAGTGTTAATGAAAAGTGATTAAAAAAAAAAAAAATTTCAAGGACCACTGAGACGTAGATTTTTTTAAGAATATTTTTTCAAGGACCAATGAAACGAAGATTTTTTAAAGAATATTTTTTCAAGAACCAATGAAACGTGGATTTTTTAAAGAACATTTTTTCAAGGATTTTTTAAGAAATATTTTTTTTTCAAAAAATTCATTTTTTTTAAGTTCCACAATCTCTACTTCCTGACATGTCATTAAAAACCTCTGAAAGTCCATAAAAATACTCCATCAAGAATATTCTAAAACCAAACTTCAACTTTTTCAGCTTGTTATAATTTTTTCTACCCCTAGCAAGGGTTCTGAATATCATTAAAACGTTTAATTTTTGCTTAGACTGAGAAATTTTTCATTGAAGAAGAAATTAAAACATGTCGAAGGACATTTTTAGGAAAAAAACACCTTTGCCAAAAACGTTGCGGAATTACGGAAATGAGTCAAATAGGTCCACGATTTGGTATAGCCCTCATTTAATGGTACCTCCCTGTTTTCGGTATTCGGATGATTTAGGCGACACTCTTCACCAGAAATGTTTCAAATTTCGTATTTGGAGTTAGTAATGAATACTACAGCCTATGACAGAAAATTGACTGTTCAAGTCCACGTCATCGTATAGCCCCCATATAACAGTACCTCCCGATATTCGGTATTTTGATGATTTTATCGACATTATTCACTGGAATTGTTTCAAATTTGGCATTTAAAGTTCGTAATGGATACTACAGCCTAAGACAGAAAATTGACTTTGCAGGTCCAGGTCTTCGTATAGCTCCTATATAGCGGTACCTTCCGATATTCGATATTTTGATGATTTTAGCGACATTATTCAACGGAATTGTTTCAAATTTTGTATTTGAAGTTCTTAACGAATGATACAGCCCATGACAGAAAATTGTCTGTGCAGGTCCACGTCTTCGTATAGCTCCCATATAACGGTACCTCCCGATATTCGGTATTTGGATGATTTTAGCGACATTATTCACCAGAATTGTTTCAAACTTTGTATTTGAAGTTCGTAACGGACACTACAGCCCTTGACAGAAAATTGTCTGTGCAGGTCCACGTCTTCGTATAGCCCCCATGTAACGGTAACTCAATATTTTCGGTATTTTGATGATTTTAGCGACATTATTCACCAGAATTGTTTCAAATTTGGTATTTGAAGTTCGTAACGGACACACAGGCCTTGATAGAAAATTGTCTATGCAGGTCCACGTCTTGCGTAGTCCCCATATAACGATACCTTCCGATATTCGGTATTATGATGATTTTTGGGACATTATTCACTGGAATTGTTTCAAATTTAGTATTTGAAGTCCGTAATGGGTACTACAGCCTAAGACAGAAAAATGTCCAATATATAAATACCTCCCTATATTCGGTATTTTGATGATTTTAGCTACATTATTCACCGATTTTTTCCAAGTTTCGCATTTGAATATTGTAATGGCTTATGACAAAAGTTGCCTATGCAGGTACACGTCGTCGTCTAGACCCTAATATAACGGCCACATTTGGTATTTTTAAGATATTAACTGAATTTTTAACGGATTTAATTTTTTGGAAAATTACAAAATTCGGCCCGGCCGAACTTACGGCTTTTTTACTTACTTTATTTTGAAAGGGATTCTTCAGCTCATGGTGGATGGTTTTAAAAGATCGGTCGGATTTGTTTTAACTTGTTTTAAATGCTGTCTCTCAAAAATATTTGATTTATTTGTCTATTTTCCATTTAGAATTTATGAACTTATGTTTCAACAAGTAATTAAAATCTATAGCCGTGCGGGGCCGACCATGTGATATCCTACAACACTATAATATGTTGGAGTCCCCCTTAGACCATTTTGGTGTTTGAAACAGTGCTGACCCTATCCCTTCCCCTATGCAAATGGGACCTGCATATTTTTGCGCGATTTTCTTAGATTTCATCCTTTTCTCGCAAGAGGCCATTCTGAATTTGTGAGAGTTTTTATATTTTTTTACATAAAACTTATAGCCAATTTTACCCTCAAAAAATATTAATTGGACCATTCAAATCGTGGGTTTCTGTCCTGTCATACACTCTTACACCAAGCGAAATTTCGCTTCGATTGGTCTATAATTGTAACTTGTAGAGCAACTGTAAAATCAGTAAATATTTCTATTTTTGTTTCATTTAAAATATTTTACAATAATCTCCAAAAGCAATAGGCTTCTATTCAGACCCTACCACAAACCAAAAACAGTCTAAAGCTCCTTTAAAATATTTCGACGACAGGGTTTGTTCCACCAAAAGTTCTCTTAAAATAATATAACATTTAATGTACCGCAGATTTCGTCTTCTTCCTGTTACCAATCTAAGCGGAACTCTGCTTATTAATGCTTAATGGAATTTTCTTCCATAAGAAGTTTTATTTCAAAAAATGTAAATAAGTTCGTAATTTCCTCGTCAATATTTCGTGCAATTTTTACTAGAAAACTTCTTCCTTATGTGTACCCCATTTCGCTTCAAAGCAGACTTCCTCATTAAGCACGTTCAGCAAATACAATTGATTGCTTGCCTTTGTGTATAGCTTTATTTTCCTTACTCTTCTTGGTTTTCATATTTTTTAAATAAAGATCAGATTTCTTAGAAAAATAAATGAAAATAAATAGAAGATTTTTGATCATCAAAAAAAAAAAAAAAAAGTGAGGGGGATAGACAAGACCAGCAGTGATCTCAATTAAATTAAAACTAATAAAAGTCAAAATCTCTAAATTTCAAACATAAATAAGGGACATTAATAATAAACGAAATAGATTTGTTGTTTTTGTTTTTGTGAAATGATCGTTCATCATTAAATTTAATTTCGGGCAACAAATCATAACTCCCCAATGACAGATAAAATGGAAAGATAACAGATGACGTTGGGAATGAATGATATTATAAATAGAGATCTTGTGATGATGCACAGTGTTTGAAAACAAAACAAAAAAAAATACTTTTTTTAAATTCATCAAAAGACGGGCTGGACCAACTATATGATACCCTACACCACTATGCATATTTAGTAGATCGCCCATAACAAAAGAATTTATTTGAAGTAGATTATACCACCTATTAACGTTTGATTCAAAAAAATCTGATAAAGGATATATATTGGACCCATATCCAATTCTTAGTCGTTTTCGATAAAATTTGCCAAAGATATTTCCGAGCTTTATACGATATCTGGTATCAAATATCATTGTTGTCCAATGCACATTGCGAATGTGAGGGACTTAAACACCAAATCAATGAAACATAGAGCTATAGCTATATCTGAACTGATTTTCTCCAAATTTGATGTATTTGCTTGTAGACTAAATGCGGTCGGATGTACCAAAATTTACGACTTTTTGACAGGTATTGGTCATTTGGTGCACAATTAACCCGCAACAAATGTATGGGAGCTATAGCTATACCTGAACCGAATTGATGTACTTACTTCTAGACTGAATTCGGTCGGATATGCCAAAATTCAGGCCATTTGCACTAATACTGGCTATTTGGTGCACAATTAACCTTAAATCGGTTGAGAATATATATGGGAGCTGTGGATATAGCTGATGTTGACAAAACTTGATACACTTATTTCAGAGCTGTATCTGATATGAGGTACCAACGATCATTGCAGTGAAATGCATATTACGCTTGTTAGGGACTTTAAACCCCAAATCGGATAGAACATATATATGGAAGCTATATCCTTATCTGAAATTTTTTTGGATAAAATTTTACAGGTGTTTTTTTGAGTAGTATATGATGTCCAATACCAAATATCATTCTTCTGGAGTGCATATTACGCATGTGAGGGACTTCAAACCCCAAATCGGATGAAACACATATGTGGGTGCTATAGCTATATCTGAACCGATTTTCTCCAAATTTGATTTACTTGCTTTCAGACTGAATTCGGTGGACTTATATTAGCCATTTGGTGCATAATTATCACAAAAGAGGTTTATGATATATAGGAGCTACATCTAAATCTGATCCGAATATCACCAACTTGAATAGGGTTCGTCCTTGGTCCAAACTAATATTGTTTGTAAAATTTCAACTCAATCGGATAATAAATGCGACCTGCATTTTGCCCACAAAAATACATAAACAGACGGACGGACTGACATGCATAAATCGACTCAGAAAGTGATTCTATTAAGATCCGCAAAAAGATAAGATGCACAAAGACATAATACCCTTACCTCGATTTGGGGTATTGTATAAACAGTAAATATATATCTTTTTTAAAATAAAATATTCAATTAAATGTGTTTGAGCTAGATGTCTTTTAATTGAAAGCAGAATTGAAAAATATTCAATATTAATAAATTTGAAAAGTTATTTATTTAAAATATAATTATGGATCTTGATAGTATACCTATGATGACTACACACAGTTAATTGGACGAGATCTTATTTTCCTATAAAAAAAAACAAATATTTTTAAATTTTCTAATTAGAAAAAAATTCTTTTGAAATACTGTTCAAAATTTATTTCAGTTTTCGAATAACCATGAATTCAAATATGTACATATTGAATTTCCTTTGGATTTGGTGAAATGTGACATGGTCCCCTTGTGCCCATAAAAATCTGTAGATTTCATCCCATAAGACACTTGTCAAATGACAATGAATGTCAAACTAAATGTTAGACAAAGAGAGAGGGGGACATTGCAAGTTTATACACAAATGCAGGGTGATGCCACTACCTCGTGTCAATCGTGATTTTTTCGACTAAATTTAGTCAACATAAGGGAAAGAAACATTTTATTTTAGTCTCAGATCTGTTATCAACAACTTCATGTAAGAAACAAAGAACAGAAAAAATCTCTCCAGATTATCTCCAAATAATAAAAAAGAACACTCAACATCTATAATAGGAAATATGACAGCAAGCAGCATAAAAAACAACTGACAACCACAACTCATAAATTCTTCATCTTTTTAATAATTCCCACAATTTTTTTATTATTTCAGATTTGGACTATCTGAAATAATAAAAAAATTATCATAAAGTTTCTATGGTAAAAGAACTACCAGGAAAAAAATGTGTTCGAAATATTTTTTTTTTAAATAATTTTTATTTTTAAAACTACTCCAAGAGAGTCTCTTTTTTCTATTTATAACTAACTGGAAGTTTTAGTCATATTTGTCCAAGCACTTCGAATCACAGCTGTTCGTTTTCAATATTCCAAAAAAAAAAAAAAAACGTTCATTATTAATAATTTCTAGTTGCTCCTTATTAAGGGTAGTTTTGGGAACAAATACTCAAGTTAGTTGTTGGAGGGTGGGGTGGCATGATTTGAAGTGCCCAAAGAATGCCATCGACAAATTTGTCATTAAAGAGTGCATTTGTTTTAGTTGAAAGTGTCAAGCAAAAGAGTTTGTTTGCATTTGTTTGATAGATGTGGGGACAAATTTCGAAGAGCTTTCAGTTCTCCAAAATTAATGATATTTGGGTTACAAAGGCCAAACATTTTTGTACCCTAACTGATTTGATTTAAAACATGGGCATATATCTAAAATAAAGGAATTAATTGAAAGCCATGTAAAGCATTAATTTGTCCAAATAGTATTGAAAGTTCATGATAAGATAAAAATGACACACCTATGAACCCTATAAAAATTGTAAGAGTTAATGCCGTAATAGATCATATGAAAACGGGGTGAAATGTTCAAATATTGAATTCACAAATTTGTTGGAAAATAAATTACTATGAAGTTATTTTATATATTGGGTGAGATGAAGAAACTGCAACTAACTTCAGAAAGCTGTCATTTCTAAGCCACTCGTACGATAGCTTTTAAAATTATTTATTATTATACAGCTCATTATATTGTTTACAAGCGTAAAAAACATTTTGGTGAGAATTTTTCAGAAAAAAGTTATTCGTGATGGCATTCAAGCGTGATAGTGTGATTTCTTTATATTTGGCTGGAAAACCACAAGTGGCCATCGTTAGAGTACTCCAGCATTTAAATTTAAATAAATATTTTGCGTCCCTTAACATCGCTCGCTACCGTGGTACTGGTAGCGTAGCCCGACTTTAAGGAAGTGGATAGAAGAAAACAGCAACATAAGCAGAAATGGTTCGAAAGTAAAGAAGAGACTTGATCGGAACCCGCGTCGCAGTCGTCGAAAAAAAATGGCTCCTTTCGGCAAATATTGAAAAATGAGGTCGGGTTGCAAGTGGAAGAACTTACACAGCAACAGAAAGAAAATACACTCAAAAGAGCTAAAGAGTTGCTTCGTTTGGCCGAAAGTGGTGAACTGCCGAATTTGGTTTTCTCCGATTTGAAAACATTTCTTGTCCAGCAGTTTGTAAACAAACAAACAAAATAAATCGAGTTTACTTGCCAAAGATGTCAGCTGAAAATGTGCACCTTCGGTTGGCCAACAGAACTCAAGAGCCGGTCATGGTGATGGTGTGGGCCCCCATAACAGCAGATGGTCGCTCTCCGCTCGTGGCATCAGAATAAATGTCGAATATTATAGCGAAAATATTCTGAAGGTATTCTGAAGGCAAACATTTTGCCTGCAGACCTTGGACATTCCAACAGCACTCAGCACAATCGCACTTAGCACGCGCCACCCAAGAATGGTTACAAACTGAGGTTCCTCGCTTCCATTCCAGCGCACAATGACCATCAAAATCTCCGGATACCAATCCGTTGGACTATTGTGTCTGGTGTATTTTCGAATGCAAGGTTGGCACTAAAAAATACCAAAGTGTCGATCACCTCAAGCAAGCGCTTCGCCGGGAATGAACAAAAATACCGCAGAGCAACATTCGGGCAGCATGTGACGGTTTCATTGGCCGTTTGAAGGCCATAATTCGTGCCAAAGGTGAGCAATTCGAACAAATCTTAACTTATTCTAAAATGTTGATGCTATTTCCGACATTTGTTGCTTTCACTCAAAAAAAGGTAAAGAAAATGTAAAAATTATGGCTTTTGACTCTGTTGCAGTTTTTTATCTCACCTTGTATGTGGGCTATACCTATATCTGGACCGATTTTCACCACATTCGATGTACTTGCTACTAGACTGAATTTAGTCGGATGTGCCAAAATTCAGGTTATTTGGACTGATATTGGCCATTTGGCGCACAATTTACCCGAAATCGGTTGAAGATATAAATGGGATAAATCTGAAATCTGAATCTGATATAAATGGAATAAATCTGAACCGATCTTGATAAAATTTGGCAAAGGTATTTCTGGGCTATACTCAATATATTTACCCAAATATGGTTTTTACGGAGTGCATATTACGGCTGTGGAAAACATAAATTACAAATCGGATAAAAAATGAATGTGGAGGCTAAAGCTGTATCTTTACCGATTTCCAGCCAAATTTGGCATACCTGTTTTTAGGTTCAATGTGGTTGTATGTGCCAAATTTCCTCCTATTTCGACTAATATCATACATTTGTTGCATAATAAAAGGCAAATCGAAAGAAAATATATACAGGAGCTATATCTGAATTTAAACCGACTATCTTTCAATAGGTGTGTAAAATTTCATCTCGATCGAGCAATAAATGCGACCTGTATTTTGTCGACAAAAATACACGGACAGACGGAAGGGGCATGCATAAATCGACTCAGAATGTTATTCTATGCAGATCGTTAAAAATAAGTATGGGTCTATCTCGCTTCCTTTTCTGTGTTACAAACAAATGCACAAAGACATAATACCCTTACCACTCTGTGGTGTAGTGTATAAAATGTTCCCTGCCAGCACTGGATGAAATTGCACTAGGTCTTCGATAGCGAACCCTGACCAAAGTGTAGTGTAGGATATAAAAATCCGACGCCTGTCTACCTACAGAAATATCAATTTTATTTTTCCATTTTTTATTTTTCTTTTTTTTAATTATTACCTTTCATTTAAATATTGAAATCCCAAATAATTATTAAGCTAATGGAACGAAAATTAAAACAATGCTTCGAATAATTTTATATCGATTTTCCATTACCTCCATTTTAAATTCAAAGCAATATTCTTTTATTCAAATAATCAAATTGAGTGCCCCCCCCCCCATAATATTCCCATCTCCATCCACCTTCATTTGGTTCATTCCGATACTTAATCCCCTTCGACCTTAAAGTCATTTGCACTTCATTTCCAAACTCAAATCTCTCACACTAATCTTGTTAATGCCAAACTAAATCCACATGCTGATGATGATGATGATGAGGAGGACGACTACGATGATGCTGATACCTACGGATGACTTGCCTGTTTGTCTGTCGGTCTGGATGCCGTTCTAACTCTTTGTTGCCGCCACACGACATTAGACTCATTAAATGTGTGTGTTTTTTTTCGTTCTTTTCCATGGCCTTTTCTAGATGAGTTTTTTTTGTCTGTTGTTCTTTCCTTTAAGCCATCTAAGTACTCAACACATTAAGAAAAGTTATTTTATTGGTGGAACGTGTTGATTGAAACAATTAACAAATGCCAATATGATTTTTTCCAACTCCTCTTTTTTTATAATTCTTGGGCTATGGAACAGAACTTCCCCAAAAAAAGAGAAGTAGAAAAAAATGGGAAAAATTAAAAAAAAGAAAATTATTTCAATGTCTGAACAAATTTCTGTAAAACCTCTGCCAGCTCTGCCACCTCCCCTCCCCCTAATAACTTCAAATGCAGTAACGTGCAACATGAAGATGATGTGAGTGATATTAAGTGAATGTGGCATGTGCTCGCTCGTGGTTACAACATGTTTGGGGGTTTTTTATGCCCTCCAAGTCATTGGCTGCTGGTGCGGTCGGTGCTGCTTTTCGTGGTGGATTGGAATGAGCTGTTGACGTTTGTGTCAAATGATGCTGCACTAAAAAAACAACAACTATTCAAGTACTTGGGTGTTGTTGCTGTTGACTTTCTTAAAAGATTTCTTGTTATTGTTGTGTGCGGTGGTATGGCACGTATGTCTTGAGTGAGTGACTGACTGATGATATTCCCTCCATGGATGTTGGTTTTTTATACCCTCCACCATAGTTTGGAGGGTATATTAAGTTTGTCATTTCGTTTGTAACACCTCGAAATATACATTTTAGACCCCACAAAGTATATATATTCTGATCAGCATAAAATTCTATGTCGATTTAGTGATGTCCGTGCGTCTCTCCGTCTGTCCGTCTGTGGAAATCACTCTAGCTTCCGAACGAATTGAAGTAGATTGATCAAATTTTGCTCAAATGTATATTATGTCTGCAGGACTTTTGGTATTGAAAATGGGCCATGTAGGACCACGTTTTGGTATAGCCCCCATATAACTGTACCTCCCGATATTCGGTATTTTGATGATTTTAGCGACATTTTTCACCGGAATAGTTTCAAATTTAATTTTTGAAGTTCGCAATGGATACTACAGCCTAAGACAGAAAATGAGCCATGTAGGTCCACGTCTTCGTAGAGCCCTCATATAACGGTACATCCCGATATTCGGTATTTTGATGATTTTAGCGGCATTTTTTACCGGAATTGTTTCAAATTTGGTATTTGAAGTTCGCAACGGATACCACAGCCTAAGAAAGAAAATTGTCTGTGCCGGTTCACGTCTTCGTATAGCACCCATATAATTTGAATATTGTAATGGCTTATGAGAAAAGTAGTCTATGCAGGTCCATGTCGTCGTATAGACCCTAATATAATAGCTACATTCTGTATTTTTAAGATTTTAACAGAATTTTTAACGGAATTTATTGTTTTTGAGAATTGGCAAATTCGTTCCAAATGGTGGAGGGTATTCAAAGTTCGGCCCGGCCGAACGTGCAGCTTTTTTACTTGTTTTCATTAATTTTTTTTTTCTCCATTGCTATGCCAAATAAAAAATAATTTTTTGTCTAATTACTTTTATGCTCTGCCTTTCAACGTATGCAACATTTGTCTTCATTATGCGTTTCAACAAAATAGATTTGCACATTCACCCATTCGTAGGAACGGCGAACAGACATTCAAACTAGAGAAATGACATCTTGAGGCCACGTAAAATGCCAAAAACAACACCAACAAAAAACACATGAAAACTTATGGCAAAAACTCAACAAATCGATTTGTTGTCTGCCACACATTTCGGCTGTCAACATGACTGTTGTTGCCTACTGGCTGGCTGGTTGCCTGCCTGGTTGGCTTCTGTCATTATTCTCCATCTCTCCTTCTGCTGCCGCTTTGTGAACAAGTCATTCATGGTTTCTGTGTAGTCAGACGACAACGCACAATTTGCTTTTCTCCATGTTTGTTCTCCTTTGTGTTGGAGATTTTTTGTGTGTGTGCCTTTTTTATATGGATATGGATTTATGTTTTATCTGCATGCAGTTTCTTAAGCCTCATTTGGAAGATTCATAAAGTTGTTTTGGTTTGTCAAAAAAAAAATGTGATTTGGTTCTAGGTTTTTTTGCTTCATTTTCTTGCTACTGCGGTCTCATTTGTACATTTCAAAGGGCAAAAGACTGATGATGATGATGCTCACGATTGTGCCACCGAATTAGAAATATGCATTAACCCCTTGAAAGCAATTAATTCCAGAAATTTTCTGGGGAGTCGGGGTCTTGATGGCCCAGCTCAATTAATCAAGGGAGAGAAAAATGTAACTGCTTCAGATATTCATACATAATTTAATATTGGATATCATAAAACTGTTTAAAAGTTTGTGAGATCTTGGAAGCTCAGAGGATATATTTTTAAGCTTTAAAACCTGGCATCTACAAGTTTTCTATTTCTGGGTATTAGAGAGATCAGCAGAAAATTAGAAGAAGCTTATGCTATTTACAAAGGTCTTAGAACGGGGATTATTTCCATTTTGAAAGGTTCACTGAGGCTGTAATTGCAGATTTTTTAAAGGACCGCCAAATCTTGAGAGCTAAGAGATATTTTTAAGGGATCATTCGACGAGCTACATTCGTGGAATTTCTAAAGACATCAAATCTACAATTTTAAATTTTTAAAGGACCATCAGGGCTATTATTGTGGATTTTTTCAAAGAACCACTAGAGCTGTAATCGTTGATTTTTAAACAGGCAATTGGAGCTAAATTCGAGGTGTTTTTAAAGACCATTAGAGTTATAATCGCGGAATATTAAAGCACATCAAATCTACAATCGATAATTTTTAAAAGACGAGCAGGGCTATTTTTATGAATTTTTAAATCGATTTTTAAAGCCGTAATCGTTGATTTTTAAAAGGCTGTTGGAGCTTAACTCTTGGTTTTCAAAAGTACCATTGGAGCTGTAATCGCGGATTTTTAAAAGTCATGTATTGTTAAAGGACCATTAGAGCTATAATCGTGGCGTTTTGAAGAGCTGTAAACGCGGATTTTCAAAGGTCCCCTAGATGTATAGCCATGGGTTTCTAAAGAACAATTAGATAAAATTTTTGATGACCCAATTTGGAGGATTACCAATGATTAAATCGATGATTCTTTAAAAGGCTATTAAGGACTTAATCCCGGATTTTTTCAAGGACTATCAAGGATTTAATTTTGGATTTTTTAAAGGACTACTTAGGACTTAATCGTGGATTTTTTTAAGGCCTATTAAGTATTTAATCGGGGATTTTTTGAAGGCCTGTTAAGGATTTATTCGGGGGGTTTTTAAAGGACTACCATTGATTTTATCTGGGACTTTTTATGACTTATGACTCATGACTCATGACTTAGTCGCCGATTTTTAAAAGATTGACTTTATACCGGATATTTTAAAAAGACTATTTAGGATTTAATAGGGGTACTTTTAAAAGACTATTAAAGAATTAAACGTGGATTTTTTAAAGGACTACCAAGAACTTAATTGAATATTTTTAAAGGACTGTTATGGATTTATCCGTGGATTTTGTAAAGGATTACATGGACTTAATGGTAGTTTTTTTATTAGACTTTTAGGGATTTGATCATAGATTTTTAAAGGACTACTAAGGATATAATCGTAGATTTTTGAAAGGACTACTAAGGATTTAATAGAGGATTTTTCAAAGGAATGCTAAGGTCTTCATTGTGGATCGTAGATTTTTTAAAGGACTAACAATGATTTAATCGTAGATTTTTTAAAAGACTATTTAGGATTTAATCGTGGATTTTTCTAAAAACTACTAAGTAAGGAAATTCAAATGAATGATTTTTTAAAGGACTATCAAGGATTAAATCGTGGATTTTTAAAAGGGCAACCAAGGACTTTATCTTGGATTTGTAAAAAATTCCAGCGACTTTATAGTGGATTTTTAAAGAATTCAGGATTTAATCGGATAGCTTTCAAAGGTCTATTAAGGATTTTATCGTGGATTTTTCTAAGGACTACTAAGTAAAGAAATTCCAAAGAATGATTTTTAAGGGACTATTACTAGCAAGGATTAATTCGGGGACTTTTAAAAGGACTTTATGGTGGATTTGTTAAGAATTCCAACGACTTAATAGTGGATGTTTTAAAGGACTATTCAGGATTTAATCGGAGAGCTTTCAAAGGATTTTTAAAGAATTAATCGTGGACTACCAATGACTTAATTGTAGATTTTCTAATGGAGTGTCAAAGATTTAATCACGGAATTGTAGTGGACTACCAAGATGTCAGTCTAGGATTTTCAAAGTACCACCAAAGATTAATTCGTGAGCTACCAAGGACTTAATCGTTGTCTGCTAAACATACTGCCTATGATAAAGTCCCGGATTTTTAAAGGACTACCAAGATTTTAGTCTTGGTACATAGACACATATTAAAATCAAAATTCAAAGGAGAAAAAACTTCACTGCGTATTTTTTAATTTCTCATTCTAAAGGCATCTCGAAAAAAAAAATTAAGGAAAAAACTAACTTCGTTAATGAATATTAAAATTGTGGAGAAGCTTTATCCAAATCTAATGCGATCTCCATAAAATTTGGAATTTCTGAGCTGTATCATATATCTGTCACCAAATCGGATGAAATATATAGAGTTATAGATATTTCTGAACCGATTTTCACCAAATTTGAGGGAGTTGTTTCTAGGTAGATATCCTATTTGTTCTAATGCAACACAAGTAGCGTACAATAAAATTGAAATCGATTTTGAATAAGCTTCGAATATTTTTGGTAAGTCTCTTTTAGAAAGATGAATTAATCGTCTTTACTTTGAATATCTCCAGCTATTTTCCTGAAAGTATTCATACAATCCCCCATAAATATTTTCAAATTAAAAAAAAAAATCTTACATAAGAGATTAAAAATTAAAAAGATTATGGTTTTCATACCCATCCATAATAAAATATCTTAAATTTTTTATTGATTTTTTATCATTCATAAAACACTTTCAACACATAATTCACATAGCCCTAAAGAGATTAGTCAGACCTCAAAGAAAGTGAAATCAATAACACCACAAGCCTTAACTTCTAACCCCACCAATTTTACTTCTAACCAACAACCGCTACAAAAATTATTATTTATCTTGAGATTATTTTTATGACTTGTAATGTCCAACTAACTGCTTGACATTTGCAACACCCACTTAGCAGACATGACACGCATGTTGTTGCCATGTTAAAAGCAATTAATGCCTCTTTGTGGAAAACAACAGAACAGAACCCAAGAGTGGCAGGCATACGAACACACAACATGTTCTTTTAACTCACTTCTGTGTGCGTGTGTGTGTTTGATGTGTTGCTCAAATGTTAAAGGCAATGCTGTGCAGCTAATGGTGACGGGTGCGAATGTTACGGCTACGCCAGCTTATTATTATGGCGCTGACGACGATGGTGGATGATGTATGCCTGGACCACCACATTTCGTTTGGAGAGCAGGCAAATAACATCTTAATGCCACCAGACGCCAACAGAAGAAAACGAATTTGACGAGCATGAAAAAAACGGAGCATAAATTTCTAGCCAAACCAACCATTTAGCAGAGAGCCTGTCTGGTCGACAACAAACTAAACATATGGCCCTATGTCTGCATGCATCAAATGTATGCGTGGGGGGTATGACATATCATAACATACGAGTACAACTAAATATTTGTTGAAAGTAAAGATAACAACAAAGATTAGTATGAAGATCTAACAAAGGCTGTTAAAGGGGATAGACAGAAAGTGTTTTTATGGCTATTGGAAAATGCTTTATATTTTATGAACTTTTTAACACTTTGTTAATAAAGAAATACATATTTTTTTAAGAAACTAATAAATTTATGGAAAATTCTTAAGACTAAAATTTTTTGATGTGATTATTAAGAAATTCTCTTTTTTATATTTTCAGGTAAAATATTTATGAATCTGTATATTCAAGGGTTTGGTAAATATCAACTTTTTTAAGAAATATAAGAAAATAACTACAATAAAAGTTATGGAGGACAGAATCTATTGGTCAGTGTTGTAAAAAAAAATAAAAATAATTTTCTACGAAACAAAACTAACAATTATCCAAAAGAATGCACACCTTCATACATATAATAACATCATATCGCAAAAAATGCCAAACCAGAAGATTCTTCAAGGTTCTGAACCAGAACAAATGTATTCCTCCGGGTTTTAATTTTATGTAATAAATAAATACGCAAAAGTCATAGTCGTGCTGGCCGACCATGTTGTATCTTACTCCACTTTAAGTCCGAAAACATTTTGGTCGATTTCGTTTTAGAAAAAATACCATACAGTCCTTTAAACAAGCTATCTTTGGTTTTTGACCGCTGACATCTGCCCTATATATATGTCCTTGGTTTTGCTGGTAGGTAATCCAAAAAAAAAAAAAAAAAATCATCCGATGGCCATCAAAAATGCTATGCTTCTGCCTAGCTAAACTCTAACCTCATGCAAAATTCCGTGCAAGTGCAAAATCAGGAAATTTTTTCATTAATATTTTGTGATCATCTCCAAATGTAACAAGCTTCTATTGTAACCTTAACCCCACCTCTATGCAAGATCTGTGAGAATCTGGCCATAATTGTAACCTTAAGCGTGCAAAACTTACAAACTTGACAAATATTATTCTAATGAACCTTGAAATTATTCCCGTAGTCCTTGTAGCAATATACTGGGTAAAGCAACGATTAACGTCCTTGTAGTCCTTTGAATAATATTATTTAAAAAAAATTAATGTTAATTCCCTCTTAGTCGTTGTTGAAAAACATGTAGAAAATGATCCCTGCACATGTAGAAAATGATCCTTCGGCAAATATTTAACAAAGATTATTGTACCAATAGTCGTATAATCTGAGATGTACGTCCTTCCAGCGTTTATCTATCTCTCGTTCTTTAAAAGACACTATTATTGTCCTGAATATGTGAAAATGTGTCCTGGAAGTTCTTGGAAAAATATTTGTGAAAATTCTGAAAGTGCTCAGAAAAATATTATTAAATCCCAAGATTATTAGCTCACTGTTTAGATAATAACAATACAATAAAATAATTAAATACACTAAGAAAAGCAACGAGAATTGTTCCGATAGTCCCTGGAAGAGTTCAGATAGTGTCTGAAGAAGTTTTCTTATAATAGTAACATTCAATGTCCTCGCAGTCCTTTGACAAATATTCTCAAAAATTCGAATCTTATTGTAATGACAGTCGTTCTAAGAAAATACGCTATTATTGACCTTAATATCTGAAAATATATGTCCTAGCAGTCTAAGGATAAAAAATATTCCAAAAAAATCAAATAATCCTTAGAGAAATATTTTTGAATCCAATATGATGATCAAACTCGATCCCTAATGAAATAGACTTATAAACGCGTTGAGCATCGTCCTGATAGTCTTTGGGAACATATTGTTAATTCTTGTCTGATATATTGAATGAAATAAAATATTTCTGAAAAATCCACTATCATTGTCCCGATAAACTTTGTAGAATTGCCCGGGGGTACAGTTGTTGAGACAGATTTCAGGACTACGTTTATTGTCCTAAATGTTCTTGATTATTATCTTGATAGTGCTTTGAAAAACATTCCTTAAAGAAATATACTTAAAAAATTTACGAATATATTATTTGTAGTTCTTGAAGAATTATTCACCAAATAAACAGAGATTACTATTCTCGTAGTCCTTTGAAATATATTCTTGAAAATTCCAACTTAATTGTCCTTGAGACCCTTTTTCAAAAGTTTTTATTTCAAGAAGGCTGATGTTGCCTGGTAATAAATATTCCTTAAATATCAGCTGTTATTTTCTTGATACTCCTTGGGGAACATTTATTGAGGACTTTATTAAAGATTATTGTTCTGATATATCCTTGGACAATTTTTTTTGAAAGTTTGACTATAATTCATCAGACAGTTTTTATTTATACAAATATTGTCCTGAAAGCCTTTAAGAAATATTCTCAAAAATATACTATTATTAATTTTATAGTCCTTAGAGATAAATTCATGAACATTTCCGTTTTTTTTTGTCCTGATTATTCTCAGACAATTTTTACAAAAATCTATTATTACATTCCTGGTTGTCCTTGGAAAACTATTCTCGAAAAATCTGCAATCTACAAGGACTACAAGGGTAGTCCTTGGAGAAAATTCATTAAAATTCAACCATGAATGTTTGTTATACGCCTTTTCAGACTTTATTCTTTAACGAATATTTTCTTTTAGGTTTATTTTTCAAAAAACCAAAATTATTTACTTGGTTATTGCACAAATAGACCATAGTCGACTGCAACTATTATCAAAAAATTGAAGGAAGTATTTTCAAAAATGAACGATTATTGGTTTGTTATTTCTTGGGAAAATCTTGAATTTTTGTCCTGGGAACAGTTGTCTTAAAGAATTCATTATAATATCTTAAAAATCTAATCTCCATAGAGCAATATTCTCCTTAGAGTAATCTTCACAAAATTTCCTATTTTACTTCGAGATATATTCTTGAAAATGTCCCCAAAAATGTCTTAATTATCGCTTCTGTAAATGTTATCGTTTCACCATTATTCTTTGATAGACTTTGGAGAAATATCGACCAAAATTAAAAATGATTACCCTTGAAGTATATTTCTTAAAAAATATTCCTTAGATATTCAGATAGTCCTCAAGGAAATATGCTAAAAATTCCTAAACTGTGTCCAGAAAGTCCTTAGAGAAATTATGGTGGATTTTTAAGAATATTTCTCTAGGGGATTTCATGACAAAAAAAATCTGAATCTTTTGGCATACTTAATTAAGGACTAACTGAGTGCCTAGGAGATATTCTTTTAAATTTTTAATTATTTCTATAAAATAAATTAATGGAGTTCTGTTATACCCATATCAATTTTTTTTGTCATTTTCAATTCTTATTTCTTGCCGTTTAATTTTAAGTACAAAATTCGGGTATATAATTTAAAAAATGATTTTATTTTTCACAGATATTTGTTTACAATTTTTTGTTGTTGGTCCCTTCATGACACAATTAATGCCAAAACTTTTGTCGCTTTATTTATTTGTCTAATTTTTTCGGTTGTATTTATTTATTTTTTTTGTGGATATTTCAACATCATCGTTGATGTTGTTATTGTTGTTGTTGTCAATGTCCAAACAGAGAAACCAAATAAATTGTTTTGTTATTTAAGGAAATAAATATAATAAAATATTCATGACCTAGTTTTTTTCTTGTTGTTGTTCTTGTTTCTTTGTTCATATTCGGATTTTACATTGAAGAAAATAGACTCTCGACTTGAGCGCCATAAAAAAGACGAATGAATAATTAAAGTCAATCACAAAAATTTCTAAGAATAGATGAATATACCGAAAAAACCCAAAGTTATTCAATTGATGAATGACATTTGTCAAGAGCAAATTTATTGATCCAATTGGGTGTTTTGCGATGCAAATGAATATTTAAAGAAACCGAGATGTTTGAGGGTTATAACACGTAGTAGAAGAATAATGTGTGCGGGAAGGCAAAGTAATTGCGAGAAAAGTCTTTCGAAATGTGTCAAAGACACACGCTAAAGAATGTACCACAAAGAGCACTTCCTCAATGACCGTGGCTGTTTTTACAATAAATTTTCTATAATTTCACATCACGTGTTTCGTAAAAATTCTAATCCAAGAAACCGACTTATTTTGTTAAAAAAATTCTTTCATGGAAAAATATTCTCAAAGTCTGGGATTACCATCCTCGTAGAATCTCTCCCTCTCTCTACTAAATTGATGATAATTGTCCTGACAGACCCTGCACCAAAGTTTAGCATTTTCCTGATAGACCTTAGATAAATATCACTACCATTTTTCCAAAATATCCACCGTAATTCAATATTTAGGTCTTGTTTCTCCTGAAGCTAGTGCCTTCCTTGTTAAATTATCTTTAGGTAGTCCTTAAAATACTTGATTAAAATCCCACCATTATTGTCCAAGTCACTAAAATTTATTTTAAAAAATGTATCCTCATCTGAAACTTTTAGAAAATATTCACCTCCTCCTGCTCATTAAATTTAGGTCAACTAAGATCCGGTGGTGAATCTAGTACACCAAAATTCCAGCTTATTACCAATATGTTGTCAGCCTTATCCTTGCCCTTTTGCCAGCCAGTTTGTAGGGCATAACTAAAAATACATTTGCATGCAGCATATGTACACATATCCGTTTCCCTACAAAACACGCACACGGTGCCAGCACACACACACAGCCACTTTTGTCGTGTTTTCATAAAATTTCGTAACAAAAACGCAACAAGGTAAAGTAAATCCAGTCACCCACACAAATGCACGTATTCAAACTAATAAAAGGGTATATTGTTGTTGCTGTTATTGCTCACAGTCAACATGCTATCTAGTTTACATAACACACAGCTGAAAAAATCCTTACCTATATGCAATGCCGTTGTCCACCCATTGCTGTTGATATTGGACTCGCTCGGTGACTACTGCAACTACCAGCAAATGTTTTAATAAAATAATAATAATATTTGCATTAACCGTATGCCAGCATACAAAAATTCTCGCTCATATTGTGTGGGTGTAGTAGTATGTGTGTGTGTGTGAAGTTTACCTGTGTCCGAAAGGCTTGCTGCTGTTGTTATCCTGTAAAATCGTGTGCAGCAGTTGTTCCAGTAGTTCATATGAATATTGACGCTTATGGCTTAATATGCGTGCAGGATGTGTACCGTGTTTGGTGTGTGTGTGTCTGGTGTCATGCATGCAATGTGGGTGTGTATGCGTACGTGAGGAAATGTATAGTCACCGGTAAGTGAATTAGGAGATGGGAATTCTTCACAACGTTTCTAGATAATTTAATGTAATGTTAAGATATTGCATGGATGGAAGACAGTTTTGTACTACTTATGCCCACGCTAACTTTTCTGATACCTTCGGAAGAAACAAACAACAATTTTCAAAAAAAATCTCAAAAATTCAAAGTTTTTATCCATATTTTATTTGTTACGATTTTTTCCACGATTTTTGTTGTGATTGTCTTTGAAAAAATATTTTAAAAAGTGGCACGATTTCTCTCCTGATAGTCCTCTTAAATATACATAAAATTACATTCTGAGTGGATTTATACATGTCCGTTCGTCTGGGTTTATTTATTTATGGGTAATTTGTTTTGCCGAAGAAAGAACCCTATTGAAATTGGAGATAATCAGTCCAAATGTAGATGTCCTTCGAATATATATCTTCGTCCGATTTTGACTTTATTCTGCGCCATATGGATGACACATCCAACAGAATTCAGCCTAGATGCAAGTGTGTCAAATTTTGTTAGAATCGGATCAAATATAGCTAAGGCTTTCATTTATAGGTTCGATTTGGTATTTAAGCCCTTAACATACGTAATATGCATTTCATATTCATTACCAGATATCAAATATAGCTCAGAGAAACGGAACGTGAAATTATACGTGACCGGTTCAGATTTGGGTAGCATATAGTCGACCTCGCCCGACCCCTTACGGGGTTTATATTATTTTTCAAGGATAGATAGATAGTAGTAATATATACATAGATGGGTGGGTAGGTAGATAAAATGCCATGGAAGTGCTTCAGTTGCTGGACGTCTGCTTTGGCCTTCCAGACATTTTCGAGGTTCCTTTTAAAAGAAGGTCTCAATTCAATAAATTGATTAAATGTCTTACAGAATACACCTTTATGGAGATCTGATAATAGAAAACATGTTTGAGGCCTTTCATAGATGTAAAAACCTCTTTAATATCCGCAATATAAAGCTGACTTCTTCAAGGAAAACCACATTGTAGGTTCCCAATATTTTGTCGACCTCTAGAAGGTCTTCTATGGATATGAGACCTTCTATAAATGAAAGAACTAATTGGAAACTTATATTGATAAAGGACTTATTTGAGATCATCTGTAGACAATAGACCTCTTTGTGGTAGAAGATACCAAGTTGGGACCTTATATAGGTGAAAGCTCTCATTGAGAATATAAATTCCTAGATGATTTTTTTGAGAGCTTCTATTGAAAATGGTCCTTTTTGTGGGTTCCATAGTAGAAACTCACCTTGATTTTTTCTGCAGAGGTCCTCTATTGGTGCTATCTGGTTAGACCTTCTACAGGTTAAAGACCTCAATGGGAATATCAATTGATAGATGATTTCATCGAGACTTTCTACAGAAAATCGATGTTTTTGTGGCATTCTGTAGATTAAGGTCTTCAGTGGGTATAAAACCTCTCCAAGGATTGGCCCTTCTGCAGATATAAGACATCTTCTCTAGACCATTATCATATATATTTTTAAGATGGACTATATTCTTGAGTTTTCTATATATAGAAGGTCATTTGAAGTTTACTTCAGATGTAAGCCTCATTTTGAAAATCTTCGATAAGTAAAAGATCTCTTTAAATTATTTATAAAGACCCACCTCCGGAAAAGAGAGAAGAAGAAAGATTTCATTGAAACATCAAAATCATCATAATTTTTTTGCTGATAATATACCTCTCTGTCGCCTTCTAAAGGTAGAAAGCCACCTTGAGGACTTTAATGGGTGTAAAATCTCTGTAAGAAAGGTATCTTCTTCTTAGATATAAGATATCTTCTTTGATTCATGATAATATCTTTTATAGATTAAATACATTTTTGAGTTGTTCTACAGATAAAGGAGCCTTTCAAGACTTACTCAAGTGTAACACTCTTTTTGGTAATCATCAATTACTAAAGGATCTCTATAGGGTCTTCATAAAAATTAGTATTTCTATTAGCTTTTCACGATCATAAAAAGAGGTATATTTTTGACAGACCCCTTGATACAAAAACCTCTACAGGGTCGTCATAAAGTGGATTATTTCTATGAGCCCCTTAACCACGAATAACTCTGGAAAAGTGAGTAACCTTTTTTGACGTTTTTGATACACAAATGCCCTCTTGAACAGAATCTATGTTGCCTTTTATGGGTACAATATCTTTTGAGAAAGAATTCCCGTTTTAAGTTCTTTAGATAAAAGACCCGTTCTTCTGTAGATAAAATACGTTTTATAGGGTATCTGCGAGTTGAATAGCTTGTTGGATCTTCCCCAGGGCTTGTTTCAGCTCCTTTCCAAAAAGGAGCCCTTACTCATGATGTTAATAGGTAGGTTTTGACATTTGGTGTTTAAAGACATTTTTTTAGCTCTTCTCCAGATAGAATACCTTTTTAGCTGTTTTCAAGAAAGAAAACCTTGCATCCAAGCCTTCTGTAGATAAAAGCCCTTTTACAGGTCATCTTCAGGTTGAATCCTTTCCAAATAGGCGACGTTTCTCAGGACTTCAATAGACATTTAGTGGTTAAAATTAGTTACGATTTCTATATCGACTATCTACATCAGGTATATCTCCTGTATGGATCATACCTTTCTAGAGACCCTTAAGAAATCTCTTTTACGAAATAGATTTTATGTGGCATGTTGTTCATAGAATTCCTTTTCTATCTGTGTGATGCACCCTAGCCACATAAAATCCTTTAAAATTCTTATTCTGCGTAATGGAGGCCTTGATGGGGTTATCTTTAACTAGAAATCCTTTATGAGGTCTTCCGAGTCATCTTTATGATGGGGTCATCTTTAACTAGAAATCTTTTATGAGGTCTTCCGAGCATGTCTTTAGGTCCAATAGCTTTCTATAGCCTTCCGTTGGGAAAAATCTTTATAAGGCCTTGAATTTTTATTAAATATAAATTAGATCTTTTTACCAAGGGTATCAAAATGTGGTAGTCCTATTCCCCTGACCCCTTGCCTGTATTTCCAAACAATGCCACCTGGGGGCAGTGTTTGTATTTTTTTAGCAAAAATTGTAACAGAGAAAAATAACTGAAATTTAATATTATTGGAATTGACATTCAACATGGTGTGGTTAAATATAAACAGCGCTCGTTCTCTCGTCCATACTCACACATATACATAGTTTTGTACATTTGTTTACATTTACATATTAAACATAGCCGTTAAGGATATAGCTGTTATAGCTGGGAACTATATTAAATGTTATTAAAGAAGGAGTATTCCCAGGTTACAAGTGCACACCTGCATTGCACTAACGTTTAGGAGGGAACATATTAAAACATAAAAAGTAACAGTGGAACCTTTCAATATTTTACATTACAATATGTGTTAAAATAAAAAATAGATTTGTGGTAAATGATTTTTATGATGTTATATTTTGATAACAATTTTTGCCGATCACTTTGAGAAAAATGTTATTTTTAAAAAGGTCCTCCTGTATTTTAGTTTTGCTTTTGCAAATGAAATTATTAAAAAAAAAATAAAACAGCTGCGGTAAATGTGAACAAATTATGCTGACGGCAATGATAATGCCTGACCATTTATATGGTACTCTGTTATAACTTCTAATCCGTTATTTATTTAAATTGTTGTTACTTGTTTTTGCCATTTCCTACTAAATTCCCATTGCATTGCAGAAAATGAGTTAATTTGCATTGTACAAATACCCTCACACACACACTCACTCACTCACCCATACATTCACTTTAAATTGATGCAATTAGTTTATTATAATTGTGGTTTGATGGCTTATAGCCGGGGCTCCGGTAATGATTTCCGCGGTTAAAAGTACATTTGCTAGGTATTGTGAAAATCCTTTTTGCGCTTTATAATTTACAATTACTTTTGTATTGGCTATTTGATATGTGTTCAAACACACACACACACACACATGCACACAGAGAAAGTTGCCACAAATAAATTGAACAATTATTTAGTTGAGCCTTTGGGGTTGAGGTTTTTTTGGCACATACAAATAATTTGATTTTCCCACACTCTCTCTCTTTTGGGGGTTTTTGCCTAAATTTAAGTGTGAGATTGGGATTTTTAGAATTTAGGGATTAAAGCTAAAAAAAAAAACACAACAAAGAACAAAAAACAGTTTTTACTTTTTATACCCTCCACCATACTATGGAGGGTATATTAACTTTGTCATTCCCTTTGTAACTCCTCGTAATACTAATGTAAGACCCAACAAAGTATATATATTTGTGATCAGCGTAAAATTCTATGTTTATTTAGCGATGTCCGTCTGTCTGTGTGTCTGTCTGTTGTAATCTTTCGAACGGTACCTCCTGATATTCGGTATTTTGATGACTTTAGCGACATTATTCCCTGGAATTGTTTCAAATTTGGTATTTGAAGTTCCAAAGGGATACTACAGCCTAAGACAGAAAATTGTCTGGGCAGGTCCAGGTCTTCGTATAGGCCCCATATAATGGTACCTACCGATATTCGGTGTTTTGATGATTTTATCGGCATTATTCACTGGAACTGTTTCAAATTTGGTATTTAAAGTTCGTAATGAATGCTACAGCCTATGACAAAAAATTTACTCTGCAGGTCCAGGTCTTCGTATAGGCCCCATATATCAGTACCCCCCTATAGTCGGCATTTTGACGATTTTAGGTACATTATTCACCGAAATTGTTTGAGATGTCGTATTTGAAGTTCGTAATGCATGCTGCAGGCTACATTGGAAAATTGTCTATGCAAGTCTAGGTCTTCGTATAGCTCCGATGTAACGGTACCTCCCTATGTACGGTATTTTAATAATTTTAGCTATATTCTTCACCGTTTATTTCAAGTTTCCAATTTGAATATGGTAATGGCTTATGACAACAATGCCTATGTAGGTCCACGTCGTATAGACCCTAATATAACGGCTATATTCGGTATTTTTAAGATTTTAACAGAATTATTAACGGATTTTATTTTTTGAAAATTTCCAAATTCTTTCATAGGGTGGAGAGTATTCAAAGTTCGGCCCTTCCGAACTTACTGCTTTGTGACTTGTTTGTTTTCATTCAATGAAAAAAAATTAAAAATTATGGCGTTTGACTTTGTTGCAGCTTTTTATCTCACCCTGTGAATTGAATTGAATCTTGTTCTTTTTTAATTTTATTGAATGAAGTCAAAAAATGTCGGAAGTAGCATCTAATTTTAGAATAAGTTTAGATTTATTGGAATTGGTCACCTATGGCACGAATTCTGACCTGCAAACGGCCAATGAAACCGTCACACGCTGCCCGAATGTTGTTCTGCGGTATTTTGGCCCATTTCCGGCGAAGCGCTTGCTTAAGGTGATCGACACTTTGCTAGTTTTTAGTGCCAACCTTGCTTTCCAAAATTCTCCCGACACAATAGTCCAACGGATTGGTATCCGGGAATTTTTGTGGGCATTGTGCGCTGGAAATGAAACGAGGAACCTCATTTTGTAACCATTCTTAGGTGGCGCGTGCTGAGTGCGATGGTGCTGTTGCAAATTCTGCAGCCAAAATTTTTGCCAGGCTTTAATACACCCTCCAGAATATTTTCGCGATAATATTTGGCATTTATTTTGATGACACATTGGATTAATAGGAGCAGTAAGCGACCATCGTCTGTTATGGCGGCCCACACTATCACCATGGCCGGTGCTTGAGTTCTGGTGGCCAACCGAAGGTGCACATTTTCAGCTGACCTCTGACCTCAAGTACACACGATCATTTTGTTTGTTTACAAACTGCTGGACAACGAATGTTTTCTCATCGGAGAAAACAAATTCGGCAATTCATCACTTTCGGCCAAAAAGAAACTCTTTAGCTCTTTTGAGTCTATTTTCTTTCTGTTGCGGTGTAAGTTCTTGCACTTTTTGGAATTTCAATAGCCTTACTCCGAGTTCATTTTTCAATATTTGCCGAATAGAATATTGCGATAGGTTCAGCTCACGAGCAATTTTTCGGCCACTGTGACTCGGGTTTCGATCAAGTCGCTTCTTTACTTTTCGCACCATTTCTGCTGATGTTGTTGTTTTCTTCTGCCCACTTCCTTGACGTCGGGCTACGCTACGCAGTATCACGCTAAAGAGCGATGGTACGAGACACAAAAGAATTATTCACATTTAAATGCTGGAGTGCTCTAACGATAGCCACTTGTGGTTTTCCAGCCAAATATAAAGAAGACACACTATGACGCTTAAATTCCATCACGAATAACATTTTTTCTGAAAAATTCCCACCAAAATGCTTTTGTACACTTGCAAGCAATAAAATGAGCTGTCACTGGAATAATTTTAACAGCTGTCGGACGAGTGGCGTAAAAATTACAGCAGTCTGAATTTGGTTGCAGTTTTTTCATCTTATCAATTTTTCTTAACAAAAAGCCTTGGTGATTTCTGAAAAAATTGAAAATTGTTTCAATTTGCCAATATTGATTGTGAAAATGTCTTGATGTACTTGAAAGTAGTCATTGGTAGATCAAAACTCCAAATGATTTTCGGGCTCTTAGACGTTGCTACATCTTAGAACGTTGCTACATTATATAGTTCAGCCCATATATAAATGGACCTCTGAAGAAATATATTTCACAACATTTAGTATAGAGCCTTGAGTCCGACTTTAGATTGCAGCCAGAATCATTAAAAAAGGAAACGGGCCACATCAGCAGCCCACCTTTTGGAACAGCTCTTTTTTAAAGAAAATTGTTTTGAAGGTCTTGACCATATGTTCTAATCGATTTGGCTGGAAAGTTGTATTCTTCAGATCCCTTTCCATTTTAATTTGTGCCTTTTTTGGAAATTATTTTTTTAGATCATATGAAATGAGTTCGCAATGGTTTTGTTTTTTCAATTGAGGATTTTGAAAATTATTTTTCCATAACACCTAAAATTCATAATAATTCATTTTAATTCATGGCATTCAGTCTCTCTCCATTAGCCTCATCACAAAAATGGCCCTCCTCCCTTCAAAAAAAATACTCATAATTTATGCAACATTGAAAACATGATATTACAAAGAGAAAACATAAACAATTAACTTTTCATTTACCTTTTTGACCTTTTGATCTTGGGCTATTAATGTTTTTGGTGGGGTGGGGAAATACTCTCACACACACATACAAAAAAATTTATAGGTGAGCATTTTAACCAAAAACGTCTTGTCTTTATTATGGGCCACTTAAAATTTCTTCATAATCTTTTGTGTAATTCTGAAAGGCTTACAAAGGCCGACAAAGAGTATTTAATGCAACACTTGCTGAAACAGTTTTAAAAACATTTAATTTAATTTTCTTAATACTTTTATAAGCAACTGGCCGAACCATAATCAACCAAGCATGGAACGGTAAAAATACCCTTTTCGTTTTACCTTTATGACCGCCCCCAATTTCTTTTTTGTTGAATGGAGACTGGCAAATGGAGATGGAGATGATACCACTGATGAATAACCTATAACAAATATCACACAAAGAGGAACAATAGAAGAAGAAGAAGCAGCCCCCTCAGAAAAATATACTACCCCGAAAAAGAAATAACAAACAACAGAGCGCTGTGGGAGGATATAAAATCTGAAATGTACATTGTTGCTGTTGTTTACATTGTTATTTAACCTTTTAAACAAATTGACCATTTTATAGAGCCGGATAGACGTATTGAATTGGTTTCGGTCAACATCAACATCAGCAACAGCAACAACAAGTGGGATTGAGGGGGGAAGAGGGGTCGAGAAAAACGAAACAATAAAAAATCTTTATTGGCATACCTGCTGTCCCTGATGGGGAAGTGTGCTTTCATTTCATTGATGCATAAAATCATAAACATTGATCGATAAAAAAACAACAACGTGTTGTTATTGCCATTGTTTTTGTATTTTTTTATTTGAAATATTTTTTTTTTATTAAATGTCTGTGACATGAATCACTCAAAACGGACAATGGTCAAATATGTGAGGCCATTTATTTTGTTTTAAAAATATAATCCTTAATCAAAAAAAGATGTCTCAACATATGCAGTCGTTAAAAGGAAAAAGGGTTGTCGTTCTTAAAAAAATGGAGAGAGAGAAAAATGACAAATTGTTTAAGGAGATCTTTATGAGGTCTTTTATATGTAGAGTTCCCTAAATATGTATTTCATTCATATACGATCAATATGAGGTTTCCTATTCATATAAGACCAATATGAGGTCTCATATTCATAAATAAACTAATATGAGGTCTTTTAGACATAGAAGACTTCTTTGAGGTTTTTCATACGTAGGAGACCAATATAGCTCCTCTTGAAGATCAGTATGAGGTCTTCTACCATAAAATACCAACATGATGTCTTCTATGTATGGAAGACCAATATGAGGTCAGTCTCTACATAGGAGACCGCTATGAGGCTTCTATATGTAGAAGACCTCTATGAGGTCTTCTATACATAGAAGTCCTCTATGAGGTCTTCTATACATAGGAGATCTCTATGTGGTCTTCTATACATATGAGACCTCTATGAGGTCTTCTATACATAGGAGACCTCTATGAGGTCTTCTATACATAGGATATCTCTATGAGGTCTGCTATACATATGAGATCTATATGAGGTCTTCTATACATAGGAGACCTCTATTAGGTCTGCTATACATATGAGATCTATATGAGGTCTTCTATACATAGAAGTCCTCTATGAGGTTCTCTATACATATACCTCTATGAGGTCTTCTATACATATTAGACCTCCTATGTATATATAGGAGACATCTATGAGGTCTTCCATATATAGGAGACCACTATGAGGTCTTCTATACTTAGGGGACCTCTATGAGATCATCTAAACATAGGAGACCTTTTTGAGATCTTCTAAACATAGGAGACCTCTATGAGGTCTTCTATACATAGGAGACCTCTATGAGGTCCATGGGGGGTATACTGGAGGTCTTCTACCCATCCAAGGTAAGGGTATTATGTCTTTGTTCATTTGTTTGTAACATGGAGAAGGAAGCGAGAAAGACCCATGGTTACCTTTGAAGATCTTCATAGAATCACTTTCTGAGTCGATTTATGCATGTCAGCCCGTCCGTCCTTCCATGTATTTTTGTGAACACATTTATTATCCGATTGAGATGAAATTTGGCAAACAATATTTGTTTGGCCCAAGTACGAACCCTTTTGAAATTGGTCATAATCGGATCAGATTTAGATATTGCTCCCATATATCTTCAACCGATTTCGGGTTAATTGTGATCCAAATGGCTACATATATTTTTGTTAACAAAATTCAGGTCGCATTTATTATCCGATTAAGATGAAAATTTTCAAACAATATTTGTTTGGCCCAAGGAAAAACCCTATTGAAATTGGTGATAATCGGATCAGATTTTGATATAGCTCCTATATATCTTCAATCGATTTCGGGTTCACTGTGCACCAAATGGCCAATATAAGACCAAATGACCTGTATTTTGGTTCATCCCACCGAATTCAGTCTAGAGGCACGTACATCAAATTTGGAGAAAATCGTATCTGATATAGCTATAGCTCCCATATATATGTTTCACCCGAGTTGGGGTTTAAAGTCCCTCAAATGCGTAATGTGCACTCCACAAGAATAATATTTGGTACCGGACATCAGATACTGCTCGAAAATACCTCTGTCAAATTGTATCGAGTTCGGTTCAGATTAGGATATAGGTCCCATACATATCTTTATCCGATGTCAGGTTTATTGTGCACCAAATGGCTAATATCAGCCCACATGACCTGAATTTTGTTATATTCGACTGAATTCAGTCTAGAAGCGAGTGATGGGTGACTTGTTTAAGGTATTCTGCTGATAGGAAATCCTTTCCTGAGAAATGTTTCCTTAGCAATAAGTGCTACACGATTTCATTTTGAGTTGGTAACATTATTTTCGAAATACTCTTATTTTTCCGGCTAACGAATTATTACCCCGCTCACTTATATATGACAGAGCAACAAAAACACCGAATATCCTTTTTGGAAATGAGTTTAATTGTCAGATATATATTTTAAAAATATTTTATGGCTTTTCATGTTTTATGCTCTGGCATTTCATTTTTTGATATAAAAAGAGGATCCATCTTGCCTTATAAAAAATGCATAATTTTTCATTCACCTGGCCATTTATTCCCAGCTCAACCAGGGCGGCGTCTGTTACCGTTTTTTTTATTTTCCACTTCTTGGCCTGCCTTTTGTCGCTATCCACTCTGAGATAATAAATTTTAATACATTTAATTTATTTCTTTATTTTATTTTTTTTTGCGTTGAAGTATCCAGGCTCATAAGCCATTATCACGTAACCATGTGTTTGAAGGATAACAGCAGAAAAAAAAAACAGCGGAAAGGAAATTGTGTATAGGAAATAGGATAGCAGCCAAAATTTACCAATTCATTTTTTTGGGATTTTATTTCATTTTCATTTTACGTGGCCCAGGCAGGTAGCCACCGTAGCGTAAAGTAGAGCACATAATTCATATTTTGATGGTCAAGTAGTACGTGATCCTAAGGTCAAAATGATTTTCATTATTATTATGATTAGAAAAAAAAATTGGGGGGCTGAGGATGTTGGACGCCATTGGCATGGAGGGAAATTTATAAAATATCTAAAGCAGACAGCACAGAATTGGTTGTAATAAATTAGGTTTTTATTTTTGTTGTTGTTGTTCTTGTTGCCATACAAAAATATTAAATTGTTTTAAAGAGATGAAAAGAGAAAAATGTAATTTTAGAACTTAAGAGCCAATATCAGCCCACATTGATTCACCATAGCCATAACAATTTCCAATTATTTCAACTGTCATTAGCAGTTTGATTCCAGACAAAGAATACAGGGTGAGAGGAAAAATCTGCAACCAATTTCAGACTGCTGTCATTTCTAAGCCACTCGCCCAACAGCTGTTAAAATTATTCCAGTGACAGCTCATTATATTATTTACAAGCGTACAAAAGCATTTTGGTGAGCATTTTCCAGAAAACAAGTAATTCGTGATATAATTCAAGCGTGAAAGTGTTACTTCTTTATATTTGGCTGAAGAACCACAAGTGGCTACCGTTAGAGCACTCCAGCATTCAAATGTGAATAAACCTTTTGTGCCTCGTACCATCGCTCGTAGCGTAGCCCGACGTCAAGGAAGTGGACGGAATAAAACAGTAACATCAACAGAAATGGTTCGAAAAGTAAAGGAACGACTTAATCGAAACCCGCATCGCAGTAACCGAAAAATGGCTCGTGAGCTGAACATATCACAATATTTAATTCGGGAAATATTGAAAAATGAGCTCGGGGTAAAGCTATTAAAATTCCAAAATGTGCAAGAACTTACACCACAACAGAAAGAAAATGGACTCAAAAGAGCTAAAGAGTTGCTTCGCTTGGCCGATAGTGGTGAACTGCCGAATTTGGGTTTCTCCGCTCCGATGAGAAAACATTCGTTGTCCAGTAGTTTGTAAACAAACAAAATGATAGTGTTTACTTGCCAAAGAGGTCGGCTGAAAATGTGCATCTTCGGTTGGCCACCAGAAATAAAGCGCCGGCCATGGTAATGGTGTGGGCTGCCATGACAGCCGATGGTCGCTCTCCGCTCGTATTAAACGGCCGAATATTATAATAAATGCCAAATATTATGACGAAAATATTCTGGAGGGTGTATTGAAGCCTTGGGCATGCAAACATTTTGGCCGCAGACCTTGGATATTCCAACAGGACTCAGCACCATCGCACTCAGCAGCACGTGCCACCCAAAAATTGTTACAAAATCAGGTTACTCGCTTCATTTCTAGCGCATAATGGCCACCAAAATCTGCGGATACCAATCCGTTGGAATATTGTGTCTGGAGTATTTGGGAAAGTAATGTTGGCACTAAAAAATACCAAAGTGTCGATCACTTCAAGCAAGTGCTACGCCCGGAATGGGCCAAAATACCGCAGAGCAACATTTGGGCAGCTTGTGACGGTTTCATTGGCCGAAGGCCGTAATTCGTGCCAAAGGTGACCAATTCGAACAAATCTAAACTTATTCTAAAATTTGATGCTATTTCCGACATTTTTATACCCTCCACTTAGGAAAGGAGGGTATAATAACTTTGTCATTCCGTTTGTAACATCCTTAAATATTCGTCATTGACCCCATAAATACTCTATTCATTATCAGCATAAAATTCTAAGTCGATTTAACGATGTCCGTCTGTCCGCCTGTCTGTTGAAATCATGATAACAGCCCACATTATTCGACGTTGATCGTCAAAATTTAGCAGAACAATTTGTATTGTGTCTAGGATAGTAGGTATTGAAAATGAGATATATCGGTCTACGTTTTGGTATAGTCCCCATATAAGGGTACCTCCCGATATTCAGTATTTTGATGATTTTTGCCACATTTTTTCAAGGATTTGTCTGAAAATTGGCATTTGTAGGTCATAATGGGTCCTAGTTCGTGTGGTGAAAAATTTTATGTATGGGTCCACGCTTTGGTATAGCCCCTAATATAACGGTACCTCCCGATTTTTGGCATTTTGATGATTTTTGCCACATTTTCCCACGAATATGTCTAAAAATTGGTATTTGTTGTTCATAATGGGTTCCGGCTGCGGTGGCGAAACATTGTGTGTGAGGGTCTACGTTTTGGTAGAGCTCCCATATAACGGTGCCTCCAGATATTCGGTATTTTGATGATTTTTGCCACATTTTTTCACGGATTTGTCTGAAAATTGTTATTTGTAGGTCATAATGGGTCCTTGTTTGTGTGTTGAAAAATTGTATGTATGGGTCCATGCTTTGGTATAGCCCTTAATATAACGGTACCTCCCGATTTTTGGTATTTTGATGATTTTTGCAACATTTTCCCACGAATATGTCTAAGAATTGGTATTAATGGGTCATAATGGGTTCTTGTGTTTCCTTTACCCTAAGGTGGAGGGTATTAATTAATGTTTTTTTACTTGTTTGCTTTCATTCAATAAAATTTAAAAATAAAATGTAAAAATTATGGCGTTTGACTTTGTTGCAGTTTTTTTTTTTATCTCACCCTGTATATTAAAATCAAATTGCCTGAATTACGCATTTACATTCTGCTTGATTGAGTTATTCGTTTACAACAAGAAATATTTCCATAAAAAAATTTGCCGACATTTCTCATTTGTATCTCCAGTTTCTTTGTTGATGCTTGGCCCACTTAGCATAATGGACAAGCACGTGGTTCCAAATTTAGCAATTAACAAAAGTTTTATCTGCAAAAACCTTTCAACAACAAATCTCCTCTCTGCCTCTCACCTTTTTCTGGCATTTCTTGACCTGGCTCAAGGCTCTGTGGTAATATTTCTTAAACAACTGGCAATTTATTAGTTTTACAATGCCCCAGAGAGGGGAGAAGAGAGAGAGAGAGAGTAGGAGAAAGAGAGAGACAACGAGACGCAGACAATGTACAAGAATTCATTACATTTTTGAATTTTTGAAGAAATGGAAATTTACTTAGGAAAACTTTTTGATGAATTTGAGAAGAAAAAAAAGTGATCAAATATTTTTGTTACTTCAAATCTCTCCTACAAGAAGCATATATAACCAAGTACAAGGTAAAAATGATTTTCGAAGAATTTCCATGTAACTAAATTCCATTAGATGCAATCTGCATTTTTTCCCATTTTCATTACTTCTCAGAGCTTGGCAATTCATTTAGAGTCTATATTTTTTCTCGATCCTGTATCTTCTCCTTTGCCTAGCACAAATCACAACAACAACTACAACACCAATATTAACTGCAAAAAAGCAATAAAAAATTAATTTATTATCCTTTAAGCTCATAAACATTTAAGATTTGTGGTTCGAGAAAACTTCTTAAGCAATTCTCTTCGGACCATACAGGATGCCCAAGGATGTGTGTTGTTGTGTGCTGTGATGATGTAGGTGTAGTTATCCTTTCTAGAACAAGTTAGAACAACAACAATAACATTTACACAATTGATGTTATTGTTGTTTTGCTAGTTTGCCTGGAATATATGGTTGTATGGACGTGCGTATCCCATATGAAATCCTTTGTTCATAGTTATTTCTGCTTCGCCCCCAGTTTTCTTTTTTTTGCATTTAGTGATGAAGTGTTTACGTGTTTATACGGAAATAGAAATTAAAGGAAAAAAAACTCATTTTGTTTTCCACAGTGTTCCTGTAGAGAATTTATATTCCTGCCCATTCATTAAGAAAAATTGAATAAGTTCCCTGTATGACGTGGTAGGAAAATTAAGGGTAGTTCTCATTGATTTTACCCCCAATATGGAATAGAGCAAATTTTAAGTGGGCCTTGAAATGCCTCCTCCAGAAAGATAAGAAACATTCTAAATCAGTTCATTATCAGTCCGGACGATATGGAATCATTTTTATACCCTCCACCATACTATGGAGGGTATATTAACTTTGTCATTCCGTTTGTAACTCCTCGAAATACTCATGCCAGACCCAACAAAGTATATATATTCTTGATCAGCGAAAAATTCTAAGTCGATTTAGCCATGTCCGTCTGTCTGTCCGTCTGTCTGTTGTAATCACGCTATCTTTCGAACGAATTTAGATAGAAGGCTAAAATTTTGCACATATGTTTATTTTTCCAGTAGGCAGGTTAAGTTCATAAATGGGCCATGTAGGTCCACGTTTTCATATAGCCCCCATATAACGGTACCTCCCGATATTCGGTATTTTGATGATTTTAGCGACATTATTCACCGGGATTGTTTCAACTTTGGTATTTGAAGTTCGTAATGGGAACAACAGTCTGTGACAGAAAAATGTCTATGCAGGTCCAGGTCTTCGTATAGCCCCCAAATAACGGTACCTCCAAAAATTCGGTATTTTGACGATTTTAGCGCCATTATTCACCAGAATTGTTTTGAATTACGTATTTAGAATTCGTAATGGGAACTACAGTCTGTGACATAAAAATGTCTATGCAGGTCCAGGTCTTCGTATAGGCCCCATATATCAGTACCTCCCTATATTCGGTATTTTGACGAGTTTAGGTACAAAACCCACCGAAATTGTTTGAGATATCGTATTTGACGTTAGTAATGGATGCTATAGCCTGTGACAGAAAATTGTCTATGCTGGTCCAGCTCTTCGCACAGCTCCAACATTGCTTTCCAAAATACTCCAGACACAATAGTCCAACGGATTGGTATCCGGAGATTTTGGTGGCCATTGTGCCCTGGAAATGAAGCGAGGAACCTAATTTTGTAACCATTCTTGGGTGGCGCAATCTCAGTGCGATGGTGCTGAATCCTGTCAGAATGTCCAAGGTCTGCCGCCAAAATGTTTGCTTGCCCAATGCTTTAATACACCCTCCAGAATATTTTCGCCATAATATTCGGCATTTATTCTGATGGCGCGGTTGATTCATACGAGCGGAGAGTGACCATCGGCTGTTAGGGCGGCACACACCATCACCATAGCCGGCGCTTGAGTTCTGGTGACCAACCGAATGTGCACATTTTCAGCTGACCTCTTTGGCAAGTAAACACGATCATTTTGTGTGTTTACATTCTGCTGGATAACGAATGTTTTCTCATCGGAGACGGAGAAAACCAAATTCGGTAGTTCACCACTTTCGGTCAAGCGAAGCAAGTCTTTAGCTCTTTTGAGTCTATTTTCTTCTATTTTTTTTTTTCTGTTGCGGTGTAAATTCTAGCACTTTTTGGAAATTTTAATGGCTTTACCCTGAACCCATTTTTCAATATTTGCCGAATGGAATATTGCGATATGTTCAGCTCACGAGCCATTTTCGGCCACTGCTACGCGGGTTTCGATCAAGTCGCTTCTTTACTTTTCGAACCATTTCTGCTATTGTTGCTGTTTTCTTCTTCCTCCTCCTATTCCATATGACACGTGTTTGTTCATTATCAATATTACTTTCCTCTGACATTTACTCCTCATTACACTTTCTCCCTCAAACCCGAAAAAATATATATTTCATCAACTTTTTAAATGCCTTTGAAATTCGAACCATGCCAATGGGGTCAAGTGAAAGCTCTTAGCCCTGTAATAGCATCACTGCCATTAAAACTCCTTAGGTCATATATTTTGCTAACTCTTACTCTCTGCCAAAAAAAAAAAAGAAAATATGAGTCTCTAATAAGAATTATTGTTAACACCTTCGTAAATCAGCTTGTGTTTTATTTGATTACAACAGGACTTATCCTGGCTGGCTGGTGGCTACCTACCACCTTTGCCAGGACTCTTGCGTCGGAATTCCAAAGTGAGTGGTGGTTGGGAACAACGAAGAATTCATACTAAAACAACATTATTTGAAATTGCTTGTGATCAAGAATTTATTGCTACAAACCTGTGGTCTGCTCAATTTATTATCGTAACGAAAGGATTGTTGTGATTTATGTTGAAATTTTCAATAAATCTCTCAGTTAAGTCTTGTTGGTTGGCTTGGATGGTTGGCTTTTTGGTTTGAATGGTTACTTGCTGCAACAATGGCAAACAATGATTCTATTTCAACCATAAATTGAACAGGAATTTCGAAATATTACCACAATTTAGTTGGTTGGGAGGAGAAGTTGTCTGGGAGTTTCTATTAAGGACATAACACAAATGTATAAAAGTCTGAGAAACATGTTAAGGGAGTATAAAAGGTAGCATAATATCGCTGATTAAATCGAAAAACGGAATCACTCAAACAATATGTCTTTTGGTAAAAATTTCTAATTTTTTATGAATCTTACATAAGTTTTCAAACAAATCTTTCTGTTGATATCTTTAGAACTCAAGAAGTTACAGCTTCTTTTACTTGGAGTTTGAAATGAATAAAGAAAACAGTATATTACGTTTTTGAAGTATTTTCAATCAAGAAGTATTTTCAATAAAGCTTGATCTGGCTCAGAAATTTAGCATCCATATCTGGCGACCTCTCCTGTCATATTTCAAACTTAAAGTACGTCTTTCTCAAGACTGAAATTTTTGAAATGTAACACCCATTGAATAATTGACCATTGTGTTAATTCGTAAGGCATGGAGGGTGATGTGCTTAATATTTACACCTTCAGCCATATATCCAGGGAGGGTATATATCATTTGATATGACCAAAACGTGCATCATCGAAATAACGGTCTTAGACCCTAAGTCTCTTTGGATCAAGTCCGTTTCAAGACATTTGGAGTCAATATAGCGATGTCTGTCCGTCCGTCTGTGTGGCTGGCTGTTGCGCACGATAACTTTCGAAGGGAGTATCCGATTTGGTCCAAACTTGGTACACCGGAATATTATTATCACACTTAGATCGAGTTTACAGATGGGCAATATCGGTGCACTCCTTCTGGTACCTCCCCTACAAAATGTCGAAATTTTCAAAAAAAAAAAAAAAAAAATATTTCACTGCACAGAAGGAGAAATAATAATCCGATTTTTCTCAAACTTTGCAAATCCTAATATTTACGTCATTGCTAGGTCAGGTGCGAAAATGGATAATATCGGTACACTCCATCAAGTACCACCGCCACAAACGGTCAAAATATTGAATAATTTTAACAAATTTCACACATCACAATATTTTCATTATCTGGTGTGAAGATGGTCTATATTAGCCTAACCCATCTTGTACCTCCCCCACAAAGGGTCCAAGTTTTGAATAAACAAACCGATTTTAAAATCCGAAATAAGCATCCAGTTTGCTTCATATTTCACACATCCCATTATTTCTGCCAACACAAGATCAGCTATGAAGACAGGATATATCGGTCCACTCCTTTTGTTATCTCCCCTACAAGGGGTCAAAATTTTGAATATCCATGGAGCTCATAAACGAGAAATTAACATCCGATTCCATTCAGACTTGGTACATCGCAATACTTCTATTAACACGAGAGCTATTATAAAGATAGATGAGATCGGACAATTCATTCTGGTACCTTCCACACAAAGGGTCAAAGTTTTGAATAACCAAAACGATCATAAAATTTGAAATAAACATCCGATTCTGTTCATATTTCACTCATCCCATTACATCTTCTTATACGGCTCCGAAGATGGGATATATTGGTCCACTCTTTCATGTACATCCCCCACAAAGGACCAACATTTTGAACGTCCATGAAGCTCATAAAACCAGAAATTAACATTCGATTCCCTTCAAACTTGGCACATCCCAATATTTCCATCGACACAAGATCTTTTAAAGAGATAGTAGAGATTGGACAATTCCTTCTGGTACCTTCCCCAACAAAGGGTCAAAGTTTTGAATAACCAAAACGATCAAAGGCATCCGGTCCTCTTTATGTTTCATACATTCCAATATTTCCACTAACACATGATCTGCTGTGAAGATGGGATATATCGGTGCACTCGATCTGGTTCCTATCGCACAAAGGGTCACAATTTTGAATATCTATGAAGCCCATAAAACGCGAAATTAACATTCGATTCCTCCAAGACTTGGCACATCTCAATATTTCCAGCAACGCAAGATCTGTTAAAAAGATGGAACCTCCCCGGCATAGGGTTCAAGATTTTGAAAAACAACGCTCATTGAAAGCGAAATAAGCGTCCAACTCTCTTAAAATTTCACACCTACAAACATTTTGGCTAACACAAGACCTGTTGTCGAGATGATATATATCTGCGAACCTCTTCTGGTACCTCACCCAGTCACAATTTTCAATACTTTTATCTGTCATAACTTGCGAAACAAGTCAGCGATTCGTTACAACTTGCTATATGTAAATATTTCTCTCTTTTCCAGAAACTTGAGATGAATATGGAATTTGTGATTCCGCATAAAATTGGATATAAATATTCGAATTTCTTGTAATTTTGCACATGCCAACATTTTTATCTGTATTAGATGAAGTATGAAAATGGAATACTTTTCTCGACAATATCTGGCAATTCACTCACATTTTAACATTTTCTAAAAGTTATCACATGTCTCATATAAAGTGATGGAAGTAACCCATGTAGTTCAAGCCTGACACTTAGCAATATTTATATCATATTTATTTAGGTATGATACAAAATGGACAATGTTAGCCCATTCCCTCGGAAGTTGCAGCATAGAGGGTCAACAAAGAGTTAAAATACGCTCAAATAATCAAATATAGGCTATACATCTGTCCGCAAAACCGACTGATACTTTTTAACTGGGTTTAATTGTATTTATGGCCGCTAAACACAAGTTTTAAGTTCCAAGTGACTCCAACCGAACCCAACTCCTTACCCTTTTTTAAGAAATTAAAAATTTTCCCACTAATTGCAGTGAAACTTTTTTCAAATTGCACTTAAATTTAAGATAAACACATCACACCAAAAAAGTTAAACACATTGTTGGAGTTCTTCTCGCGAAAAAATGACAACAACAACAACAACACCACTTTTTAACAGCATTACACTCAACACCAACTCTTGGAATACGTCAAACACCCACCCAACGCCTAGCAGCAGGCGAGAAAGTACAACTTCTTTGAATAAATGAGAGGAGAAGAAGATGCTGCAGCAAAAAAACAACTGAAATTCCTTGGAAACTAACTTTTGACAAAACTATTCATGATTGCTAATGAGAATTCTTTGTCTGGTCCTGCGTTTTATCTTTTTTTCTCCCCCAAACAATAACGTTAAGTTTTCTTCCGAAAAAAATTGAATGGCAATGTTCAAAGAACTTCAAAAGCTAGAATTGACGTTAACGGGAAAAATAAAGTTATCTCAAAGATATTGCAATTAATTGGGCTGAGTATCCTAACATGTGTCTGCAGCACTCAATAATGGATTCATTCAACAAATGTCAGTTGGAAAAGCAGAACATATTTCTTTTCCACACAGAAACACACACACACATTTCAACAAGGATAACAACATCCTTCCCTCTCATACACTCTCTCTGTATTTGCCAAAAATTTAATATAATACAAAAAAAAACACTCTTAAGGCAAAAATCAATTTGTAAATGTTGATGCAAACAATAAGCAACAATTTGTCAGTTTGCGGAAAAATACAAAAACAACAACACCAACATATGGTAAGAGAAAATTCCGGAAAGCATACGAAAACAAAATCCTTGCTAAACAGCATCAAAGCCCTGAATAACAATTACCCATCAAAAGTCGGCAATGCTTACAAAACAAACAAACCAAAAAAAAAAAGAGCAAAGGAAAGACACGTTTTTATTTACACATACACAATCACATTGGTGTGTGTGTGTGTGTATTTGTGTGAAATATATAAATGAGGTGTATTTCGGTGCCTGTAGATTGGCTTATGATTTATACAGGTTTAATTCGAACAGGTGGTGTAAAAAGGCCAGGAAAATATTGGAAATAAAAATTGTGGAGTAGGTTTTACCTTTCGGAAATTTCGAAAGTAAAATAGAGTCAAAATTCTTGATGAATTAAATTCAAATTGACATTTCGACTACTTCTTAATCTTTCAAATAAAGGGTGTTATTTTAGCCATTCTCTTTTTAGTAACGCTGGTGTTTTATTTCTTTGTCAAAAAATTATCAATTTGGACTATAATTTAACCATGGATCTTTGTACAATCGAACAACATTTGCCAATCATTGAATTTTTAAACCCTCAGTCATATGGCTAGATATTGTAGTAACATTGTGTATATATCATTTGGTACGACTAAAACGTGCCTCATCCAAATAACTATCATAGACCCTAGGTCTTTTTGGACCAAATTCGTTTCAGGACATTTGGAGACAATCTAACGATGTCCGTCCGTCCGTTCGTCTGTCTGTCTGGCTGGTGCCCAAGATAACTCTCTAGGGGATCCGATTTGGTCCAAACTTTGTACATCGTAATATTATTTTCAAACTTAGATCGAGTTCGGCGATGGGCAATATTGGCCTACTCCGTCTGGTACAAACCCCACAAAAAGAAAAAAATTAAAAAAAAAAAAAAAAACTGCAAAAAAAGAGGAAGGATATTACGATTTTGCTCCAACTTTGCAAATCCCAATGTTGTCAGGTGCGAAAATGCGAAATTACCCACATCACAATATTTCTATTTACCCAATCTCTGGTGTAAAGATGGAAAATATAGGTCTACTCCTTCTGGTACTTCCGACACAAAGGGTCTAAATTTCGAATATCCAAAGTGATTATAAAATCCGAAATAAGCATCCGGTTGTCTTCATATTTCACAAATCCCATTATTTCTACTAGCACAAGATATGACCCCACACAGGGTCAAGATTTTGAATATCCATGTAGGTCATAAAACCCGAAATTATCGTGCTATTTCATTCAGACTTGGTACATCTCAACATTTCTACGAACACAAGAAATGTTATAGAAATGGTATAGATCGGTTCATTTCTTCTTGTACCTCCCCCACAAAGAGTCAAAGTTTTGAATAACCGAAACGATCATAAAATTCGAAAGAGGCATCTTCATGTTTCACACATCCCATTATTTCTTCTATCACAAGATCTACTGTGAAAATGGAATATAAATCGGTCCACTCCTTCTGGTACCTCCCCCACAAAGGGTCAACATTTTGAAAATCCATGTTGGTCATAATTTTTCATAAATTTCTATGAACACAAGAAATGTTATAGAAATGTCAGAGATCGGGCCATACCTTCTGGTACCTCCCCCACAAAGGGTCAACGTTTTTAATAACCAAAACGATTATAAAATCCGAAAGAGGCATCCGGTTCTCTTCAAGTTTCACACATCCCATTTTTTCTTCTAACACAAGATCTACTGTGAATATGGGATATATATCGGTTCACTCCTTCTGGTACCTCTTACACAAAAAGGGCCAAAATTTTGAATATCCATGAAGATCATAAAACGCGAAACTTACACCCAATACCATCTCAATATTTCCATCAAGGCAAGATCTGTTATAAAGATGGTAGAGATCGGACCATTTATTCTGGTACCTCCCCCACATAGGGTTCAAGATTTTGAAAAACAAAAAGCTCAAAGAAAGCGAAATAAACATCTATGTATCCTAAGCTTTCTAGAGTTTTGACCAGCTTTCAGAGTTGAAATACCGATTCCCTTTTTATACCCTCCACCATACCATGGAGGGTATATTAGCTTTGTTACTCCGTTTGTAACTCCTCGAAATATTCATAATAGACTCTATAAAGTATATATATTCTGGATCAAGGTAAAATTCTAAGACGATCTGGCGATGTCCGTCCGTCTGCAGAAATTACTCTAGCTTCCGAACGAAATGATATAGGCTGATAAAATTTGACTCAAATGTATATTATGTGTGCAGGACTTTTGGTATTGAAAATATGTCATATAGGTCCACATTTTCGTATAGCCCCCATATAACGATACCTCCCGATATTCGGTATTTTCATGATTTTAGCGACATTTTTTACCGAAATAATTTCAAATTTCATATTTAAAGTACAGCAACATATGGCAAAAAATTGTCAAGGTAGGTCCAAGTCTTCTTGTAGCCCCCATATAAGGATATTCGGCATTTTGATGATCTTAGCGACATTATTCACCGGAATTGTTTCAAATTTTGAATTTGAAGTTCGTAATGGATATTACGGCTTATGACAGAAAATTGTCTGTGCAGATCCACGTTTTGGTATAGCCCCCATATAATCGTACCTACCTCCCTATATTCTGTATTTTAATGATTTTAGATACATTATTCACGATTTTTTTCAAGTTTCGCATTTGAATATTGTAATGGCTTATGACAAAAATTACCTATGCAGGTCCACGCCGTAAAGACGGTTACATTCGGTATTTATAAAATTTTAACTGAATTTTTAACGGCTTTTATTTTATTTATTTATATATTTATTTTATTTTTTTTTTTTTTTTTTGAAAATTGTAAATTTCGTGCCAAATGGTGGAGGGTATTCAAAGTCCGGCCAGTCGAACATAACTGAATAGAGATAGGTGGTCAAAGTGTCCCAAAACTGTGTCATTCCTTCTTAAAATGACATATTTTACTGTTTATCTTTAGATCAACTGTTTCCATCTTTAACTTTCCAATTTTCCCACCTTTCCTCATACCACCCCTCCAATAACTAAGCCCAGCACAAACAAAAAAATTAACATGCATAAAAACCTCCCACATATTTAACTGTCTATTTGTCTGCTTGTCGTTGTTGTTTGCCCAAATGTTTATCTGATTGATGTGCACACACATGTGTAAGTAGGTGTTTTGGTGTGGGAATGTGTCTCTGTTTGTGTGTATGGTGAAATTAAGACATATCTCAAAAACTTTTTGAAGATACTGCAAAACTTTGTTCGATTCTCTTGCTATTATTTGCAGTTAACAAGGAAAGCAAATCGAAAGAAAGCAAAAAAGACAAAGCCAGTAATTTAAGAAGTTTTGCTAATGACCTTAATTGAAAACGTGTTCCGTTTCTTGTGTGGAGATCAATGAATGTGAATAAATTATGTTGAAGTTTTGTGGGAGGGTGTGTGAGTTTTTTTTTTTTTTTTGAATTTTTTGGAAATGAACATTTCCATTTAAATGGTCATCATATTGTTCAGTTGGGAGGTCACAATGTGGAGAAACAAAATGTGGAAACATTTGACGACTGATGCATGGGTCTCTGGAACTGTGAACTATCCGCCGAGAAAATGCAGAGATTGTCAAGACATGGATAGAAAAATGCAGATTCAAAAAAAAAATATATAAAAAAATACAGGAGCTTTATTTTATTTTAGCCTAAGTGATGCCTAGCATAAATTATCCTGCCCACAAATGATGACAATTTCAATCAAACAAAATTTATGTTTTTATAACAAAACATAATGTAATTAACGTTGGCATGTGTGTAAGCATATACAGGGTGAGATGAAAAAACTGCAACCAACTTCAGACTGCTGTCATTTCTAAGCCACTCGACAGCTGTTAAAATTATTCCAGTGACAGCCTATTATCTTGTTTACAAGCGTACAAAAGATTTTTGGTGAGAATTTTCCGGAAAAAAAATTATTCGTGATGGAATTCAAGCGTGATATAGTGATTTGTTAATATCTGTCTGGAAAACCACAAGTGGCTATCGTCAGAGCACTCCAGCATTTAAATGTGAATAAATCTTTTGTGTCTCGTACCATCGCTCGTTACCATGATACTGGTAGCGTAGCCCGACGTCAAGGAAGTGGACGGAAGAAATATCAGCAGAAATGGTTCGAAAAGTAAAGAAACCCGCGTCGCAGTGGCCGAAAAATGGCTCGTGACCTGAACATATCGCAATGTTCCATTCGCCAAATATTGAAAACTGAGCTGAGTAAAGCCATTGAAATTCCAAAAGTGCAAGAACTTACACCGCAACGGAAAGAAAATAGACTCATAAGAGCTAAAAAGTTGGCCGAAACTGGTGAACTGCCGAATTTGGTTTTTTCCGATGAGAAAAACATTTCTTGTCCAACGTGCGTACTTGCCAAGAAAGTCAGCTGAAAATGTGCACCTTCGGTTGGCCACTAGAACTCAAGCGCCGGCCATGGTGATGGTGTGGGCCGCCATAGCAGCCGATGGTCGCTCTCCGCTCGTATTAATCAACCGTGGCATCAGAATAAATGCCAAATATTATCGCGAAAATATTCTGGAGGGTGTCTTAAAGCCTTGAGAACACGCAAACATTCTGTCCGCAGACCTTGGACATTCCAACAGGACTCAGCACCATCGATCGCCACCCAAGAATAGTTACAAAATGAGGTTCATCGCTTCATTTCCAGTGCAAAATGGTCACCAAAATCTCCGGATATCAATCCTTTGGACTATTGTATCTGGAGTATTTTTTTTTTTTTCAAATGCAAGGTTAGCACTAAAAAATACCAAAGTGTCGATCACCTCAAGCAAGCGCCCGGGAATGGGCCAAAATACCGCAGAGCAACATCCGGACAGCGTGTGACGGTTTCATTGTCCGTTTGAAGGCCATAATTCATGCCAAAGGTGACCAAATCGCACCAATCAAAACTTATTCAAAAATTGGAGAATTTTCTATTTTTGATCAATTTCAACCCCTAAATATTTTGCGATCTTCTATTCTGACCCTAAACTAACCCCACCTACATTTTCAATTTCATGAGGATCTGTAGAGTTATTACAAATTAACATGAATAGATGGACGGACGAACGGACGGATATACATAGCTAGATCGACTCAGCTCGACGAGATAGGAAAATACTTTCCTATGTGGGAAATCAATATTTCGAGGTGTTACACAATTTTTGGCCCAATCAAACTTATAATACCCACAACACAAAGTGTTGTAGGGTATAAAAATATTTTTTCTAAGGCCGAAGTTTTTTTTTAATTATTAATTTTTGGCTTAAGAATCCTTTAAAATATTAAAAAAAAACAATATTAATGGGCAGAACGTCCTTGAAAAATGTTTTAAAAATCCATTCTTGGATAGAAAACCCCTACAAACAACTCTTGATATATTTTTTTATTAGAAACTCCGAAAGTTCTTTAAAAAACCTTTTTTTAAATAAATTCATTATTCACAGGCATAAATTTCTTGAAAAATATTTTAAAAAAAAATCTACGACCTCTGAAAAAATATTTTTAATTTAAAATTTATGGTGTTAGACTTTGTTGCATTTTTTTATCTTACCCTGTAATTTACAAATATTTATGCCACACATGCCCTGTTGACATTTTATGCAGGAATATTTTTGTTTTTTTAATTGTGGCCTTTTAATAAATTAACTTTATGTGGTGGCATTTTGTTTTTATTTAATTTTGTTTTCTCACAGTCACATAGTGTGTCCTGTTGTGGCTGTTGTTTTTCTAGCAACAATTGTGTTTATTAAGGATAATTATGTTTGTCAGATGCGTGTGTGTATGCGCACACACACGCCTGCATACATAAATATTTTATTAAACATGTTTATTTTCATTTAGTGCATTGTTGTAACTTCTACCACTCTCTGCTGTTAATGTAAATTATCTATGTATAGAAAGTATATCATATGACCATTTATTCATCCAGTGTGCCGGCCAGGAATACGACAGTCATTCCGTCAGACAGATGGACAAACATTCATTGTGACATTCATTCAGTCGATCCATTTATGGGGTCCCTTGCCATTTCTTAATGCCAGTTAGCACACCCACAACAAGAACAACAACAATAATAGCCCAAAGGCCATGTTTTGTTCTAGCAAATATTCAGTATATAATGTGGGTGTTTTTGCATAGATATGTGTTTGTATGTAGAGACACACATATATGCACACACATAAAGACATATTATGTTTGTTAAACATAAATACAACCTTGCCTTTGTATATATGTATTTAATAAATAAAAATATATGTATATACATTGCATAGGCTAGAAATCAAAGTAAGATATGTCAAATGTTTATTAGGTCTATGAATATTTAAAAGAAAGAAATTTTTAATAAAAATCAAAAAAAAAATCTTGGTCTGAACATATCTGAGTAAGAAAGATCCACTGTTTTTGCCATAAGTCTTAGAAAAATCCACATTTCTGGCTACGATGTATGCTTAAGTAGATATAGAAAAATTTCCAAAAACATTTATTGAACAAGTAGTTCCTATCATCAAAAAAATCCTCTATTTTAGATCAGAATATTCTTGAAAAATGTATTACCTGAACCCAAAATATTATAAAGGTAGATTTTCTAATTTTTATTTTATTATTAAGACCCCGAAAAAGTCAAGCTTCTGGATGACGATATTTTTATAATAAAATGCAATACTAGACAAACACAAAAAAGTCCTTGATTTTTTATTATTTATTGATTAAGCCTAAAATATTCTTCTATTGGCTTAACTTCATATTACTCACCCTTTAACGGAACAATGATTTTCAAAGCGGAACTGGCAGCTTTTCAGATCATGATTTCATTCCGGCGAAGGGAATGGTCATTTGGCTTTTTCAGCTCTTTATACCCTCCATACTATAGTATGGTGGGTAAATTAAGTTTGTCATTCTGTTTGTACCACCTCGAAATATACATTTTAGGCCCCACAAAGTATATATAAATATATTCTTGATCAGCATAAAATTCAATGTCGATTTAGCCATGCCCATACGTCCGTCCGTCTGCCCATCTGTGGAAATCACTCTTCCTTCCAAACGAAATGAAGCAGTTCGATAATTTTTCACTCATATGTAGATTATGTGTGCAGGACTTTCGGTTTTGAAAATTAACCATGTAGGTCCACATTGTATACGGTATACCCCCATATAACGGTCCCGATATGCGGTATTTTGATGATTTTAGCGACACTATTCACCGGAATTCTTTCAAAATAGGTATTTGAAGTTTGTAATGGATACTAAAGCCTAAGACAGAAAATGGGCCATGTAGGTCCATGTCTTCGTATAGCCCCCATATAACAGTACCTCCCGATATTCGGTATTTTGACGATTTTAGCGACATTATTTACAGGATTTGGTATTTGAAGTTCGTAATAGATACTACAGTATAAGACAGAAAATGGGTCATGTAGGTCCACGTCTTCGTATAGCTCCCATATAACTGTACCTCGCGATATTCTGTATTTTGATGATTTTAGCGACATTATTTACCGGAATTGTTTCAAATTTGGTATTTGAAGTTCGTAATGGATACTTCATCCTATGCCAGAAAATTGTCTTACAGGTCCACGTTTTATAAACCCCAGGTTACCTCCATATATTCGTTGTTTTGATGATTTTAGCTACATTACGAACAGATTTTTTTTTCAAATTTCGCATTTGAATATTGTAATAGCTTATGACCAAAGTTACCTATGCAGGTCTAGGTATAGACCCTATTATACGGCTACATTCGGTATTTTTAAGATTTAACAGAATTTTTAACGGATTTTATTTATTTGAAAATTTGGACCAAATGATGAAGGGTATTCAAAGATCGTCCCGGACGAACATTTTAACTTGCTTTTTATGTCAAGTGGGCATTCTGAATTGACAAAAATTTCTCAAAATCGTTCCAGCCATTCTTGAGATATAAACATTCTAGGATGTTCCCCTTCCTTTGTATGCACACATTGAAAATATTTCGCTATATATTTCCGATATTTTTTGTATAGACATCTACGTAACGGTCAGAATTGACCTGAGGGACATACATGCCTAGATCGGCTCAGCTCGGCGAGATAGGAAGATCCATACATACTTTCCTATGTGGGAAACCAATATTTCGAGGTGTTACATAAGTTTTATTATTTTTTGGCTTAAAATTCCTTAAAATATTAAAAAAATATCAATATTCATGGACAGAACGTCATTGAAAAATGTTTTAAAAATCAACGATTCTTGGCTAGAAAACCCCTACACAAAAAAAACTCTTTGATATAATTTTAAAGAATCCAGAAAGTCCTTAAAAATATTATTATAAACTCCGAAAGACCTTAAAAAAATCTTTTTTAAAAATTCAACTGAATTTGCCCAGAAAGTGATTGAAAACTATTTCAATAAATTCATTATTCATCGGCATAAATTGATTGAGAAATATTTTTTTAAAAAATCTACTATCTCTAAAAATATATTTTTAAAAATCCCTGGTTATTTGTAAATAAATTGAAATATTTTTAACACAAATTTCATTAAAGTCATTCATAAACATTTAAAAATCCAGAATGTCTTTAATAATATTACAAAACATCCTTCAAAACAAAGTCCAATGAACAACGTCAACGGGTTTTGAAGCTACATTTTGGAATATACACATTTACAATTCCTCGATTCTATGCCAAAACGTCCCTGAAATATATTTTTAAAAATCTAAGATTGTAGGTCAATGAGACCTTTAAAAATAAAACCTTAATTTTTTAACCATTATTGTATTTTTATTATATTTTCTTAATTTTTCCAAAAAACATCCAATTTTCTTCGCCAAAAAGTTAATTAAAAATATTTCCAAGAATCTACCATTATAAGACCGAAAACTTCGATTTTTTAATATCCCATTTCTTGGCCAAAAATCCTTTACACATTTCTTCTTTTATGTCTCCTTCTTTTATTACTACTATTACTTTCTTTTGTAACCTATCTCAATTGGCTTTTGAGCCAATGCCAAAACACTTGTCAACTTTGGTTTATCACTACAATATGTTGTTGTCTCCCTTCCCCCCACCCCAGTAAATCTCTACGATATAAAGAAATATATTGTTGCTGGAGTTGTTGTTGTCATTGTTATATTTATGTTCATCATAAGGCCTAAGGCTCTATAGCAATTTGTTTAAGAATATTGTCCTAGAAAGCAAACAGAAACAAAAAAAGCGAAGAAAAAACAAATACCCAGAAAGTGCAAAACAAAAATAAATAATAAATTTTTATTTTGGCAATGTTGTCGTTATTAATTTAATGTTCTCGTTCAGAGAATAAATAAAATTGTTGTCGTTATGGCATGAATGAAATTTAATTCGCCTCCATACATAAAGGAGGGGAATTGAAAGCAATGAAAATATAATTTATTTTATTTTGGAAAATATTGTGAAGAAAATGTTTTTGTAGAAACGTGGTGGGATTAAAGAATGTGGACTCAGCGGGGCTTAATGTGGTGTTTTAAATTCTACTTCTGAGGTAAACTTGCTACTATATACTATTTAGGGATTTTCGTCGATTATATCTTTAGATAAGCGATGGCTTGACGAGATTGGTGGTAGATTAAACTTATCTGTAATATAGATCTCTTCGCCACCATATTTAGTACAGGGTGAGATGAAAAAACTGCAACCAACTTCAGACTGTTGTCATGTCCAAGCCACTCGTCCAACAGCTGTTTAAATTATTCCAGTGACAGCTCGTTATATTCTTTACAAGCGTACAAAAGCATTTTGGTGGGAATTTGCCAGAAAAAAGTTATTCGTGTTGGAATTCAAGCATTATAGTGGGATTTCTTTATATTTGGCTGGAAAACCACAAGTTGCTATTGTTAGGACACTCCAGCATTTAAATGTGAATAAATCTTTTGTGTCTCGTACCATCGCCCGTTACTGTGATACGGGTAGCGTAGCCCGACGTTAAGGAAATGGACGGAAGAAAAGAGCAACATCAGCAGAAATGGTTCGAAAAGCAAAGAAGCGACTGCGAAACCCGCGTCGCAGTGTCCAAAAAAAATGGCTCGTGAGCTGAACATATCCCAACATTCCATTAGGCAAATATTGGAGGGTGTATTTAAGCCTTGGGCTTGCAAACATTTTGGCCACAGACCTTGGACATTCCAACAGGACCCAGCACCATCGCACTCAGCACGCGCCACCCAAGAATGGTAAGAAAATAAGGTTCCGCACTTTATTTCCAGTACACAATGGCCACCATAATCTCCGGATACCAATCCGTTGGACTATTGTGTCTGGAGCATTTTGGAAAGCAAGTTTGGCACTAAAAATACCAAAGTGTCGATCACCTCAAGCTAGCGTTTTGCCGGGAATGGGTCAAAATACCGCAGAGCAATATTCGGGCAGCGTGTGACTGTTTCATTGGCCGTTTGTAGGGCATAATTCGTGTCAAAGGTGACCAATTCGAGCAAATCCAAACATATTCTAAAATTTGATGCTATTTCCGACATTTTTTGCTTCATTCAATAAAATCTAAAAAACAAATGTAAAAGTTATGCTTTGACTTTGAGACGTACTTGATAGAGTGGACCTATATTGTCACCTGATTAAAATATTAGGATTTACAAAGTTGGAGAAAAATCAGACAGTCCTTCCCCTTTCTGTGTAGTAAATTACTTGTTTGAAATTTTCGACCTTTTGTGGAGAAAGAAGTGGACCGATCTCCGAACTCCATCTAAGTTTGATAATAATTTTAGGATGTACCAAGTTTGGACCAAATTGGATACTCCTTTCGAGAGTTATTGTGCCCACAAGCCAGCAGACAGACAGACAGACAGCCGGAAGGACTTCGCTAGATCGACTCCTATTGTCCTGAAATGAATTTTGTCCAAAGAGGCCTAGGGTCTTAAACCTTTACTTCAATGAGGCATGTTTTGGCCTTATGTCGCCATATGGCTGAGGGTATAAAAATGGTATATGCCCTCTGTAGCCATATCGCTGAGGGCTGAGTAATACATAGTAGCCTTCCTCCTACTTCTTAACCCACAATACAATTTCAAGGACAATTTTCTTCTAATTCCATGAAAAATTACAGGCCAACAGAATTTGCTTCTTCCTACTTGTTGACCCACAAGACGTTGGCATTTTTGCCCTAATACTTGCAAAAATTACAGCATATTTGAAGCATTAAAAAGAAATCAAACGATTGCCATTATTAGCCTAGACCATAGAAGGGGGGAAAAGGGAAAATATACCAAAAATTTCCCTTTCTTATCAAAAAAATTTCTTCCCAATTTTTTTTGTAATTTTTTTTTTTGTTCTTCGTTGCTATCTAAATTTTTTCTCAATTTAATTGAAAAATCAGTTACTTAAGATTGGCTCCCTTCAAGCAAGGCAAGGAGACGATGATGATACTGATGCTGATAAAACAACAAAACTCTTAAAGACCCTTTGGGGAAATATTAAATGAAATAAAGAGGCAGCAACAACAGGGCAGGGGGAAAAAAGGGATACCATGCAACTTTGTTGGTTCTCCAGAAACCGATAATGTCACAGTAATTTAGATAAATGAATTCGTAGATTATGGAAACATTTTCTTCAGCTTTTTTTTTTTGCCTTTTTTTTGCCTTTTTATTTTTGACAAAATTAGGAAATTGTGTGTAGGAAGTAAGAGACGACCTTTTTCATTTTGAATAAATACCAGTTATAAAATTTACATGGTATTCATCAATAATTTTAAGTTTCAGAATGAGATTTTTTTTCTTGGTTTGGGAAAATTAATTGCTTACAAGATAAGCCCGAAGCCAACAACATCCCCAATTTTCCAATAGGAAACCACAATCACTCATTTCCAATGAACCCTCAAATCAATGTTAAAGATTGTGTTCGAATACAATGGGGTTCCCCTTTCCCCCCACCCCTTAAACATACAAAATGCAAAGAGATAAAAACAGAAGTAAGAAATGAAATAAATACGTTCAAATTTCCAAAGACATTTGTTAAGTGTGAAAATCAATGAAGGGAAAACGAACTGAGTGCCACTGAACAACAGGCAACACACACACACAAATACCCTCCAAAGACCCGAGACCATTGTTAACAGATTGATATCAATAATATGCAAAAACAACAACAACAACAAGAAAACTCAAACCTAAAAGATGATGCCGCCATAAGTAAGAAAGAAAATCAAGAAGAAGAAGAAGATGCTGAGGCAACAGAGCAGAGGAAACATTTGATAACCCCATCCATATCCGTTAACACAACAAGCAAAATAACATCTGTCTTTTGGACAAATACACAGGCAATCACACATATACACTTTCCTACACAACCTAATGGACACACAAACATCTTCTTTCCCTGTTTATGTTTTTTTTTTATTTTTTCAAGTTGGGTCCAGATTCCACAAAAGGGAACCTGGGAGTTTCAACAAGACAAATGGACATTATTGAAAATATTTTTTGGTAGATTGAGCAAAAGGTCCCACATACTTAACAACGAAGGGAAAAAGAAAATCTAAAGTTAAGTTTATAAAACCTTTCCTTCCCCAGCATCTCTGCCCACCCACCTTGGAGAGATATTCAAGAAACTAAATCTGCCGCAGTTAGTTAAGATGAAGAAAGAAACAAAAACAACAACATGGAAATTTACGATATCGATTTGCTTGCTAAGAGCACTTTACTACCGTCTGTGGGATTATTGAAAAGATATTGTATTGCCCGATGATGATGATGATGCTGATGGTAATGCTGATGGTTTTAAAGGTCGTTTTAATAAAACATTTTATATAAATTGGACAGTGGGCCTAATGATGTTAAGAATGGTTAATTTAGAGTTGAGACATTTTAAGACATAGATATTGAAGATCTGAGGGCCCAGGCCAACTTAGTTTCCATCACACTCTCCGGAATAAATAACTTGATTCAAAATTCAATTATCCTTGTCAAAATCACACTTTTTTAAATCGTCGATGTCTTAAATATTTATGGGATTCGATAGTAAACATGGTAAAAGTAACGTAGCCCAAAACTTCGGGTGTCCAGCTCCCCTTCAAAAACATTTTTTGCTATTTTGAAAAATGGTTTAAATTTATTTTTATAAAAAGTAAATAAATGATCTAGCAAGTGTCCGATGCTTCTTCAGCAAAAATACATCAACAGTGACATCCATATCAAATTTGAGTATTGCATCCTTAATCCTTTACCCAGAACCAAATTTAGTACCATTTAGTACTTTTCGTACAAATATAGGGCGCATTTCCAAACACTCGCCTAATTTCAAACACAGATACCATCGGTAATCTAAAAATTAAATTTTAGATCTTCAGCACTATCCCTTCACCTAATACCAAATTTAGTACCATTTAATACTTTTCGTACAATAATTGAACACATTTCCAAAACCACCTCTATTTATCAATTCCAGATTTCAGAATTCCAGCCCTATCCCCTCACCAAATACCAAATTAAGTAAAATTTAGTACTTTTCGTACAAATGTAGGACGGATTTCCCAATAACCGCCAAAATTCAAACACATATACACAATCTAAATATCCAATTTTAGAATTTTTTCTCTATCTCTTCACAAACTTAGAGTACACATATCACCATACACCAACAGTTGTAGAAACATCAAATTTTAAGGTGTCAGCTCAATCCCATCACCCAACACCAAATTTAGTACAATTAAGAACTTTTCGAACAACCATAGTACACATTTCCACCCCACATCCATAACTCAATCCCAAATACCAACAGAGACCTCAATGTAAAATTTTAGGATTCCAGCTCTATCCCTTCACCCAATATCAAATTTAGTACCATTTAGTAATTTTCGTTCCAAAAGGGGACGCATTTCCAAACCCCGCCTGATCTCAAACAGAGATATTATCAGTAATCTAAATATTAAATTTCAGCTATAAGTCTTCACCCAATACGGAATTTAATACTATTTAGAACTTTTAGTAAAAAATTTAGGACGCATTTCGAGAGCCCCGTCTAATCTCAAATATAGATACCATCAGTAATCGAATGATAGTACACATTTTAAAAACTTCATATCTCAATTTCATTCCAACCTTATCCCTTCACCCAATATCAAATTAAGTGCTATTTAATACTTTTCGTACAAATATTGGGCAAATCCCCCTCCTAATCTCAAACACAGAAATATCTAGGAATATGAAATCTCAGAATTTTATCTCTCTCTCTCTCTCTCTGCAACCAAAACAACATTTAGTACCATTTAGTACTTTTCGTACAATTATAGTACCTGGCAAAACCAACTCCATATATCTAGGCTACACATGAACAGCGACCATAATACCAAATTTCAGATTTCAAGCACCATTTGCTCGCTCACCCAATATCCATTTGTACACAATATAGTACTATTTAGTACTTTTCGTGTACTTGTAGTACACATTTCCAAACCCGCCTCTTTAACACAAACCTATTACCAAGAGGGACCCCAATATAAAATTTCAAAATTAAAGCTTCATTCGTTCACCAAAAACCAATCTGTTCTAAATTTTAATAACATTTAGTACAGTTCGCACACTTAGTACACATTTCTTAAACCACCTTCATATCAAAATTACTTTCCAAACCAAATGATATTATATGAGCGGGTAAAGTATCACTTCCAAAAACTCTTTTGTAATCTAACCTGCACTCATGCGGTGACTCTCAGTCCAAATTTCTAGCTCATTCCGTTCGTCCAGTGCAAAGTATTACATTTTTAGTACATTTTATTACTTCTCGTGCCATTTAGTATGAATTTTCAAAAACCCCAGCCTTGTTATATGCCTACTCAACCCCATGCAAAATTTCTAAATTTTAATTCCTTCATTCATTTACCCTAAAGTTTCTTTTAGGGTAATAGGGCCAAATTTGGTACCATTTAGTACAGTTGGTACACTTAGTACACATTTGCAAACCCACCTTCATATGTCATACGTACTTTCCAACTGTGATTATCATACCAAAGCTTTTAGTTTTATGCGTTCAAAATACCAAATGGTACCATTTTAGGAGTTTAGTACCATTTAAGAACTTTTCGTAATAATAAAGTTCAAATTTCCAAAAAACTGACTTTCATTTCAAATTCCAGAATTCGGGCTCATTTCGTTTGTCCAATAAAAAATATTTAATTTTTAGTAAATTTTAGTACGTTTCATATCCTTTTAGTACAAATTTCAAAGCCTTGCAGTCCCTACGCACCACGACTGACCTTTCTAAAAAATTTAGAAATTCCAGCTTCACCCGCTTCGTCTGGGCCTTGATTCTCAGTCAGATAGTCAACTATTTCACTAATCTTCGCTATTAAATTAAGCCAAACTTCCAATGGATTTTTATATTGTATTAAGGATATCTAAAATACTTATGGGATTCAAAAGTCCAAATTATGAAAGACAAATATTAGCTTAACTACTTAGCCTGTGGCTGGCTCCCAAATACTTTTATTTTTGTTGCATAAAAAAATAAATTTTTGTAGACAGTTGAGGCCATTTCTCAAAAATTATCTTCGATATTGGATTTTTTTTTTTTTTTTTTTTTTTTTTTTTTTTTTTTTTTTTTTTGGATTGAGTAACTGACTGATATTTTTTTTTTTTCATAGATATAATGTTTTAGACAAATTCAATTTTTTTTGGAATAGAACTCTCAGAGACACAAATTCTCATTGCAAGATTATGGGGGAAGAATCGCTTTAAAACATTGTCTACATGAAAAGATGCTAAATTATTAGTCACATAATAGCTTATTTTAACAGAACGAAATATTCATTTATTTTCATCCGACACCCTTTAAAGTTGTTTAAAATCCTTTCCTTCCAACCACTGTTCAAAAACATTTAATATGACTTTAAAGAAAACATTTCATGCATATGCGCTTACAACCGAAAACAAAAAACACCACAGACAAAGATGTGTAGATAAACTCTATATCTCTCTGTGCAGTTTAGGCTTTTGTGGGAAGCGGAACGAAAAAAGGTTATCATTAATATTACATCTTTTGATACCCACAACTACAACTTGCACACAACCAGACACACACACACACACACACATACCAATCTTTGCAGAGATTATATTTTTTATTTTGGGGCATTCCCAGCATCCGAATCCAACTCCAGTCAAAACACTTACACATTTATCCATCCGATGCAAAGAAAAGAAAAATGCTCGGCAACAGTCCCTTTGAGAGTAATCATTTTTCAATAAACATTAGTTGGATCAGCCAAGGCAACCGACAACAACAGCAACAAAATACTAAATCCGGCAGACAGACAGACCGACATATCGACCGAACGACACACAATCCAAAATCTATCAATGAAAAACATCAGCAACAGAAGGAAAGACATAACTCAAAAGAGGAAATTTAAACCAAAGGAAAATCTATTTGAGTGTTTTTATCTCTTTGATTAAATGTGATATTCAATTGCGTTCGAAACAAAATTTATTTTGATATGTAAATTAGGATTAAGAGATGTAAATATTGGTTTTCGATTTTTCAATTTAGCCATTCCTAAAGCATTGGAAATTATTTTTACTCTATAATATATCATTTAATATAATATACATGCATAATATTTTAATGAATATTTTTTTCTATTTTTATTTGCAGGTAATATTTTAATGAATATTTGGATCCTAAGAGGTATTTTCCTTATTTTTTTTAAACATCAAAAATTTGTAAGTGCAATTTCCGCAACATTTTTATACCCTACACCACATAGGGCTAAGGGTATTATGTCTTTGTGCATTTGAAATTTCCGAAAAAATTTTATGCCCTGCACCACAGAGGGGTTATTGGTAACATTGAGAAGGAAGCGAGATAGACCCATAGGTACTTTCCAGGATCTTCATAGAATCACTTTCGGAGTCGATTTATACATGTCAGTGCGTCTGTCCGTCCGTCTGTCCATGTATTTTTGTGAACAAAATGTAGGTCGCATTTATTATCCGAATAAAACGAAATTTTTCAAAAAAAATTTTGTGTGACCCAAGAACGGACCCTATTGAAACTGGCGAGAATCGGAACAGATTTAGATATAGCTCCCATATATCTTCAACTGATTTCGGGTAAATTGTGCACTAAATGGCCAACATCAGTCCAAATTATCTCCATTTTGGCAAATTCGACCGAATTCAGTGTAGAAGCAAGTATATAAAATTTAAACAAAATCGGTTCATATATAGTTATAGCTCCCATATAAGTGTTTCATCCGTTTTAGGGTTTAGAGTCCCTCACACGCGTAATTTGCACCAGAAGAAAGATATTTGGTACCGGACGTCAGATATCTCTGTCAAATTTTGTCGCGATCGGTTCAGGTTAGGAAATAGCTCCCACATATATCTTTATCCGATATCAGTTTTATTGTGCACCAAATGGCTAATATCAGCCCAAATGGACTGAATTTTGGCAATTCCGCCTGAATTCATCCTATAAATCAGCACCTCAAATATGGTGTAAATCGGTGTTTTATCCGACTTAGGGTAAAAAGTCCCCCACAAGCGTAATATGCAATCCACAACAATGATCTTTGGTACCTGATATCAAATACACATCTGAAATAAGTGTATCAAATTTTGTCAAGATCGGTTCAGATTTTTATAAAGCTCCCATATCCTCAACCGATTTCGGGGTAATTGTGCACCAAATGCCTATCAGCCCAAATGGACTTAATTTCGGCATATCCGAAATTTGATGAAAAGCGGTTCAGATATAGCTATAGCTTCGATATATATGTTTCATCTGATTTCGTTTTTTTTTTTTAATTTTATTTAATGAAACCAAAAAATGTAGGAAATAACATCAAATTTTAGAATAAGTTTACATTTATTCGAATTGGTCACCTTTGGCACGAATTATGACCTTCAAACGGCCAATGAAACCGTCACACGCTGCCCGAATGTTGCTCTGCGATATTTTGGCCCATTCCCGGCGAAGCGCAGTGCGATGGTGCTGAGTCCTGTTGGAATGTCCAAGGTCTGCGGCCAAAATGATTACCTGCCCCCGAGGCTTTAATACGCCCTCCAGAATATTTTCGCGATAATGTTTGGCATTTATTCTGATGCCACGGTCGATTAATATGAGCGGAGAGCGACCATCGGCCGTTATGGCAGCCTACACCATCACCATGGCCGGTGTTTGAGTTCTGGTGGCCAACCGAATGTGCACATTTTTCGCTGACCTCTTTGGCAAGTAAACAAAATCACTTTGTTTGTTTACAAACTGCTGGACAACGAATGTTTTCTCATCGGGGGAAACCAAATTCGGCAGTTCACCATTTTCGGCCAAGCGAAGCAACTCTTTAGCTCTTTTGAGTCTATTTTCTTTCAGTTGCTGTGTAAGTTCTGGCACTTTTTGGAATTTCATTTTTCAATATTTGCCGAATGGAATATTGCGATATGTTCAGCCCACGAGCCATTTTTTGGCCTCTGCGACGTTTGTTTCGGCCAAATCGCTTCTTTACTTTTCGAAGCATTTCTGCTTATATTGCTGTTTTCTTCCGTCCACTTCCTTGACGTCGGGCTACGCTACCAGTATCACGGTAACGGGCGATGGTACGAGACACAAAAAATTTATTCGCATTTAAATGCTGGAGTGCTCTAACGATAGACACTTGTGGTTTTCCAGCCAAATATAAAGAAATCACACTATCACGCTTGAATTCCATCACGAATAATTTTTTTCTTGAAAAATTCTCACCAAAATGCTTTTGTAAGCATATAAACAATAAAATGAGCTGTCTGTGGAATAATTTTAACAGTGTCGGACGAGTGGATTTGAAATGACATCAGTCTGTAGTTGGTTGCAGTTTTTTCATCTCACCCGGGGGGTTGGGGTTTTAACTCACTCACATTCGTAATATACATTCGACAACAATGATATTTGGTATCAGTTATTAGATACAGCTCAGAAATATCTCTGTCAAATTTTATCAAGATCGGTCCAGATTTGAATATAGCTCCCAGATATATCTTTAACCGGTTTCGGGTTAATTGTGCACCAAATGACCAATATCTAGCAAAAAGTCCTGAATTTTGGTACATCCGACTGAATTTAATCTAGAAGTAAGTACATCGAATTTGGTGTAGGGTATCATATGATCGACCTTGCCCGACTTTTAGCTTTTTATTACTTTTTTTTGTTTTTTATAAATTGTTGTATATTTACATTATAAACTGAATCATTGTACATTACATACAGATTTCTAAAATGTCATTTAAACATTTGACCCCTGTCAGACTTTAAGCTGATAATTGAAAAATTACTTCTTGAAATATAAGCTTATAGAAACAATAATCTTGATTTTTTAAAGAAGTTGAAGTCTTGTCATAATACATTGCCATAAAATTGCCAAGAGGCCATTCTGAATTAATGAGAACTGTCGAAATCAGTTCAGCCGTTCTCGACATATAAGAGATCTTTCAAGCATATCTTCTTTGATAGACATATATATCGCACATATTTTGCTATATATCCGATTTGTTGGATGTTAACATCAATGTAAAGGTCAGAAGTAACCTTGTCATGGCTTTGTGATTTCGCCGGGATTTAAAATATTCGCGGTATAACGAAAAATTTTGAATTTTTTCAACACAAAAGATATGGTCTATTTTACCCGCTAAATATTATCCGATGCCCACCCAAATTGGTAGGCTTCTTCCCCGCCCTAAACTCTAACTACATGCGAAATTCCGCGTCGATTGGTCTATAATTGCGACCTGTATAGCTACTGCAAAATCCGACATTTTTTCAGTATTTGGTCCATTTCAACCCCTTAACATTTGGCGATCATCTCCAAAAGAAATAGGCTTCTATTCTGACCCTAACCCCACCTTCGTGCAAAATTTCGTAAGGATCGGCCATAATTGCAACCTGTAGCGTGATTACAAATTAACATGGACAGACGGACAGACGGACAGACGGACGGCCGGACATACATAGCTAGATCGACTCAGCTCGGCGAGCTAGGAAGATCCATATATACTTTCCTATATGGGAAACCAATATTTCGAGGTGTTACATAAATTCTGGCCCAATCAAACTTATAATACCCCCAACACATAGTGTTGTAGGGTATAAACACATACATACATGCAAACGTACCTGTACACATACTACATAAGTATACTATTTTCCTACACGTACATAGAATTACTTATAATTACATACATATACAAAATATTTTACATATCTCCAATATTAGTAACATTACTAATTTAATAATACACTGGCTTAAAAAAAAATCCCCTACATCAAGGCGTATCCTGGTGATGGCTTCAAATTTTCCAAGAATACCTTTTACCCTTCTGGCCTCACTTAATATTGCAAATGAATTCAATGGAAAAAAGAAGACTTTAAATGATTTCAGGGAACTCCAGAATGAAGTTCCGGGCTATTTTAACATTCCCCACATCTCAATATTCTGACTACATCAATGATGGATTGAAGTTCAAAAAAGTTTCTACTTATTCTCGTTAGCAACAAAACAGAAAAAAAAAGAGTTAAAGGTCGTATATAATGTCATAATAAGATTATGGAAAAGAGCAAATGTTTTACATTCAAAAAAGAACAACAGCAAAAATCTTTATCCAAGAAGAGATTACTTTATGCAGGATAACACATATCAAAATACTTGACATCAACAAAGTAATGATGAAAATAAGTTTGGTAATTTGCCACAAATGTAAATGTATATATTCATATGTATGTGTGTGAGTGTTTTCGGAAAAATCTACATATTTATTACACACAATATGTGTGTTTGCTTTTAGCAGCATCCATTTCAAGATTTTTATCTTATAGCACTTTTTAACAAGTTTTAACAAGCCTACATGAATTGCTGGTATTCTTTGTTGTTGTTGCTGTTGTTGGTGGGTTTTATACATGGCTTAAATTTCAATTTCCCTTCATTTGCTGGCAGCATGAAAGGCAGACATACCGACAGGACGATAATCAACCAAAAATGAAAGATACTCCTTGCAAACATATGAATTAGTATCCGAATACAATTTCCCAAATGAAGTTGTTGGTGCTGGCGTTGTTGTTGTTGATGTTGTCGTTGCTCTTGATTTTTTGTTTGTTTAGACATTTTGCTTGGGTTTGTTTTTGTTTTTGGCTTAATTGTTGTGTTGTTCTTTCTTGTCAAGTGTTAAATATCAAAGTGAGAAACTGCCACATGGAGAAGACAACGAAGAAGATACCAAAAATTTAAGACACATTAGATCTTAACTTGTATTAACACATACAAAGCTCTAAGAGCAGCAGACGCACACACACATACACATATATATCCTTTGTTGTGCCAGAGCCAACAACGGAAAACACCAGCTACACCACCACCACCACCGCCACCGTAAAGGAAAACGGAAAGTCTCAAAGACTCACATGATGATGATGACGACGATGAGGAGAAGAAGTAGGAAAGCAGGAGTGGAGATGCTGCTCTTCTACTGAAATTAAAACACCAAATCCTTGCAAAGGAAGTTTTGCCTTTTGTTGTTCGTTTACAGGATACTTTAGTTGGGTGGGGAGGAAATTCAACGTAAATAAAGCATGAAGTAGAGAATGAGTTGAGTTGAGTTCTTAAGCCAGGACAACAAAACCATAGTCTGACATACAACCACGAATGAACGGAAAACTCGAATAGAAAACTTGGCAGCCGGCACACATAAACAAAGACGCACACACAACCAGATGAACTTATCCAATCTTGAAAAACAATTTATTTGAAATGAATGCATTTGGCGTAACACACACAGAACAGTCGTTGACTAAAATATGATGTACATAGATGCAAGAAATGAAACATTTCGTCTTGATAGAATATTCCAAAAAAAAAAAATGTTTAATTAGATTTTGGAAATTTTTGAAATGTTATTGGAAATATTTTTTAATGCAATTTGCAAAAAAAGAAAGAAAGAAAACTTAAAAAAAAAAGAATGAAATTAAAGGAATTTTTCCAGCAGTCACTTTGAATAATTTAGAGTTAAGAATATTGGCTCAAGGACTCTACGAGCAATAAATGTGGATTTTTTAAATATATTTTTCAAGGATTTTCATAAGGATTTTGAAAAATACAGGGAGAGATGAAAAAACTGCCACCAACTTTAGACTGCTGTCATTTCTAAGCCACTCGTACGACAGCTGTTAAAATTAATACAATGACAGCTCATTATATTGTTTACAAGCGTACAAAAGCATTTTGGTGAGACTTTTCCAGAAAAAAGTTCGTGATGGAATTCAAGCGTGATAGCGAGATTTCTTTATATTTGACTGGAAAACCACAAGTGGCTATAGTTAGAGCACTCCAGCATTTAAATGTGAATAAATTTTTTGGGTTTCGTACCATCGCTCGTTACTGTGATACTGGTAGCGTAGCTCGACGTCAAGGAAGTGGACGAAAGAAAACATCAGCAGAAATGGTTCGAAAAATAAAGAAGCGACTTGATCGAAATCCGCGTCGCTGTGGCCGAAAAATGGCCCGTGAGCTGGACATATCGCAATATTCCATTCGGCCAAAAAGTGCAAGAACTTACAGCGCAACAGAAAGAAAATAGGCTCAAAAGAGCTAAAGAGTTGCTTCGCTTGGCAGAAAGTAGTGAACTGCCGAATTTGGTTTTCTCAGATGAGAAAACTTTCGATGTCCAGCAGTTTGTAAACAAACATTTTCACGCAAACATTTTGGCCGCAGTCCTTCGACATTTCAACCGAACTCAGCACCATCGCACTCAGCACGCGTCACCCAAGAATGGGTGGCCATTGTGCATTTCCAATGCCAATGCCAACCAAAATCTCCGGATACCAATCCGTTGGACTATTATGTCTGAAGTATTTTGGAAAGCAAGGTTGGCACTAAGTGTCGATCACCACAAGTAAACGTTTCGCCGGGAATGGGCCAAAATGCCGCAGAGGAACATTCGAGCAGCGTGTGATGGTTTCATTGGCCGTTTGAAAGCCATAATTCGTGCCAAAGGCGACCAATTCGAACAAATCTAAATTCTAAATCTATATTCTAAATTTGATGATATTTCCGAAAATTTTTGCTTTCATTCAATAACATTTAAAAGAATGTAAAAATTATGGCGTTTGACTTTGTTCCAGTTTTTTTATCTCACCCTGTATATTGCACATTTCCGAAACCACCTCCATATCCTAAGTACTACAGTGATATCTGTAACAAATTTGAGGATTTCAGGTCTATTCCTTCACCCAATACCAAGTTTAGTACTATTTGGTACTTTTCCAATAATTATACTATACATTCGAAAAACCACCTCTATACTATAATCAAGGACACCAACAGTTATCGCAATATCAAGTTTGAGGATTTTGGCACTATCCCTTCACTAAACCAAATTTAGTACCATTTAGTACAATTATAGTACATATTCCCGAAACCGCCTCCATATGTCTAGACTACACATAAATGACGATCTTAATTACAAATTTATGATTTCAAACATTGTTTCCTCACTCAATACCAATATGTACCAAATAGAGTACTATTTAGTACTTTTCGTCCACTTGTAGTTCACATTTTTACATCCACCTAGTTATCACAAACCCAACATCAACAGAGACCGTAGTACAAAATTTTAAAATTCAGCTTAATCCGATCATCCTAAACCAAAATCCAAATTTAGTACCATTTAGTACAATTTTCACACTTAATACACATTTCCAAAACCACTTTCATATAAATTAACTTTCCAACCTTGGTTCTTATACCAATGTGTATTTTTTTAGTTCTCTCCGTTCACATAACACCATTTTAGTAGTTTAGTACAATTTCAATATCGGTGGAAATTCAGAAGTTTAGTACCAGAATTCTTAGAACTTTTCCTAACCCTTAACTTCGAATATCCAAAAATATTTTATCCTGAATCAGTGACTCTCATTTCAATTGTCACAATTCTAGCTCAGTCTGTTTGTCCAATACCAAGCAATAAATTTTTAGAAATTTTTTGTACTTTTGCTATCTTTTTAGTACGAATTTACCAAAAGCCAGCGCTATTACACCAAGGCTATCCCTTGTGCAAAATTTCAAAATTGTAGCTTCAACTGTTTCATTTGGGCTTCGATTCTCAGTCAGTCAGTTATTTTACTCATCTTTTGTACGAGACTTATTTTTTGAAAATGCTCTTAAAAAGAGCTACTAAATATTTTATCCAAATTCTATTATTATTTGAAAGGATTGTACTTTAAAAAAAATAATTTTGAGAAAATATTCAGTAAGCATTTTTAGTAGCTTTTAAAAAAAGCTATGTGGACCCTTTATATAAAAGAATGTGAAATAATTGACTTACTGACCTGTTAATATTAGAAAAAAATTATTCAAATGGCTGTCTCGGCTGGCCATGCATAGCCTTTCTTTGACGGTACCCCACAAATAATATTCCAGCGATGTCAAATCGTAGCACCGATGTGGTCAACCGACATTACTGCAGTTTTCTAGTCGTGGAATTGTGATTTTTTCAATAACATTTGAAACTACTTGCAATTTCGATTTTGTTGTAAATGCGTTGGAAAGATATGATAGAATAGGTGTTTTAAATATGATTGAAACGAATTTCTTCACTTAAAGCGTGTTTCATGGATGGTTTTATAGGTTTCTATGAGGTTTTCAGGGGTATAGTGTAGCAAGAACTACAAGCATTTTATTCCAAAAAATTTTTGTCAGAACATTGTATTTCAAAACAGTTGGCTGTAGAATCAAAAAATGTGAAATTTTACATTTTCTACTTAAATACACCCTGACCTTGCAATTTAGAATCCCTTCTCTGCGACCCACTTTTTCTGTCCTGTACTGTAATAAATATTAAATTGGCACCCAAAATACCAAGAAAAACGCTCAAAGGCTTCCTTTATTTATTACTTATCCCAGTTTTCACACACACTCACACACATGTTGCTGAAGTGGAAATCTTCAATAGTCAACAGTTTCTGTTGCATGTCTAAAGTTTTTCGTTTTCCGTATCACTTCTAGGACAGGGCTTCTTCTTCTTCTATACGATGTTATTAACGTCAAGTCATGTTACTTTCAAACACACTTACACAAATACACGAACCTGTATACACACATGCATATACATATAGGGAATGCAACAACTTCACATACACATATGACAGTATCAGGAAAACAGAGAAAAACAACAAAATGAAATGAAAGCGAAGTAGAGATTATAAATATGTTAGTGCTGTAGTGTGTGTATATGTCTGTGTGAATTTTCACTTCAGCACCGGATGTGGAAATAAACAACAAGTTTGGAGTTATAAGCAAGAAACAAGTACACTTGCCATGCAATCCAAAGCAACAGCAATGGTTGAAGGCAAAAATAAAAAGGGAAGAAAAACTAAAATTAAGATTGACTTGCAATAATAAAACAAAACAAAAAATAATTCGAAGGACTCACACACACAAACATACATACCGACAGAACAACATTCCCTTACAGATGCAGCAGCAGCAACAGCAAGAATGAAATGAAAAATACGAAATTACATTAAAATACAAATGTTTATAGGATTAAGAATAATTTATAGTCGACTTATTCAAGACAGAGTATAAAAAGAGGGGCAACAGAGAGAGGCAGAAAACGAAAATTATTACAAGATGTATGTGCAATGGAATGAAAAGAGAACAGGACAAAAATTGTATAATATGTATGTCCGAAACGAAAAAAAAAAGAACAGAGAATAGTTGCTAGGATATAAATTAAAGTTTTAATGAAACAAAAAGGACAACGTTGGAATGTTTCTTTGTTATTATCAATGATTTCTTTTTGTTTTTTGTACTTTTTTAATTTTTTATGCCTTGCCTTCTTATTTACTTCAGCTACACACCGACACACTCACACAAAGGGTGACAAAGAAGCTCCTTGCAAGTGAAATCAAAAAATATGGTTCATTTCTTTTCATTTTAGTTTTGTTCTTCTCCTTCTTCTTATTCTCGGAGATTCATTAATCCCCGAACCAAGAAAATTACAAAAAATAAAGTACGGCAAAGTTATTACCAGCTCAAGAAATCATATATATTTTCATTATCCTTAGCCGGTGTCCTTTGAGTTGAATTGGACTGTTTCATTAAAGCCATATGTAATGAATTGAAGAAAATTGTAGAAATTAAGTTGTAAAATAAAATGTGGGATATTGAATTGTAGGGATTTATGAAAAACTATATAAAAGTGTTGAGATGTATTGGAGTTTTAATAAAAGTTTTCACATTCTGGAAATTAATAAAGGTAAATTAAAATTATTTTTTTTCTATATTAAGTAAGATTTTTAAGGCTATAAAGCATTTTGTAAGAATAGGTTTTAAGAATTCAAGATTGATGCTCTTGTACAAAACAAAGAAAGAATAAATCATGTATGTTTTTCAAATATTTTACAAAAAAAGTGTATATAGGACCATTGAGACTTTCGTTGAATATAGCGGATAAATTTGTTTCACGCTCTCACTTTTTGGATAATATGATCTATGCCAGATGATAATGTAAAATAGGCTTAGAATTTAATTTTTAGGGTTTTTTAAGGACTTTCAAATCTCAGCATTTTTATTCATAATTTTTCTAGAATTAAAACTGAAACCAATATTTTCTAGAAAACTACGTTCACTGGAAGACTATTTCATCTATGGTTAATTTCTTTCTCGTAAAAGGGTTATCTTGGACCAGAACTCTAAACACACGACAACAAAATTCTTTGAAATTTTTTTTTTTTTCAAAATTTAAAAGTAAATATGTTTTTCAAGGGCTCTCAGGGTCGGGACTCCATGAGTTTAAAAATAATCAGGGTTCCGATTTTATTAAAAATTCTCTTAGACTTGTGGCCATTCAAAAATACGTTTAAAACCTCAGCATCCGGAAAATATTTTCTAGGACTCACAGAACTGAAGATTTTCAGAAATATTTTTTAAAAAGAAAATACTTCCAAAACCGAAACTTTTTCAGGAATATTTTTCCAGAACCCATAAAACAGACATTTTTTAAGAATATATAATAATTTAATTTTTTTGAGGACCCTTAAGAATATTTTAGTTAATTAAAAAAAAAATTAAGGACTCTTCAAATCTTAGTATTCAATAATATTTTTCTAATTGATATTTTAGTACAAGTCTATTTTTAGTCTATTTTATTGCATAAATCGGGTATTCCATGATTGTTTAAAACCAGTAAAGAAAGGTAAAATGTTGGTCGGGGCCGACTATATAATACCCTACACCTCTATGCATACTTAGTAGAGCTCTCGTAAAAAAAATGTTTATATTGAGCATTTCTGAGCTCATTGAGATATCTGGTACCGAAATATCATTATTGTAGAGTGTATATTCTGAAGTGGGAATTTGTTTGGAAGTGCAAAAATTCACTCAATTTGGGCTAATATTAGCCATTTTGTGTACAACAAAACTGAAATCGGATAATGAAATATATGGGAGCTATATCCAAATCTGAATCAATCTTTATAAAATTGAAAACAGTTATTTTTTGGCTGTATCTGATATCTAGCACCAAATGTTATTCTATTGTACATTTTACGAATTTAAGGGCCTTAAACGCCAAATCGGGAGCTATAGCTACATCTGAACCGATTTTCACCAAATTTGAAATTTGGTGCACAAGTAACCCCAGGAGATATATGTGGGAGCTATATCCAAATCTGAACCGATCTTGACAAAATTTGATAAACTTATTTCAAAGCTGTATCTGATGTCCGGTACCAAATATTATTTTTCTGGAGCGCATATTACGTAATGTGAGGGACTTAAAACCCCAAATCGAATGAAACATATATATGGAACCGATTTTCTCCAAAATTGATTTACTTGCTTCTAGTCTGAATTCGGTGGGATGTAGCAAAATACAGGTCAGTTGCGCTTATATAAGCCATTTGGTGCACAATTATCCCGAAATCGGTTGAAGATATGTGGGAGTCATAACTTATTCCGATCAGATTATTGCCAATTTCAATGAGGTTCATCCTTGGGCAAACAATTATTTCTCGGACAATTTTATCTCAATCGGATAATAAATGCGACCTGCATTTTGTTCACAAGAATGCATGGACGGGTGGACCGTCTGTCCGTCCATCCGTCCATGTTGTTTTGTGAACAAAATGACATGCATAAATCGACTCAGAAAGTGATTCTATGAAATCCTCAAAAGTAACTATCGGCCTATTCCGCTTCCTTCACCATGTTATAAACTAATGCACAAAGACCCTTTTTATACCAAAGGGTATAAAATGTTATATTATTTTGTTGTCGAATAATCATGCACTGTGTTTTTAGGGAGTCTTTAATATTTTCTTAAATTGAGGAAAGAGGGTGTTAATAATTAATATTTTTAGAGCTTAACTAAATCACACATAAATTATTAAAGGTTTTAAATAATATCATGAAAGATTTTTCAGAGTCATTGTCAAAAAATTTGGTGAATATTAATTATGCTCCTGGGCTAAATTTGGACAGATTTGCCCTTAAAAATTTCAATCAATTAACCATTGCAATATATTGGCATTGGCGCCAAGTTCTGGGTTGAAATTTTAAAATGGCTCTTGAATATGGTGTCAATTTCTTACGCTTTCCTTATTCTAATTCATGTTTTTAACTAAATTTTCCGACTTTTGATCAAAGATGGAGGGAAGATGATAGACGCTTTTTGTTTTGCTTCGGAAAAAATTGAGACACAGGGGTTCTCCAATAAGCCTGATTCTTTTATGTAACACCTATAGGCAGTGGTATATATCCCATATTTTTTATTTCTTCATCGTCCCACAAGAACTGTAATCCACTGCCATTTTGTAATCCACTGCCATTTTGGCCTACATGGACGTACGTTTCTAACAATTTGTCCTGTATATATTAGAGCATGTTCTTGTCTTCAAAAATTATATATGTAATAGTACTATTTGGGGAAAAACATCCAGATTTCATACTGGTTTATAAGGTTCAAACTTTGTGATTTCAGTATCATCATTTTTATTATGATAATATTTTGGATCCTGTGGTCCGGGAAACACCTTTTCTTCCATTTTACAAGTCTTTTCCTCTTTTATTTTCTGTGCAATTATGACCTTTTGCTGGCTACACACATTAAAAAAGAATAAAGGACAACAACCAATCCAAGAGCTATAAATTTAATAAATAAACAATTAAATCCAACTTGAGCTAAGTATAAAGAGCCAATGAAAAACACACACATACACAGACACACAACACAAAGCAACTGTCCGAACACAAAAGCCTTGTGCGAAAATTAAAGTTTATCCCCATTTAAATGCTTGGCAATTACTTGAATGTTTTTCTGCAAATTTAATACACATTATCCTTTAAATTATGCCACAATACACACATTTTCACTCTCTCTCTCTCCATCTCCATTTCGTTTTCTTTTTCTGTGTCTCATTTTCTGCCTACATATCTTTGCTGTAAATGTTGTTAACTTTAGTCGTTTCTTAGTGTTGACTTTTATTTTGAACTCTCCCTGCATTTCCGCACTTTGAAAAAAAAACACAAAATGAAATAAAAAGCGAAAACAAATTACATTTTATGTAAATTACAAAATAACAAAACCTACGACTAACTATTTGTTCCCATGACAGTGGAATTGCTGGATCCAGTCTCGAGCAAACCATGGTAATTCTCCAGTTAAGACAATGCTTATTTTGCAACCTTCTCTGCGATTTTACGTTTGCATTTCAACTACCTACCTATCGACCTATCTACCTACTGTCGTTAGTTTAGATTGCCAGCCAGCAATGGGAATGTGAATTCCCTGCAAGGAGATAGAGAGAGAGGGAGGGAGAGAGCGTAGGAGTAGGGAAAAAATAAAAACAAAAGCATTAAGTGGTATAAAAAATTATTACAGAACATTTTACTTATGCACAAAGCGAAGCGTAACAGTACACGACATTTTCAAAATGGCAAGAAATAAGAGAAGCAAAAAGGGATCTCACAGGTAGATAGAACAAAAGGTAAAAAAAAAAATGATGGGAGTAAGAGAAATATCAACAAATGAAATCTAGGAGCAAGAAACAACAAATTCAAGTTGATGCAAAACTTTATACCAAGACCAACAACATGAACCACACACACACAAAGCCGGTGGACCAACATTGGCGAAGGACCAACAGACAACACGCACACAAGTTTCCTAACATTGCAAATACAAGGTGAGATAAAAAAAAAATGCCGACGCCATAAATTTTACATTTTTTTTAATTTTATTGAATGAAAGCAAAAATATCGGCAATAGTATTACATTTTGGAAGAAGTATAGATTTGTTCGAATTGGTCACCTTTGGCACGAATTATGGCCTTCAAACGGCCAATGAAACCGTCACACGCTGCCCGAATGTTGCTCTGCGGCCCATTTGGCCCATTCCCGGCGTAGCGCTTGCTTGAGGTGATCGACATTTTGGAATTTTTTAGTTCCAACCTTGCTTTCCAAAACACTCCAGACACAATAGTCCAGCAGATTAGTATCCGGAGATTTTGGTTGCCACTGTGCGCGGGAAATGAAGCGAGGAACGTCATTTTGTAACTATTCTTGGGAGGCGCGTGCCGAGTCCTGTTGGAAAGTCCAAGGTCTGCGGCCAAAATATTTTAGTGCCCAAGGCTTTTGTACTCCCACCAGAATATTTTCCCGATAATATTCGGCATTTATATTTTTTATTCTGATGCCACTGTCCATGAATACGAGCGGAGAGCGACCATCGGCTGTTATGGCGGCCCACACCATTACCATGGCCGGCGCTTGAGTTCTGCTGGCCAACCGAAGGTGCGCATTTTCAGCTGACCTCTTTGGCAAGTAATCACGATCATTTTTTTTTTTGTTTACAAACTGCTGGACAACGAATGTTTTCTCATCGGAGAAAACAAAATTCGGCAGTTCACCACTTTCGTCCGAGCGAAATAATTCTAAAGCTCTTTTGAGTCTATTTTCTTTCAGTTGTAAGTTCTTGCATTTTTATGAATATCAATGGCTTTTCGCCGAGCTCATTTTTCAAAATTTGCCGAATGGAATATTGCGATATGTTCAGCTCACAAGCCATTTTTCGGCCACTGCGACGTGGGTTTCGATCGCTTTTTTCCTTTTCGAACCATTTCTGCTGATGATGTCGTTTTCTTTCGTCCACTTCCTTGACGTCGGGCTACGCTACCAGTATCACGGTAACGAGCGATGGTACAAGACACAAAAGATTTATTCACCTATAAATTCTGGATTGCTCTAACGATAGCCACTTGTGGATTTCCAGCCAAATATAAAGAAATCACACTATCACGCTGGAATTCCATCACGAATAACTTTATTTCTGGAAAATTCTCACCAAAATGCTTTTGTAGGCTTGTAAAGAATATAATGAGCTGTCACTGGAATCATTTTAACAGCTGTCGGACGAATGGCTTAGAAATGACAGCAGTCTGAATTTGGTTGCAGTTTTTTCGTCTCACCCTGTAGGGACTCTCTCTCTCTCTCTCTCTCTCACACACACACTGGCTTAAAACTGTAAGTAAACTTCTCGTGGACTTACCAAGGATATACAGCAACAACCATATTGAGAACCGTAGCTTGGAAAAAAATTAATTAAATAAAAAAGGTAATACCCAGAGCATACTAAAGAACATTGCAAAGGATATTGTTACTACCACTGACGAAACGAAAATAAAACTTTTCAAACGAGACAATACTACCAGACAAGTCCAAAAAAAGGGAAATTGGAAAACAAGGTAACTAAAATTCAAAGTAAAATATATATAGAATAACAAGCAGCCCTTCTTCTCCTTTTTTTTTTTTTTGGTAATGGCTAAGGTGTCATGACTGGTGCTGAGACCAAAAAAAAACATGTTGTCATGGCTACTCGATCATTGTCACTGGCCAAGAGTTGGAGACCGCCGCTGTCATCATAACAACTATGTTCAGACAAGACAACAGCAGCAGCAACAATGATGATGATGTCGTACAATAATGTATTATTATTATTGTTATTAAAGAAACAAAACTTAAGGTTTAATGAAAAATGACAACAACATCCATCTGACAAAATACGAGTATATATATGACAACTAAGGAAAAGCGCAACGAAACAAAGAAATTTTTGAGGAAAAGTCTTCAACTTGCAAAAAAATTGGAGTAGTTGTAGTGAACTATGAGTGAGGGTGGGGGAAAACCAGATGCGTGTTTTCCCAAAATAAACTTTATCATCAGATCATAATTTGATGTGTCATTGACCCAACGAAATGGAAAAATTATTTGAGAAAGGGTTCACTGACCGGAGACAAATTTCAAATAGAACAAAAAAAATTCTATTTTAGTTTTGTGTCGGAAAAAATCTATATTTATAAATATCGATTTAGATATTTAGTTAATAAATTTCATAGCTATAGCGGCCCGGCCGAACTTTGAATACGAATTTGGCAATTTTGGAACGAATTGGTGACTTAAAAAAAAATCCGTTAAGAATTCTGTTAAACTCTTTAAAATACCGTTATATTGGGGTCTGTACGACGACGCATATACGGTCAGGTTCTATTATATGAGGCTAAATCAAAACGTGGACCTGCAGAGACAATTTTCTGTCATCCATTACGAACTTCAAATATTAAATTTGAAACAATTCCGGTGAATAATGTCGCTAAAATCATAAAAATACCGAATATCGGAAGGTACCGTTATATGGGGGCTATACCAAAACGTGGACCATTTTCAATGCCCAAAGTCCTGCAGACATAATATACATTTGAGTAAAATTTTATCAACCTACTTAATTTCGTTCGGAAGCTAGAGGGATTTCCACAGACGGATAGAGGGACGGACATCGCTAAATCGGAATAGAACTTTAAACTGGAATATTTACAAAAATCGTAAAAAAGTCCGATACATGTGCCTCCTCTTCTTCCCATCAGTTATTTTGTAATTTAAATAAAAACAAAATATGGGTTTTTGCACAGTGAAACTTTCCAAGCAAGGATGAAGGAATTATCCCCTAGAACACTCCGTATTGGGGGTATTATAAGTTTGATTGGGCCAAAAATTATGTAACACCTTGAAATATTAGTTACCCACATAGGAGAGTATATAGGGATTTTCCTATCTCGCCGAGCTGAGTCGATCTAGCTATGTATGTCCGTCTTTTCATATTAATTTGTAATCAATCTACAGAACGCAATTATGGCCGATTCTCACGAAATTGAAAATGGAGGTGGGGATCTGAATAGAAAAAGCATATTGCTTTTGGAGATAATCGCGTAATATTTAGGGGTTGAAATTGACCAAAAACTGAAAAATTACTTGATTTTTCAGTTCCTCTACAGGACAAAATTATACACCCATTGGCATGGGGCTATAGATTAGGGCTGGGCAGAAGCCTTCCAATTTGGATGGAATTAGGAAGGTAAATTCTGACTGTTACGAAGATGCCGATAGTAAATATATCAGATATACATATATCAACCTATTTCGGGTTAATTGTGTACCAAATTGCCTATATAGGTCCAAATGACCTGCATATACGATCGCATATACGATCGTATTCCATAAAATCAGTCTAGATTTTTGTACTTAACATTTGGTGAAAACTGGATGGGATATTTGGTAGCGTAGCTCAAAAATACATCTGTCAAATTTCATCTAATTGGGATCAGAGTAGGATATAACTCCGATTTGTTTCTGATATCAAGTTTATTGCGCACCAAATGGTTAATATCAGACAAAATTGACAGAATTTGGCACATCCGACGGAAGTGCTTTAAATTTTGGTGAAAATCGGGTCAGATATAGCCACAACAATGATATTAATACCGGGCATCAGAGACTGCTCGAAAATACCTCTGCAAAAATATATCGAGATCGATTCAGATTTTTATGTAGCTTCGATGTACATATTCCGATTTTACGATTATTGCTCACCATATATGCAATACTAGCCCAGATTGAATAATTTTTTTTTATATTCAACCGAATGTTTCCAAGTCGATTTAGCGATGTCCGTCCGCCTGTCTGTGTGTCTGTCTGCCTGTCCGTCTGTCTGTTATAATCACGCTATATTTCGAACGAATTGCGATAGAAGGCTAAAATTTTGCAAACATGTTTATTTTGCTAGTAGGCAAGTTCGTAAATGAGCCATGTTGGTGGACGTTCTCATATAGCCCCCATATAACGGTACCTAGCGATATTCGGTATTTTGATGATTTTAGCGACATTATTCAGCGGAATTGTTTCCAATTTGGTATTTGAAGTTCGTAATGAATAGTACAGCCTAAGGCCGAAAATTGTGTGTGTCACGTTTTGGTATTCCTCCCAATATTCGATATTTTGATGATTTTAGCGCCATTATTCACCGAAGTAGTTTCAAATTACGTATTTAGAGTTCGTAATAGGAAATACAGTCTGTGGTAGACAATTGTCTATGCAGGTCCAAATCGTATAGACCCCAATATAACGGCTATACTCTGTGTTTTTAAGATTTTAACAGAATTTTAACGGATTTTATCTCGTGGAGGGTATTCAAAGTCAAAGACAGAAAATTGTTCGGTCCGGCCGAACCTGCTGCTTTTTAGCTTGTTTAATATAATCCTTGTAGAAGTCATATCATGCAATATAGAGCAATGTTATTTGCTTAATTTTTTACGTGAGCTCCACTGAATACGCATAGTGGTGTAGGATATCAAATAGTCGGCCCGCTCGACCTTGGAACTTTCCTCACTGGATATAATTCACAGTTTTATGAATTTAGGTATTTTCCTTTTCGGAAAAAAACTACCTAACAATGGCCTAATTGGTCAAAAATTGACTCAGGCTCTTAAAACTTAGATAATATAAGTTTTTAAATTTTATTGCTAGATTTCAATACAATTTTTTATGTAGGAAAATTTTTTTTAAATATATTTTATGTTGATTCTGCATTTAGTGCCTCAACATAGCTTAAATCCTTCCAAGTAATGACTAACTAACTAAATCCTTTTTCTCCTCTCCTTAATTCCTTGCTTAAAATGTATTGGGGTATGGATAAAATTCCAAATACTGCTTAGATTTAGCATTAGTAAAATAAATAACAATGCAAATGAGCGGACGGACCACAAAAAGTCAAAAAGCAATTCCACAAAAAAAAAAAAAAAAAATATTAGCATTTAATTATTTTCAACCAAAATCCAAATACACATACACACACACCCAGAGAGCACAAAAAAGATTCTGTTCCCACAAAATCCAATTAGAATGTGACTGACCCTTCTGTCATACCACTCCACTGGTTTTAACTGGCCACAGAGTCAAATTTCATTATACCATGTTGATGGTGTAGCTGTGTGTATGTATGTCTGTGTCTCTCTGTGCTTTACGATAGAATAGAAAATGCACTTTCACCTTTCACTTAATACAGACAACAGAAAGAGACACCTAGAAATGGTTTCGAAACACAGCAACGACAGCAACAACCCAACATAACAATATAATTTACTTTTTGTGTCTCCCCTACCCCATAACTCAGCTCCAGCACCAGGAAAGCCCCCCCCCCCATTTGGGTTGCTGTTCTAGAAGAAAACTGTGCTAAATCCTGTACGTAAAGCAAAGACCCTGAATTTGTTACAATCTCTCACTTTATTTGTATGGGTTTGTTTACAACATAAAACTGTCACTCATCCTTATTATTTTTTTCTTCTTCTTTTTGTTGCTGTTGTTGTAGGTTGGTTGCTGTTGCTGGTTTCAACTTTACCAGTTTACAAGTTGTCTCGGTGTGAATGTGTATGAGGGTGGCTATGAGAATTTTATTTTAGTCTTATTGTTGTTATTGTTGACTGTCCTTGTTGCTCTGTTTTGTTTATACGTATTGGTGTATGTAACGTTATAGAACCCAGCACCAGAATGACATTAGACGCCCACAACTTGTCTACTTTGTTTTTTATACCTTTCACCATAGTATGGAGGGTATATTAAGTGTGTCATTCCGTTTGTAACACCTCGAAATATACATTTTAGATCCCACAAAGTATACATATTCTTGGTCAACATAAAATTCTATGTCGATTTAGAGATGTCCGTCTAGTCTGTCCGTCCATCCGTCTGTGGAAATCACTCTAGCTTCCGAACGAATTGAAGTAGGTAGATAAAATTGTACTCAAATGTATACTACGTCTGCAGGACTTTTGGTATTGAAAATGGGCCATGTACGTCCACGATTTGGTACCTCCCCCATATAACGGTACCTCCCGATATTCGTTATTTTGATGATTTTAGCGACATTTTTTACCGGAATTGTCACAAATTTGGTGTTTGAAGTTCGCAATGAATATTATATCCTAGGACAGAAAATTGTCCGTGCAGGTCTACGTCTTCGTATAGCCCCCATATAACGGTACCTCCCGTTTTCGGTATTTTGATAATTTTAGCGACATTATTTAGCGGAACTGTTTCAAATTTGGTGTTTGAAGTTCGTAATAGATACTACAGCCTGTGGCAGAAAATTGTCTCTGCAGGTCTACGTCTTCGTATAGCCCCCATATAAGGGTGCCTCCCGATATTCGGTATTTTGATGATTTTTACCGATATTATTCCCCGGAATTGTTTCAAATGTGGTATTTAAAGTTCGCAATGAATATTACAGCCCAAGACAGAAAATTGTCTGTGCAGGTCCACGTCTTCGTATAGCCCCCATATAAGGGTACCTCCCGTTATATTGGGTATTTTGATGATTTTAGCGACAATATTCACTGGAATTGTTTCAAATTTGGTATTTGAAGTTCGCAATGAATACCACAGCCTAAGATAGAAAATTGTCCGTGCAGGTCTAAGTCTTCATATAGCCCCATATAACGGTACCTCCCGATTTTCGGTATTTTGATAATTTTAGCGACATTATTCATCGGAATTGTTTCAAATTTGGTATTTGAAGTTCGTAATAAATGCTACAGCCTAAGACCGAAGATTGTCTGTGTAGGTCCACGTCTTCTTATAGCCTACATATAACGGTACCTCCCGATATTCGGTATTTAAATGACTGTAGCTACGTTATTTACCGATTTTTTTTCTAAGTTTCGCATTTGAATATTGTAGTGGCTTATGAAAAAAATTTACCTCTATGTTGTCGTATTGACCCTAAATATAACAGCTACATTCGGTATTTCTAAGATTTTAGCAGAATTTTTAACGGATTTTTTTGTTTTTAGAATTGCCAAAGTCGTTCCAAATGGTGGAGGGTCTACAAAGTTCGGCCCGGCCTAACTTACAGCTGTTTTACTTGATTTTTTTTTAAATGGGAAGATGAAATATTGGAGATATACCTTTGCGACATTTCTTTTTTTTCGTAAAAATTACAACCAGCATGTAATGCTAATGTGCTGCGCTCTACTCATGTTCTGGTGACAGTCAAACAGCCATAATGTCATTCCATGACATATCCAATGTTCCCTGTTTGAGGTCTCGGTTACATTTCAACACTGCTGGGAATGTGTGTGTATGTGAGTGTGCGGTTCTCTTTGTCAAGGTAATTGTAAACCTTCAACGGAATGCCGCCAGTATTTTCTGTAAATCTTAATTTTTGGCCAAGCGTTGACAAACCGAGAGACAGACAGACAGACACATTTAATTATTTTAATAAGGTTTCTTACCATGATTCTCCCTCTACTGCTCCGCCTTTCCTTTGTCCTGTCGGTAATGCTGTCATAAGGTCCTTTAAATTTGTTTATGTTTTCTTAAGGTTTTCTTTGTTTGGATAATGAAGTTATTTAAGTTGTTTATTTAGATTGCGGTTGAAGTGGTGTAAGAGATGTAAAGGTGGACAGCTTAACTTAAATAAAACAATTTAACTTGGTCTGGCAAAATTTTCATTGCGAGCATAATTTATATTGCAAATTGTTGATGTGATGAGATTTTGAAACAAAATGTAATTTCTGAATTTCGTTGAAATGTAATTGTCGAAAATGTAATTTTGAAAAGGGAAAAGTTCAACTTAGAATACATCTCCATAATGAAATTTAAAAAAAAAGGTTTCTTTCTGATTTAAGCTATATTCGACTTTTATTTTAAATTATTTCAAATTTAATTTAAATAAAATTTAGCTTTAGGTCTTTATTTTTGTCTTTGAGTATTTGTTTGCCAAAAAAGAAACGAGATAGACCCATAGTACCTTTTGATGATCTGCATAGAATCACGTTCTAAGTCGATTTATGCAATTTCCGTCCGTCCATATATTTATGTACACAAGTTACTGGTAGCATTTATTGCCCAACCCAGATGAAATGTTGCACAAGTAATTTATTTGACCCAAGAACGAACCCTATTGAAATTGAAGATAATCAGTCAAAATTTAGATATAGCTCCCATATATAACTTCGTCCGAAATGCGTCTTGTGCACCAAACCTGTAATATCAACCCAAATAGTATGGAATTTTACATATACGGTCGTATTAGGCCTGAAAATAATCATGCCAAATTTGATCAAAATCAGTTCATATATAACTATAGCTTCCATATAAACAGTGAGATAAAAAAAACTGAAAAAAAGTCAAACGATATATATTTTTTACATTTTTTTTTTTAATTTTATTGAATGAAAGCAAAAAATGTCGGAAATAGCATCAAATTTTAGAATAAGTTTAGATTTGTTCGAATTGGTCACCTTTAGCACGAATTATGGCCGTCAAACGGCCAATGAAACCGTCACACGCTGCCCGAATGTTGCTCTGCGGTATTTTGGCCCATTCCCAGCGAAGCGCTTGCTTGAGGTATTTTTAGTGCCGACCTTGCTTTCCAATATACTCCAGACACAATAATCCAACGGATTGGTATCCGGAGATTTTGGTGGCCATTTGAAATGAAGCGATGAATCTCATTTTGTAACAATCCTTGGGTGGCACGTGCTGAGTGCGATGGTGCTGAGTCTTGTTGGAATGTCCAAGGACTGCGGCCAAAATGTTTGCGTGCCCAAGGCTGTAATACACCCTCCATAATATTTCCGGCATTTATTCTGATGCCACGGTCGAATAATACGAGTGGAGAGCGACTATCGGCCGTTATGGCGGCCCACACTATCGCCATGGCCGGCGCTTGAGTTCTGGTGGCCAACCGAATGTGCACATTTTCAGCTGACCTCTTTGGCAAGTAAACGCGAACATTTTGTTTGTTTACAAACTGCTGGACAACGAATATTTTCTCATCGGAGAAAACCAAATTCGGCAGTTCACCACTTTTGGCCAAGCGAAGCAACTCTTTAGCTCTTTTGAGTCTATTTTCTTTCTGTTGCGGTGCAAGTTCTTGCACTTTTTGGAATTTCAATATCTTTACCCCGAGCTCATTTTGTCAATATTTGCCGAATGGATTATTGCGATATGTTCAGCTCATGAGCCATTTTTTTCGGCCATTGGGACGCGGGATTCGAACAAGTCGCTTCTTTACTTTTCGAACCATGTCTGCCGATGTTGCTGTTTTCTTCCGTCCACTTCCCTTTCTTCCACGCTACCAGTATCACGGTAACGAGCGATGGTACGAGACATAAAAGATTTATTCACATATAAATGCTGGAGTGCTTTAACGATAGTCACTTGTTATGTTCCAGCCAAATGTAAAGAAATCACACTATCAGGCTTGAATTTCATCACGAGTAACTATTTTTCTGGAAAATTTTCACCAAAATGCTTTTGTACACTTGTAAACAATATAATGAGCTATCAGTGGAATAATTTTAACAGCTGTCGGACAAGTGTCCTAGAAATGAAAGCAGCCAGAAGTTGGTTGCAGTTTTTTCATCTCACCCTATACTAATGGACCTCAATATTTTGAAATATATTTCAGAACTTTTATTATATAGCTTATGATTACTTCGAGATTCATTGGCTGCAAAAATGGTTCATGTCGGTCCACTTTTTGGTATAGTCTCTATATAAGGGAAACCCCAATTTCAGGTATTTTTTACTCGTTAGTTATATTTTCCACATAGTTTCGTAAAAAATATCCATTTTGAGTGCTTTCCTGCATAGACTAGTTATTTTTTCTATATAGACTACTAAAATATAAATATAGGTAATGGTTTTGTGTCAGCCCTTATATCAAGATACCCTTTGTATGAGATATTGCAAGGGTTTGGGTCATATTTCCTAATCGTTGTGGCTGAATATGTGTATTTTGGTTTCTTAGCGGGTAGAAAACACTTTGCGATAGAATATATTTTACAAAAAAATATTTTTAAAATTTTCCAAAATTATATAATGTCCCTAATTTTTCCATTAATATTGTTGCATTTCTTTAAATTAACCCGGTTCCTCTCCTAAACCCGACCTTTTGAACCAATACCCCAAATAAATACAATACCAATTTATCAGTACCTGAAAGTCATGTCATGACATCCATACACATACTCTCATAGTATAATTGTGTGATTATTAAATAATCCTCAATGACATACAATAACAAAAAAAAAAAAAACAAGACGACAAACATGTTTGTTCTCAAGATTATAATCAACCCTGCAGTTTGTCTCCAAAGAAAACCATCAGAAAAAAAACATAATTTTCCACTTTTGCTGGGCTTTTATGGAAAGTTGTTAAAGTGTCAAAATGTTATTTTTCTTGAATGACAAAAGAAAGTAACTGAGATTTTGTTGCTTTTCTTGTTGTTGTTGTTGCTGCTGTTTCTTTTTCGTCTACTTTAACTCGAAGCATTTTGTTAGCAGGCTTAGTCACATATAGAAGTACAACATAGTAATCACCTTCAGCTAGTTGAGAGTGGAATATTAGGGGGATTCTCTAAAATAATATATTTTTTAAATTTAACAATTTTGAGGTTTTGGGAGATTATATGTTTCAAAGTACTTTTTCCTTTTAATCGAAAGTGAAACCTGGCGTAGATCCTAGCTACTCTTTCTGTTTATCTGCTATAGGAGTTATTGCGTATTTAGATATTAATTTTACTTTCCAAAATTACTAACTTCGAACTTCAATAATTACAAAATACTTATAAATTTTGAGGGCAAATTACCCCTTTTTAAAATCACATTTGAAGGCTCTTATTGTGCTTCCAGAAATATTGGAAAAAATTAATGTTAAAAATCCACGACGATGCTCATTGGAGAAAATATTATTTAAAAAAAAAATCATCTTGACGTTTTTTGGAAAAAAATATTCATTAAAAAATGCAAGTTGATGGTACACTGGATAAAATATTCTTTAAAAAATCCATTTTGGAGGTTATTGTATAAATTTAATTAAAAATCCACCTCTGCTGATGATTGAAAAAATGTCTTTAAAAAATCCACGTCTGATGATGATTGAAAAAATGTCTTTAAAAGATCCACGTTTGAAGCAACGACTACCAGCGTTGCAAAAAATGGCCTTCATAAATATCCAAGTTTGAGGGAACTGCTGATCGTTGGAAGAAGAATTTATAAAAAGTTCACTTTAATGGTTGTTGGAGAAAAAACTTTAAAAATCTTTATGTATATTGAAAAGACAAAATCATTTAAAAAAATTAAAAAATAAAAAAATATCATTGGAAAATTCTTTACAAAAAATTAATTTTTACGGTCGGTCATTCGAAAAAATATTCTTTAAGAAATTCTTTAAAAAAAAAAAATCTTTAAAAATCCACGCTTGATGACACCGGTGGTCTTCAGGAAAAATTTTCTTTAAAACAAATCTACGTTTGATGACTCCGGTAGTCGTTGGAAAAAAATCCTTAAAAATAAATCTACGTTTGATGACTCCGGTAGTCGTTGAAAAATCCTTTAAAAAATCCACGTTTTATGTTTCCTGTAGTCGTTAAAAAAAATCCTTTTAAAAATCCACGTTTGATGACTCCGGTAGACATTGGAAAAAATTTCCTTAAAAAAATCTCCGATTGTGACTCTGGTAGTCATTGGAAAAAAATTCCTTTAAAAAATCTACATTTAATGACCATTGGAGTCGTTGGAAAAAAATTCCTTTGAAAAATCCACAACCGAAGGCTCTGGTCGTCGTTTAAAAAAATTCTTTTGAAGAAAACAAGTTTGTCGGCTTTAGAGGTTTCAAGAAAAAATATTAAAAACATTCCTTAAAAAATCTACGGTAATGGCTTCCATGGTCATTAAAAAATTAGTTTAAAAAAATCCAAATTTATGGTTCTGCTAGTCCTTGATAATTTTTTTATCTGATCTGATTTATATCGGATCTAATGTCGTTAAAAACCCAAGCTGATAGCTGTAAGGATCCTTGAAATAATTTGTTAATAATTTGTATAAAATTACTTTAATATAGGTCCTGATAATCTTTGGGAGAGATATATCCGAGCATAGTTTGTTAGGTCATAAAAACTATTCCTTATTCAATCATGACATCGGTCTTATCTATATATCTGACAATCCTTGGAAAATGTTACTTACTGAATAATAGCCCTATAAATAATAGCCCATAAATATTTCTCTGAGAGTCCTTGAAAAACAAAGGATTAAAGCTGTGATTGTCCTCAAAATTTGTATTAGCAAAATTCACGATTAACGCTCTGATAGCCCTTGTAAAAAGGTCATTACAAAAATTATGATGAAGGCGTTGATAGTCCTTGTGCAAAGTTCTTTACGAAATTCATGATTTTTGCTCGGATAGTTCTTAAAAAATGTATTTACAAAATCCACGATTATAACACAGATATCCCTTGAAATAAGTCCGTTACAAAATCCACGATTAAGGCTCTGATAGTCTTTAAAAAAATTCATTACAAAATCTAAGAAAAAGGCGCTGATAGTTCTTGTGCAAAATTTTGTATAAAACCCCTGATTATTGCTCTATTAGTCCTTGAAAAAAATATTTTAAAAATTCAGGATTACATCTCTAATAGTCCTTGAAAAAGCTCTTGGGAGCGAGATATTGGGTTTTACAGGTTGAGTCTTATAAGGTTTTCTACAACCGGATAGTCCTCGAAAAATTCTTTGCGAAACTTAGTATTATCGCTCTATAGTCCTTGAGAAAATCTTATACGAAATTCGCAATTATAATCTGATAGTCCATCAAAAAAAAAGTAAATAAATTATATAAATAAATAAATAACAAATATTTCCCGAACTCCATGATTATAGCTATAGTAGTTATTGAATAAGGTGGTTATAAAATCAATGAATATAGTTCTGAGAATCCGGTAGTCCTTTAAAATAAGTCCAGAAATTGTCCTTCAATCCAACACCTCCAAGACCAGGTGAGTTTCTTAAAAGTTTGCATTTCTGGGGTTTAGTCTCAAGTATATAGGGCTAACTCACTATCCTTTGTCGACCCAAAACACTAAATCACCTTCTACTCTCTATCACATCTAAACACCATCCCTGTGTTGACCTGAAGCGAAATAACCAATTTCCCCTCATTTTCGTATTCCAATATCCAATTAGCCATTTTATTCACCTGAACACCCCTAATGTGAAAATCTCAAATAACAACATGAAGGACCTTAGCAATCTTGTGTCATTTTTGTGGATTACATTCTCATATTTGTTCGTACTAGCCTTTCTTGCCATTTTGTCTGTTCGTTGTTCATTTTATATTTCATTTTTTTTTGTTTCTAGCCCAGTACCATTATCCGTTACTGGGACAAATATGGAAGACAAGAGTTTACGTTTTCTTCACTCAAGACTATGAATATATGCAGTTATGTGTGTAGGTGCGCCAGTTTATGACAAGAAAAAAAACACGAAGACAAGTGCAAAAATGATCCTTAAGGGTAAATTTTCCTTCTCATATATTTTTCTTTGTATTAAATCCTTAGTGCCGAGCCACTCTTCATATTTGTGTGCGGCTGATGTTGTTGTTGTTGTTTTTCTTGTTGCCTGCCTAACTGCTTGTGAGCAATTGTTTTCTTTTTCACTTCAACATCGCCATCATTCGCGCGTAGTCGTTGGCGTTGTCGTAGTCATAATAATCTTGGCGTTGTTGTTGATGCTGCCTGCCATAAAGGCCGTATGTTGTTCATTTTTATTCACCGTACGTCGGCGTTGCGTTTCGTCGTTGTAGTTCGGAGGTAAAAAGTGTTAAAATGTGGTACTCAACAGAATTTTATTGTTAAAATATATTGCTGGTGTTGTTGGTGCTTGTTATTTTTGTTGGTGAAGTTGTTTGTTTGCATTGATGTTGTTCAGTTCAAGGCATTGTTGAATGGTGCTGATTTTGCTGCAAATTCTTGCTGTTGATCCTTTGCGTTGAAAAAGAGAAAGACGTGCGTGTGTGGGGGTGTATTTCTATTGTAGTTCCTCTAAAAATGTGTGCGAGACTGTTTATTCTAAAAATATCTTGGAATGTGTGTAAGAGGTTTACTTTTTGTAATTCAAAATAGGTGTTGTGTCGTATGCTTTACTTGCCACCGTTCTTTAATATATACTCCTCTTGTATTTGTGCAACTATTTTGAATATTGGTGTAAATATTTATCAATTTACATTAAGATTTTTCCCTATGATTTGGAAAACACCAAATTCTACAGTACATAGTTTTGGGATTGGAAATTGAATTCAGAAGAGGAATTGGATTGAACTATCAAAGTATGTCTGTACCGAGCACAACTTATATGTTTGAAATCTTTCTCTTTATACTATAGAGCGTTATCTTCCATGACAACGTTCGCCATACTATTACACAATGGTTCAAAAAATAATTTAAAAAAAAATTTGGGTGGAGGTTTCAATTCTCTTCTCTGCAGAGGCTATAACTATCACTGGTTTCGATCGAAACCGAAAATTGAGAATTAATAATTTTCCTTTCCCTTTTCAATTAAAAAAATATTACAGAACCTCTCTAAAAAAATCAAGGGTTTCTAGACTCTTGGTGTGTACAAAATACTTTGTACATACTTTTGAGTGAGATTGAGGCGCTGGGAAAATCCAACAATTAAAAATAAATATTTCCAAATTATCAGTTTCCCAGCGGTCATAAAATATCACATGTGTAGAATTAAGTGATCTTGTGCGCTGTCGCATACGATAATGTGTAAGATAATAAAGGTCATGACCCACACACACAGTATCGATGCGTACAGTGGATAGCCAAGACCACTTGAATGAAGGGACAAGCACCCATGCAATGTTTCTTTTAAATCTAATAATAGATAAGAACAATTGTGTGGCTGCGACTAGGTTAAGTTAGATTAGTTTCAGTAGTACGTAAGGAACATATTTTAAAAATAAAATTAGAATTGAACCAACAGCCAGACGATACGGTAGTGTTTTTCTCTTCTCCCGCTTACACATGGTCAATCGAGCCTTCACTTTTTTATAAAGTGGAAATAACTAGCGGCCGTAAAAAATTGTAGGAGTTTTCCCCCACCAGTGGTAAGAGACTCACTACAAGCAGAAATAGATATTCTCCAGAAATAGAGGAGAATTTCTACACAAAACAAAGTCCGTTAAGGCATTTTAAATATAAGACCATAGGGGCATTTTGAAATAGCCGAAGGGACTAATTTGAATAAAAAAGCCATAGGGGCAAAATAAAAAAAAAAAAAAGCCATAGGGGCAAAATAAAAAAAGCCATAGGGGCAAAAACAAAAAAAAAAAAAGCCATAGGGGCAAAAATAAAAATAAAACGAAAAGAGGACAACAGAAGTCCCAAATAAAAAAAAAAATATATATACATAGTTTTGAAAAGAGGACAAAGAGTCCCATCTAAAAAATTTTAAATTCATTCAAAAATGTTCAAAGACATAGAAGAAGCTGTCACCACTTTGGCAGACTATTTCGAGGTGTTAACGTCGACGTCAACCTTTGAAAAAGTGAAACACGTCGAGGCATGGAAAGTACTGGTAGAAAATACATATTACCAGTTACGACGGTACTTGAGGATATACCAAAAATATCTTCCAAGCCATATGAATGCATTACCATGTGAGGTGGATATGTGTTTACTGTCGGCAATGAAACTTCTAACAACTCGGAGTCGGAAATCCACAGATATGTACATCGATGATGAAATCGAAGAGTCGATGAAACCTCCATTAGGATGGATGCTCTCCGTAAAATGTGACTATTCAACTTGGGAAGAACAATTGGAAGAAAGCAGACAATTAAACTACGTAGAAAAAAAGGAAGATTACGACAGAGAATTGGAAGATGGTTTGCACGGACAAATGCGAGCCTATGAACACAATTTACAATCTCTGCAGGGGCAAGTAATCAAACTGCGTTCTCAAATAAAAATCGAAGTTGAAAAAAGTGAACGGATATTGAGAAATGCGAAGGCCCACGAAAAATATCTGCTCGCCCAACATGAAGAAAACATGCGGGCCAAGGATGAAGAATTGGAAGAGAAATATCGTGTTCATAAAGGTCAAGTGCGACATCTGGAAACCAAGTTAGAAAATATGAATGAAAAATTAGCTAGTTTGGAAGGAGCGCGGCAAGTCGTCGAAGCTGAGAGAGATGACCTGCCCAAACAACTGACAAATTTAAGAGAGGGACTTAATGCTGATAATCTAAAACAGATTCGCTGCTTAGAAGGTAATATTGTGAAGTTTTTCCCGCCGGCAAGTCCTCAATTTGAGGAACAAGATGATGGAGGAAATTCAGAGGTCGAATCCGCCCCCACCAATGAAGCACTCGGTGAAGAACGAATGGATTTTTACGATGACAACGAAAAGATTGATAATGGGGACTACCTAAATATACATTTGGTAAGAGAAGAAATAAATAATCTTGTTGCAGAAGAGACAAAAGAAGGAAAGCCGTTATGCACAAAAGGCCCCAACATTTACGGCGAATATAATTATTACGACAACGATTCTAACGGAAAAGAACGCATCGAAGAAGTGGGAAAAGCCGAACAAATTTCTCTGGCTCCGGTTCCGAAAGAAATCAATAGCAAACCGTCAATGGCCATTAAAACAGAAGACGACAAACCGAAACTTACCATAAAACCATTGCCAATACTTTTCTACAGTGATGATGACAGTCTGCAACGATGGACTATCAAATCGGCAGCATGGACAATGAAGCCGGCAGATAAAGGTGGCGGTATCGACAAGAGAGACTGGGCAAAGAAATGGAGTCGTTTCCTGAAAGCGGTTACTTAACGAGACATTCATATTATTTTACATAGTATATACATGTTTATATATAGATTATATTTCATATTGTTATATTTGAATATTTCGTGCCAATCATTTTATAAAAAAAAAAATACAGTCCACTATAAAAATATACACATTTAAGCCGCCCGGGAGAATGTACAAAATACTTTGTACATACTTTTGAGTGAGATTGAGGCGCTGGGAAAATCCAACAATTAAAAATAAATATTTCCAAATTATCAGTTTCCCAGCGGTCATAAAATATCACATGTGTAGAATTAAGTGATCTTGTGCGCTGTCGCATACGATAATGTGTAAGATAATAAAGGTCATGACCCACACACACAGTATCGATGCGTACAGTGGATAGCCAAGACCACTTGAATGAAGGGACAAGCACCCATGCAATGTTTCTTTTAAATCTAATAATAGATAAGAACAATTGTGTGGCTGCGACTAGGTTAAGTTAGATTAGTTTCAGTAGTACGTAAGGAACATATTTTAAAAATAAAATTAGAATTGAACCAACAGCCAGACGATACGGTAGTGTTTTTCTCTTCTCCCGCTTACATGGTGCTTTAAAATATATTCCCAAATAAAGGAAGTATTTGTACGGCTCTTAAAGAAAAACTTTAAAACGAAAAAAAAAGGAATTAAAGAAAAAGGATTTTTTGTCCTTGAAAAATTCCTGCACAAATACAAAATATGAGTTTGCTGGTGGGTGAAAACAGGCAAGGAAAAGTCAAAAGTTTGGCGGGACCGATTATATGATACCCTACACCACTATGCATATTTGGTAGAGCTCCCGCAACAAAAGAATTTATTTCAAGTAGACCATACTACCTATCAACATTTGGCTTTAGAGCAGTTATAGTTTGCTATGGAAACGTACGTCCCGAAATTCACTCCATTTGGGATTATGTTTCCCATTATTTGCACAATAAACCTGAAATCGGATTCAGGACATACAGAGTGAGATAAAAAAAGCGCAACAAAGTCAAACGCCAAAAACGGAGTTAGCATCACAAAATGTCGGAGTTAGCATCAAATTTTAGAATTAGTTTAGATTTGTTCGAATTGGTCACCTTTGGTACGAATTTTGGCCTTCAAACGGCCAATGAAACAGTCACACGCTGCCCAAATGTTGCTCTGCGGTATTTTGACCCATTCCCGACGAAGCGCTTGCTTGGGGTGATCTACACTTTGGTATTTTTTAGTGCCAAACTTGCTTTCTTTTTGAATTTCAATGGCTTTACCCCGAGCTTATTTTTCAATATTTGCCGAATGGAATATTACGATATGTTCAGGTCACGAGCCATTTTTCGGCCACTGATAGAAGGGAGCAGGTTATTTTTCTTGAGATTGCCGACTAGATGGCCATAGATATCTGGCAACCGGTTTCCGAGTGCCAGCATCTTCGATGAGAGCATTTTTCAATGGTTTGGCATAATAGCTAATAAGTGGTTTGACAGTCTTTTCAATCGGAATATGAATGGAGTTCTTGAGGAAATATTCCCTAAAGATCTATGACTTTAACTTTAAGAGTCTTTGAAATCCCTCAAAAATCCGCGATTTCTCTAAAAATCGTTTGAAAAAATTATTACACAAAACTCCACGGTTCTAGCTTTTTTGTAACTCAGAGGGTCGTTGAAAACTTATAACTTAGGTCCTTAAAAAATCTTGAAAATGTTTACAAATCCACGATATTATCTCTGAAATCCACAATTGTAGCTCTAAGAGTCTTTGAAAAAGGCGCGATTTCAGCTCTATGAGTCCTTGAAAACTCTCGATTATACATACTCATCTAGTCCATACTTCTTGAGAAGGCACAAAATATTCAAAAATCCCACGATTATCAAGAAATATTGTGTAAAACAATTTAGGCTCATCCAAAAATATTTGGAAAAAAATCGACCATTAAAAATTAAAGCATCTTCGATTATGGATCTGAAACTTCCTAGAAAATCTACGGTTACAGCAATCAAATATGTTTTTTTTTTTAGATACTCCTTGAGAAATGTTTACTTTCAAATTCCTGCTAATAGCTCAGGACGTACTTAAAAAATCCAGTATTATGTCTCAACTATAATAATGGACTTTTAATAACTTCTTACAAGTAAGAACCTCCAGAGTTAAAAAATCTTCAAAAAATGCGTTTAAATTCACAATCAAAATTATTGCCATACCTTAAATAATTATATTTTCTTTCTTTAAATTTCTTAAAAACACACTATTATATCCCAGTTTTTAGAAATGTAATATACAAAATCTGCGATGATTCTTGAAAATATTTTATGTACACTACCCAAAGGTCTAGTTCAGGGGGTCTATACTCTCTAGTTCTCTATTTGGCCCTATCGATTCTGAAATTACAATTTTTTCCTGAAAAGCTATTTTTTTAGATATTTCCAAAAATCGTAATTTTTCAGAATTTTCCAAAATATTCAATAATTTACTTGCCATGCACTACACTTCCAATCCCTATATTCTACATATTTTCCGAAAACATCACTATTTTCAAACAAAAATTACTATTTGAGTGTCTCTCTCTCTGTGGCAGTGGCAATTTTCTAATGATGTATTACTTAGGGAATTTACTTTCATCCGTTTGCTAGACAAATGACCACCCACATAATGTGAAAGAAACCTTTTTGCAGGGGGGTTTGCCCTTTGTGGCAAGTTTGCTAAAATGTACAATTCAAATATTATCATTGGGCCAAAACAGGACCCCCAAACGGTCAAGAAGAAACTCTTAGCAGTGTAAAACCACATAATTTGTGTAAGTTGCTGTCGGAATACTTTTTTTTTTTGTTTTGTCCAACTCCCCAGAGTGAATGTTTGAACCTGGAACTCTATCATTTGTTACCACCCCCTACCCCTTTTTTCCCTATATATCTAACCGAAAAACAACTTGTCTGTTAATTTATCCCTCAGTTGGAAATAGATTCAAAGTGTCAGTGTGGTTAGACCACCCAAATTGTTTGTTTGCTGCTGAGCTGCCACACATTTTGGTTCTGGAAGAAGCCACTGTGGTGGCCGACCAATACCAATGATGATGAAGAACAATGAAGAAGGCGGCAGCCCCACAAAAAAAATCTATTTTCTCCATACATAACTCAAACTACTGGTAACCATATCCACATAATGTGATGATGATGGCAATGCCTAGCTAGATTTTACTATTGCTATTCCACAAGTTGCTAATATGTATGGCATGTTAATGTTGGAATGGTAGGTTGGTTGGTTGCTTCGCCGGCTTGTTCGTCGGACCGTCTTCTATCGTTATTCACAATAGTCTCGAATATAAATTAATGACTTTGGGCTGTCAAAAGTTAAAACATTTAAATTCAAATAAATTAACAGCCAAATGGCTGACTGGCTGGCTGGCTGACTGTTCTGTTGTGTGGACTTTTCCATTTCAGGCAAAGGAAGTTGCTGTTGAGCCACTCCAAGATTCATTCATTGCCTGCCTGCCTACCAGGCAGTGTTATGTTAATGGCGGTGGTCTAGTGTCTATGATTTGAATTTTGTGATAAATTAAGATTTAATTTGGCAAAACTTTATTTTAATTAAAAGCAAAGCCTACAAGCTTTATGAGTGAGTGGCAATGGATGGCAATGGATATGAGCACACAGATACACAGACGTGCTACAAAAGAATTTTTCAAGAATTTAATGTCATTGTCACTTTCAAAATTCTTTTAAGTAAATTTTTAGTCTATTAGACACTCAATGCTTAATGAAGTTCAAGAGAGTCTGCAAAGTTTTTGGTTACAATTTCATGCTCTTAACATAGTTATGGCAACTTTTGAGGATTGTAGAAAAATATTTTGTTGAAGAGGACTTTAAATTTTTATTTTTTACACTTCTTTTGTATGTCGCGGTGAGTGGCGAAAATATTGAATGACAACCCATAGATTTTTAGCATAATTCAAAAAAAAAAAAAGGACATTGTGGCTAAATATAATTTCCATCCCATCCTCTCCCCTCCCAAATAAATATTAGATTTTTTAAATTGAGTGAGCAGACATTAATTTTTTATACTCTCCACCATAGCAATGACAATGACATGCGTTTGTAACACCTCGAAATATACATTTTAGACGCCACAAGGTATATATATTCTTGATCAGCATAAAATTCTATGTCGATTTGGCAATGTCCGTCCATCCTTACGTCCATCTGTGGAAATCACTTTATCTTCCGAACGCAATGAAGTAAGTGATAAAATTTTACTCAAATGTATATTATGTGTGCAGGACTTTTGGTATTGAAAATCGACAACGTCTTTATATAGCCCCCATATAAGGGTACCTCCCTATATGCGGTATTTTGATGATTTTAGCGGCATTATTTACCGGAACTATTTCAAATTTGGTATTCGAAGTTCGTAATGGACACTACAGTCTAAGACAGAAAAAAGCCATGTAGGTCCAAGTCTTCGTATAGCCCCCATATAAGGGTACCTCCCGATATTCAGTATTTTGATGATTTTAGCGGCATTATTTACCGGAATTTTTTTTCAAATTTGGTATTTGAAGTTCGTAATGGATACTACAGCCAAAGACAGAAAACGGGGCGTTCTAGGTTCACGTCTTCGTATAGCCCCATTTAACGGTACCTCCCGATATTCGGTATTTTGATGATTTTAGCTACATTATTTACCGGAATTGTTTCAAATTTGGTATTTGAAGTTCGTAATGGAGATTGCAGCCTAAGACAGAAAATAGGACATGTAGATCCACGTCTTCGTATAGCCCCCATATAACGGTACCTACCGATATTCGGTATTTAGATGATTTTAGCTACATTATTTTCCGGAATTGTTTCAAATTTGATATTTGAAGACAGAAAATAGGACATGTAGACCCACGTCTTCGTATAGCCCCCATATAACGGTACCTCCCGATATTCGGTATTTTGATGATTTTAGCTACATTATTTACCGGAATTGTTTCAAATTTGATATTTGAAGTTCGTAATAGATACTACAGCCTATGAGAGAAAATTATCTGTGCTGGTCCACGTTTTATAACCGCCATGGTACCTCCCTATATTCGGTATTCTGATGAATTTAGCTACATTATGAACAGAAATTTTTCAATTTTCGCATTTGAATATTGCAATAGCTTGGGACATAAGTTGCCAATGCAGGTCCACGTCGTCGTATAGACCCTAATATTCGATATTTTTAAGATTTTAACAGATTTTATTTTTTTGAAAATTGCCAAATTTTACCAAATTGTGGATGGTATTCAAAGTTCGGCCCTGCCGAACTCAAAGTTTTTTACTTGTTTTAATATACAGGTTGAGATGAAAAACTGCAACCAACTTCAGACTGCTGTCATTTCTAAGCCACTTGTCCGACAGCTGTGACGCCTCATTATATTATTTACAAGTGCACAAAAGCATTTTGGTAAGAATTTTTGCAGAAAAAATTTATTCGTGATATAATTTAAGCGTGATATTGTGATTTATTGATCTTTGGCTGAAAAACCATAAGTTGCTATCGCTAGAGCACTTCAGCATTTAAATATGGATAAATCATTTGTGTCTCATACCACCGCTCGTTACCGTAATACTGGTAGCATAGCCCGACGTCAAGGAATTGGACGGAAGAAAATATCAGCAACAATCAGCAGAAATGGTTCGAAAAGTAAAGAAGCGACTTGACCGAAACCCAGGTCGCAGTGGCCGAAAAATGGCTCGTGAGTTGAACATATGGCAATATTCCATTCGGCAAATATTGAAAAATGAGCTCGGGGTAAAGCCATTGAAATTCCTAAAAGTGCAAGGACTTACATCGCAACAGAAAGAAAATAGACTCATAAGAGCTAAAGAGTTGCTTCGCTTGGTCGAAAGTGGTGAACGGCCGGTTTTGGTTCTCTCCAATGAGAAAATATTTGTTGTCCAGCTATTTGTAAACAAACAAAATGATCGTGTATACTTGCCAAAATGTTCACCTTCGGTTGACCAGACCAGAACTCAAGCGCAGGCCATGGTTGGTATTTAAAAATACCAAAGTGTTGATCACTTGAAGCAAGCGCTTCGCCGGGAATGCTCCAAAATACCGCAAAGTAACATTCGGGCAGTGTGTGACGGTTTCATTGGCCGTTTGGAGGCCATAATTCGAGTAAAAGGTGACCAATTCGAACAAATCTAAAGTTATTCTAAAATGTAATGCTATTTTCGACATTTTTGACTTTCATTCAATAAAATTAAAAAAAGTAAAAGGTATGGCGTGTGACTTCGTTGCAGTTGTTTTTATCTCACCCTGTGTAGTGCAATTTTATGAGGAATATTTTTGTCCATGACGTCATTTTTCTACAACGATGTTTTATAGGAGAAAAAAAAATCAAAAAATCAGATAAAGCACAGCTTTAATCCTAATATGTGTCTTTTTCTGAAGAAGAATATGGTTTGGACTTTTGATGTCTTCTAAAACCTGTAGTAGAATTTTATGGTCAATCATTTTGTAGAGTATTTTGTCTTGCTTTGAAAAAAGGACCAAAAATATCCCTTTTTTGACGCGCTTGAGGGTTAAAATTTACCACCAGAATATCTCTAGTGGTTTTGTTTTCAATTTTGCCGAATACACTATTCGATTACTTTACGATAAGAACTTTAAAAAAATTCCATTAAAAAAATTGAATTTTGTCGCACAGTGTAATCAAGACAAACAGACATTTTTTCAATGAAACCCCGACCAAATAACATAATATTTATAGAGATGCTTACGAATCTCAATTTTTAAGAATATTTTTTGTAAGGAACTCAGACCAACCATCGGATTTTTTTTTTGAGACTCCTTGCCAATAATCGTATTTTTTTTAATATTCTTTAGCACCTTCTCAGCAAAAATTGAAAATATTTCTAAGAATATTTTTCAAATACTTTCTCTTTTAAGATTTTTTAAGGACTTTCTTATCGAACTGCGCGGATATTTTAGCACAATTTGTACAAAGTCTTCTTACGTAAAAATCGCATAAGGAACGTCATGGTAGTCCTATTATTTTGCAATTTTTTTTTTTTTTTTGGAATTCCATTCAATTTTACAAAAATCCTTTAATGAACATTTATTTTGGGTGTGTCTTAAGTTTCCTGCTCACTCCAACAAAAACTAATCAATTGGAAAAAATTGTCTTCCGCATTATCTTCCCCCATTTTTATTAACTAATGATGGCAATAATGTTGATGATGACGACCCCGACGACCAGCACTATCTCTTTACCTCTCCAATTGAATTGAATGGTACTGGACATACATGTCGCATAAGTCATTATGTCAATTATATTGACAATTTTCTTTTATTTGTTGTATCATAGAATAATGGCAAATGCATTCAGCAGATATCTATCCAACACTCAAGATTCTGTAATAAATTCATTTGATAGATATTTTTCGTTTTGTATTCTTTAGTCTAGCCCCTAAGTAGCTCTTCGACGTAATCTCTTCGCAACAAATAGTTGTGTTACTTAAGTCCAAATAAATTGCAACAAATGTTTAGTTCAGTTCAGTTTTTGTTACAATTGTTATTTGTTGTACGCAGAGATAACAGCGACAGCAGCAATGGCAGTTGGACAATAGTACTTTGGTAAATGGGAGGTCGAATTCGTTTTCCTAGAACCAATTCTATGATGTGAAGAGTGTGGTGTGGTGCATGCACGGTGTCAAGTGGGTGGAGGTTTTGCACTTAAAATGGAGATGTTATCAGTGGTGTGGCATTTTTCACAACATCAGCAGCACCACCACCAACCTTACACATGCTTATCGTGAAGTGAAGTTTTACGCGTTTTAACATGATATTTTATACCGAATCGTTACTCGTGCTGTCTGTGTTGATACTTACGATACGCTTAGACGTTGCAAAACAATGTGTTTAGAGTTCGGGTGGAAATAGTTCCCTTAGAGTGTTTCGAATTCAATTAGAAATGATTTGAAAGGAATTGTATGTGTAAAACCACCAATAAGCTCCAACACACTCTCGTATTTTCTACTCGAGTCAATATGTAGTGTAGCTCTGGCATATTCTATTCTAAGGTTGTTGACTAAGGCAAAGGAACGATAATGAAAACGAAAATATACAGTAGCGTAGGAGACAGTATCTAAAATTTATGAATGTATATAAAGAAGGTGCAAGAGCAATTAAATACAGGGTGAGATAAAAAACTGCAACAAAGTCAAACGCCATAATTTTTACATTTTTTTTTTAAATTTTATTGAATGAAAGCAAAAAATGTCGGAAAAAGGATCAAATTTTCGAATAACTTTAGATTTTTTCGAATTGGTCACCTTTGGCACGAATTATGGCCTTCAAACGGCCAATGAAATCGTCACACGCTGCCCGAATATAGCTCTGCGGTATTTTGATTCATTCCCGGCGAAGCGCTTGCCTGAGGTGATCGACACTTTGGTTTTTTTTAGTGCCAAATTTGCTTTCCAAAATACTGCCCAAGACTTTAATACACCCTCCATAATATTTTCGGAATAATATTCGGCATTTACTCTGATGCCACGGTTATTTAATACGAGCGGAGAGCGACCATCGGCTGTTATGGCGGCCCACACCATCACCATGGCCTGCGCTTGAGTTCTGGTGGCTAACCGATCATTTTGTTTGTTTACAAACAGCTGGACAACGAATGTTTTCTCATCGGAGAAAACCAAATTCGGCAGTTCACCACTTTCGGCCAATCGAAGCAACTCTTTAGCTCTTTTGAGTCTATTTTCCTTCTGTTGCGGTGTAAGTTCTTGCACTTTTTGGAATTTTAATGGCTTTACCCCAAGCTCATTTTTCAATATTTACCGAATGGAATATTGCGATATGTTCAGCTCACGTGCCATTTTTCGGCCACTACAACGCGGGTTTTGATTAAGCCGTTTTTTTTACTTTTCGAAACATTTCAGCTGTTTTCTTCCGTCCACTTCCTTGACGTATCACAGTATCACGGTAACGAGCGATGATACGAGACACAGAAGATTTTTTCACATTTAAATGCTGAAGTGCGATAGCCTTTTACGGTTTTCCAGCCAAATATAAAGAAATCAAACTATCACGCTTGAATTCCATTACGAATAACTTTTTTTTGGAAAATTCTCACCAAAATGCTTTTGTACGTTTATAAACAATATAAAGTACTATAACTGGAATAATTTTAACAGCTGTCGAAAGAGTGGCTTAGAAATGACAGTAATCTGAAGTTGGTTGCAGTTCTTTCATCTCACCCTGTATATCTGTAGATGGTCTTCTATGTATAAAAGACCCCTAGAAAGTCTTATATCCGTAGAATACCTGTAAATGACTATGGAAGACCTTGTGAGTTTCTACTGTCTAGAGAAGATAGAAGGATAACATCTTTCAGGTTTAGACAACCCAGAGAATGCGGTTTCTGTACAGAACTTGAGAGAATCTTCAATCTTTAGAAGGTTCAGAAAAAGTCTACTTTTCTATGGAACATCAGAGGATGTTTTTCAGATATTTCATCCTTAGAAGAGCTCCTTTAACACTATTATGCATAGAATAGCTTTAAAAGTTCTGATAATTATTGAATAGCTTCTACAGGCAATATATCTATAGAATACCAGTAGACGATTTTTCTATGTATAAAAAAGACCTCTAAGAAGTCTTATATCTTCAGAGGACCTGTAAATGACTATCGAAGTTCTGGTGAATGTCTATGTCTACAGAAGACAGAAGGAGAACGTGCGCTTTAGAAGACGCAGAAATGGGTTTCTCTTCTCTGCCTTCTCTTTAATCTTTTGAAGGTTTGGGAAAAATCTTATTTCTAAAGAACGCTTGGAGATGTTCTTCCGTTATTGAAGGTTTTGGATAACGACTTCTATATTGAAAAGACATTATTTGTATAGTAGACCCCCAATATCGCTTTAGATCCCTCCATCTCCTCCATCGATTTCCCTACAACTTTGCCATCCATACGTTTCAGTCTCTTTCAAATTTTCTATATATAAAAATGACTTCTAGGAAGTCTTATATCTGCAGAGGACCTGTAAACGACTATAGAAGGCCTGGTGAATGTCTATGTCTACAGAAGACAGAAGGAGAATGTATTTTGCGATTTAGAAGACGCAGAAATCTGTTTCTCTTCTCTGCCTTCTCTTTAATCTTTTGAAGGTTTAGGAAAAATTTTATTTCGAAAGAACGAACGAAAGAAAGATAATGACTTCTACATTGGAAAGAAAATTTTGATATGTAGACCCCCAATATCGATAGATCCCTCCATCTCGATTTCCCTGCAACTTTGCCAACCATACGTGTCAGTCTCTTCCCAATCCTTTCCTTTTTTTTACAATTTCTTTTTGTTTCGATTTTACCCTTTATTCCCCATCCTTTTGATATCCCCCCCCCCTCATGCCAATGCCAATCCTTGCATTTATATCACTTTATGTGACTCCGTGGTGGATCCCTCTACAGTTGACCTCATCATTGCATTAAATGATGGACAGTGCTGTTGGTAAACGCCTCTGTGTTCTGTGAACTGTGTTACTGATACATGTGACTTGTGGCTGTGGCTGCGGCTACATGTCACTGTATTGAAACTGTCACAGAAAAAACCACCAAGAGGACAAACGAAATAAAGGAACGGACAAAAAACAACAACGCTACGAAGTAGATAGGAGGAACAACGTGGGACACACTAGTAAAAATTATTCTTCTCTGGCGGCGAGTGGATGGCGAGTTGGGTGCTGGCTCACTGGATGGCTGGCTTGACTGCCGCCATATCGATATCGTTTTAAAACAAATAAACTAACCCTATGCACCCGTGAGATGCGGCTTCTGTCAATTTCATTTATAGTTGTTTTTGCTGCTGTTGTTATTGTATCGTGTTGTTGTTGTTGTTGTTGTTGAAGTAGCTGTACTGATAAAAATTGAAGTTTCCTCAGCCAATGCCTTTTTGTTCTCCATCCTTCTTTAGAGTTCAGAAGAAAAACAACGCCATTGGCATCTCCATATTCCTGAGAAGGGGAGTGGGAGTGGCAGGGTGGCTCATGGCCCCGGCGTTGGTGTTCGGTTCATTGCATACTACCCGTGTTTTTTTTTTTTTCTTCTTGGATGGTGGCGCATAATTTTTTGTTCATCTCCTTCTTCTGTTTTTCCCTGTTTCTGTTTTGCTTTTTGTTACTGTTTCTCTCTTCTCCTGCCATTGCTGGTGTCAATTCACTTGTGCGATTCGACAGCCGTAAGACATTTCCAATTACACATGATGTGTTTTGTCCGTCTGTCCGTCCTTCGATTCGTGTCATGTTGCAGTTGGGGTTTTTATTCGTGCAACTATTGCGCTTCCCATTGCTGTCGTCCAAAGTAAGTGCGTTTCAATTCGCGTTCGGTTTCAATATTTTTGCCGCTTAAAACCACATCTCTAGGTTTCATGTCAGTTCCATACGTACATACACATGTATTTTGCGATGTCTTGTGTCGGTTTGTGTACATCGATTTTAATTCTTTCCTCTTTGCGTTCCTATTTTCAAATGTTCTTTGGTTTTAGTAAATCGTGTTGCAGCAAAACATTGTTCGGTTGGGGAGATTTGAAGCTTTGTTGCTTGGGCGAGGGCTTGAAATTCGAAATTGAAAATTGAAATTAAATTCAATTAAGAAAATTAATATACATAGCCTTCCATGTATATTGTTATTATAAAGACATTTAAAGGGGCTTAAATAAAGAATCGTTTTCGAAGGATGGTGAGCAAATTTTGTTTCCCTTATATCTTCGACAGACTGCTCGAGAATTTAAGGTTCTTCATTGTCCTTAGCACGTGTGCCTTTGGAAATATCACTTGAATTTCTAATGTAGACCTTTCGTGGAATTTTTCAAGCCAATTGTTTGGAGGAATTCAACTGCTTAACAGTGAATTTCTAAGAATAATTTAAAAGGCTGACAGACTGTTCTTATACCCTCCACCTCCTCCACCATGGTATGAAGGGTATATTAAGTTTGTCATTCCGTTTGTAACACCTCGAAATATACATTTTAGACCCCACAAAGTATATTTATTCTTGATCAGCATAAAATTCCATGTACATTTAGCGATGTCCATCCGTCTGTGTTGAAATCACTCTAGCATTCGAACGAATTGAAGTAGATTTATAAAATTTTACTCAAATGTTTGCAGGACTTTTGGTATTGAAAATGGGTCATGTAGACCCACGTCTTGGAATAGCCCCCATATAACGGTACCTCCCGATATTCGACATTTTGATGTTATTAGCGACAATATTCATCGGAATTCTTTCAAATTTGGTATTTGATGTTCGTATTGGATGCTACAGCCTATAACAGGAAAATGTATGTCCACGTCCTCGTATAGCCCCCATATAACGGTGCCTACCGATATTCGGTATTTTGAGGATTATAGTGACATTATTAACCGGAATTGTTTCAAATTTGGTATTTGAAGTTCATAATGAATACTATAGCCTAAGGCAGAAAATTGTCTGTGCAGGTCCACGTCTTCGTATAACGGTACCTCCCGATATTCGGTATTTTGATGATTTTAGCTACATTATTCACCGAATTTTTTTATTCAAGTTTTGCCTTTGAATATTGTAATGACTTAAGACAAAAGTGACTTATGCAGGTCCATATCGTCGTATAGACCCTAAAATAACAGCTACTTTCGGTATTTTCAAGATTTTAACAGCATTTTAACTAATTTTATTGTTTTTGAGAACTACCAAATCGTTCTAAATGGTGGAGGGTATTCAAAGTTCGGCCGGCCGAACTTACAGCTTTTTTACTTGTTTTTGCAAAAATGGGTTTAAGCATTTTTAAGGAATATCGGTACCTTTATCATAGATTTTGTAAAAATATTTTTAAATGGCAATCCAAATATTTTGCATTGATATATTAAAAAATATTTGTTAAGAAACATCTGTGATACTAATATAGATTTTGTGAAAAAAATCCTTAACGTTGATTTTAGGGTTCATGTGCTAAGACTCTAGTGTGGATTAAATCGTTCTAAGGAATATAGGACTATATAGGACTATCCTTTGTATAGATACAAAGAAAGGAAATAACTTTTAATGATTACCTGAACTTTTATTGTTGATTTCAAAATACTATTTTTGACGGATAAATATTTTAAAAATTAGTTTTAGTTAGAATTTTTTAAAGGCGTGTGATAAGGCTGGGTTTTTGAAAATTCGGATACAAAAGGATACGAAAAGTACTTTTTATCGGACAAACGAAAATTTGGAATGAGAATCACCGATGGAGTGCAGGATAAATGTACTAAAGGGTTTTCAGAAATTCAAAATTTAAGGTAACGAAAAGTTCTAAAATGGTACTAAACTTCAAAAATTACGCTATTCGGTATTATTTGAACGGAATTAGCTAAAAACTCAAAATTTGTTATGAGGTTCAAAATTGAAAAGTAAGTTTGATATATGAAGATGGGTTTGGAAATATGTACTAAGTATACGATTTGTACTAAATAATACTAGGTTTGGAACAGTTTGGTTAAGGTGAAGCTGAATTTTAAAATGTTGGTTTTGGGATCGCTGTTGATTTGAGATTAAGAGGTGATTTTGAAAATGTGTACTACAAGTGCACGAAAAGTACTAAATAGTACTATATTTGGTACTATTTGGTATTGAGTGAACAGATAGTGCTTGAAATCTGAAATTTGGTATTACGGTCCTTGTTCATGTGTAGCCAGAACATATGGAAGTGGTTACGGAAATTTGTGCTATAATTGTACGAAAAGTATTGAAGGGTAATATATTTGGTATTGGATGAAGGGAGTGAGAGATAAAATTCCGGAATTTGACATTTAGATGACTAATGGTATAAGGGTTTGAGATTTGGCGGTGGTTTGGAAAAATGTCCTATATTTGTACGAAAAGTACTAAATAGGCCTAAGTTTTATATTGATTGAAAGGATGGGGCTGAAATCCTCAAATTTGATATTGAGGTTTCTGCAGGTATTTGCAATATGTACTATAATTGTACGAATGACACTATACAGGTTAAGATAAAAAACTGCAACAAAGTTAAACGCCATATTTCTTTTTTTTAATTTTATTGAATGAAATCAAAAAATTTCGGAAAAAACATTGAATTTTAGAATAAGTTTAGATTTTTGATTTTAGATTTGCCGAATGGAATATTGCGATATGTTCAGCTCACGAGGCATTTTTTGGCCGCTGCGACGCGGCTTTCGATCAAGTCGCTTCTTTACTTTTCGAACCATTTGTGCCGATGTTTCTGTTTTCATCCGTCCAATTCCTTGACCTCGGGCTACGCTACCAGTATCACGGTAACGAGCCATAGTACGAGACACAAAAGATTTATTCACATTTAAATGCTGGAGTGCTCTAACGATAGCCTCTTATGGTTTTCCGGCCAGATATAAAGAAATCAAACTATCACGCTTGAATTCCATCACGAATAACTTTTTTTCTGGAAAATTCCCACAAAAATGCTTTTGTACGCTTGTAAACAATATAATGGGCTGTCACGGGAAAAATTTCAACAGCTGTCGGACGAGTGGATTTGAAATGACAGCACCCTGTATAAGGAGGTGGTTTTGAAAATGTGTACTATAATTTCTCCAAAAGAATAAAATAATACTAAATTTGATATTGGGTGAAGCGATAGAGTTAAAATCCAATTTGATATTAAGGTCTCTGTACGTGTCTGGAAAAAATATATTTAGTCGGATTTTAAAATTGGTCCTATAAGTGTACGAAAAGTACTAAATAGTACTAACTTTTGGTATTGAGTGAATGTATAGAGGTGGAATCTACAAATTTGTTATCTGATGGTATCTAATGGGGACTTTAAAAATGTGTAGTATGTATGTATGTTTGAAAAGTATTAAATGGTACTGATTTTTGATGCTGCGTAGTAAATGTTACTAAATTTGGAATTTGGTGAAGAGAAGGAGCTGAAATTGCGAAATTTAATATTGAGGTCAATGCTGCTTTCTAGAGTTTGAATATGGAGAAATGTGCAGAAAAATTGGCTTCAAAATTTTTAGGGCATTTGAAAAATGTAAGTAAGGTTACCTTCATCTCAAACTTCTCATATTTGTAAGACAGTCTCAGAATCATTTTCTGTGTATGAATCCCAGAATGTCCGCATCTTCCTCTGATCATATCCATTTATGTTCTTCCTTTCGAAGTCATTATCACAACTTCCGCACTATTTTTGTCATTACAATTAATTTTCAATTAATTACACAGCGCATGTATACTCCTCCTTCGACCATTCGATGTTATTTTCTTTTAAAAAATTGCAAAACGGAAAACAACCAAAGACATTATTTTTGATTACTTTTTCTTTAAATTTCAATTACATTCTCTGTCTCAAGCTATTATTGTCATCGTTCAAGTATCGATTGTCTTGCCATTCAATGTCCAGCTCATGAATTTTTCTGTTTCAAGAACGGTTTGCAAAGGCTTTCGAAGTCTTGTTGGGTTTATTGGGCGGAAGAATACCCTGGTTGTAATAATATCAAAAGATATTGACGAGTGGCTGTAATAAACATTTAATGCATTTTTCTTTCTTTAGAGAACAGTAAATCGATGAATAAAGAAAAAGCAAACAAAAAAAAACAACAACTACAACTACAAGAACAACATTATAAACTATAAAACCAATAGTATAAAATAATGCTAACAGCAATTGTATTTCGATAATAAAAACTATTTTAAATTGATTGTTGATGGGATGAAGGATGAGTAAGAGGACGGGTGAAGGATGGGAGGGTAATACATACAACTTTGTAGATAAATATTTTTGCAATAAGTTTGCTTTTTTTGTGTGCAAAAGAAGGGGAATGAGAGATGGAGAACAGAGAACTTTTGTTGATTCAATTTCTTAAAGGATTTTAAAGGATGATAAAACCAAATGGAACAGTGGTTCAGAAAACAATTAAAAAACCTAAAAAATATTTTACAATTTTTGAAAAAAACTCTTTTTTTTTTTTTTTTTTTGAAGAGGTAGAGAATATTTACTAAAGTATAATATATACTCTCAATCATTTTTGCCATACTCCGCAGTAGCAGTATTTATTTTCACAATCACCGGAAATCTCCTTTGGAGAGTTAATCAATTTGACATTGTAAAATATTTATTGCTTTATTATTTTATTATGTGAAACATAGCCAGATTCCGTATATGCATGACCATTTCCTTTGATTGAAAATCACTCTTTCCTTATTTCCCTCATTTTAATTTACAACAAAAGCTTTTTTCAATCAACCATTTTATGAGCAAAAAGAGAGAAAAAAATCCATAAAGGATACAAAAAATTAAAACAAACTGCTATTTTTGATGGTTAAATTTAATGGGATTTTTTTTACTGTTTTGCATAAAGAACTCTCGCTCTCCACCCACTCTCCACTCTAAAGGATAACAAATGCTGCAAAACACCTTTGAAATCACCATAAAAATGTCAATTCCCCAAAGAGTTAACAAAATATTCCATATAAAATTTATGGCTTTCAATAAAATTTGAAACAGTCGTACATAAACAAAACAACATATTAACAATATTTAAATAACTTCCTTTGGTCGATGAATTTTCTGTGTGTGTGGGTGTGTGTGTAACAGGCTGTGTGTGTTTTGACCTCTTTCAGTGCATTTTACACATATTAAATATTTATGATATCTAAACGTCAGCATAAAAATTGACTCACCATGTGTTTTGGAAGGACAGTAAGTGTTAAATGTCTAAGGGTAGGCCTAGGCGAATTATGTGGACATTTCGTAAAAAAAAAGCTAGTAGACCAATGTGATTTTCTGAAGCCTAGCAGTACAATGTAGATATTTTCTGAGAATATTAGACCATTTTTATACCCTCCACCATACATAGTATGGAGCGTATATTACGTTCGTTATTCTATTTGTAACTCATCGAAATAATAATTTTAAACCCAAAAAAGTATACAGGAAAAAACTGCAACTAACTTCAGACTGCTGTAATTTCTTAGCCACTCGTCCGACATTTGTTAAAATTACTCCAGAGACAGCTTATTATATTGTTTACAGGCGCACGAAAGCATTTTGGTGAGAATTTCCCAGAAAAATTTATTCGTGACGGAATTCAAACGTGATAGTGTGGTTTATTTATATTTGGCTGCAAAACCACAATTGGCTTTTGTGTCGCGTACCATCGCTGGTTACCGTGATACTGATAGCGTAGCCCGACGTCAAGGGCTAGGACGGAAGAAAACAGCAACATCAGTAGAAATGGTTAGAAAATTAATAAAGCGACTTGATCGAAACCCGCGTCGCAGTGGACGAAAAATGACTCGTAAGCTGAACATATCGCAATATTCCAAAAAAATGAGCTCTGAGTAAAGCCATAAAGTGCAAGAACTTACGCCGCAACAGAATGAAAAGTGCTAAAGGGTTGCTTTGCTTTGCCGAAAGTGGTGAACTGCCAAAGAGGTAAGCTGAAGATGTGCACCTTCGGTTGGCCACCATAACTTAAGAACTAAATAACAGCCGATGGTCGCTCTCCACTCGCATTAATCGACCGTGGCATCATAATAAATGCCGAATATTATTGCGAAAATATTCTGGAGGGTGAATTAAAGCCTTGGGTACGCAAACATTTTGGCCGCAGACCTTGGACATTCCAACAGGACTCAGCACCATCGCACTCAGCACGCGCCACCCAAGAATGGTTACGAAATGAGGTTCCTCGCTTATTTCCAGCGCAAAATTGCCACCTAAATCTCCATTGAACTATTATGTCTGAAAAGTACCAAAGTGTCGATCACTTCAAGCAAGCGCTTCGCCGGGAACGGGCCAAAATACCACAGAGCCACATTCTGCGGCGTGTGGCAGTTTCATTGTCCGTTTGAAGGCCATAATTCGTGCCAAAGGTGACCAATTCGAACAAAACTAAACTTATTCTAAAATTTGATCCTATTGCCTATCCTATCCTATTTTTTTGCTTTCCTTCAATAAAGTGAAAAAAAGTGTAAAAAGTATAGTGTTTGACTTTATTGCAGTTTTTCTGATCTCACCCTGTATATGGGAGCTACACATGAATTTGGTTTGTTAGTCTAGGATTTTTTTAATCACAATTATAAGGCGGATTTCCTAAAAAAATATTCTGGAAAAAATATTTTTAGGAAATTGATATTTATCTTTTAGATAGTCCTTTAATAATTCTACAAAATAGTTAGTGTTGTCCTTTAAGAAATGAATTAAAAAAATTCAGGAGTTTGATATCTTGATCTTTGCAAAATATTCTTATTGAAGCTTCAATTCCGGTGCGGTAGGTCCGTAAAACATATATTTAAAAATTCAGGATTGTAGCTATGTTGGCCGAAAAGATATTTTTAAATAATCTAAGATTGTAGGTCTGTTGGTTTTCAAAAAATATTCAAAAAAAGTCTACGATTGTAGCTCTCTTCATCCATGAAACCAGATTCAAAAAAAAAAAAATCCACAGTTGTAGCTCTCTTTGTGCTCGAAAGGATATTCTTAAATAATTTCAATATTGTAGACTTGTGGTTCTTGGACATACGTTCTTAAAAAATCTACGATTGTAGCTCGGTTGGTCCTTTACATTTTTCTAAAAAATCTACGACTGTGTCACTTTTCGTCCCTGAAAAGATACTCTTAAAAATTTCGATATTTTTGCTTCGTCGATTGAAAAAATATTTGTAAATGTTCCACGATTTCCTTTTTAATTTTTAGGAAAATGTTTTTAAAAATCCATGATTTTAGGTCTATTGGTTATTGGAAAGAATTATTTAAGAATTTTACGATTGTAGATATTATAATTATTTGATAAATGATTAAAAAATTCTGAGTTTTAAACTCCTGTGGTCTTGAAAATTATATTTGAAAAAATCCATAAAATCGGTTGGTACTTCAAAATATGTAAGATATTATTTTGGTCGACGAAAAATATTAATTTTTCCTTTTATTACTTATTTTAAATTTTTTGGACAGCTATAGCTTTATTTGTCCTCAAAGAATTTTTATTAAAAATTTTTTCGAAATTGAACTATGGGGACTCTTTGGAAAAATTACAAAAAAATCATAATTACATTCAAATCGAAAATTTTGAAGAAAAATTCCTAAATAATATACTCTGAAACCTCCGGCATGTTTATTATCACTTGAAAAAAAAGTTCATGAATAATGCATTATTATATTTTGAATTGTCCTGAAATAAAATTTTTCGAAATTGAACTATGGGGACTCTTTGGAAAAATTACAAAAAAAAATCATAATTACAGTTCTGTTAATCCCAAAAAATATTATTTTGAAAATATGGCTCTTAATCCGCGATTTTAGCTGATATATTCCTTGCTTGAATATTAAGGCTTTGATGTATTTTCAATCAATTTTGCAAACTCCATGACAAACCTAGCATACCCTCCATTCCAATGAAGTTCATCGAGTCAAACAATCCTGCCATAGCCTTAAAAGATGAAGTTCGAACAACAAAAAAATCTTTTCAATAAAACATAAAAACTCATAAACATATCCTGCTAATATTATTTGCACATCCTGGCCTCTTTTGTCTACAATACACACATACACCCACAAAGAAAAACCCATTTGGAAGAAAGAGTTGAAAGGAAAGCATCAGCATCGTCATCATCATCAACAGAAAAGTGCTGCACAATTTCGTATATATTAAATGTGATAAATTTTCTCGAATGGCAAAGAAAAAAATGGACAATATGTTGCCACTAAAGTGAGGAATTTATGCTGGCTTCTGCTGTTTCATCATTGTCGTCGTCTTCTTCTTACATAATATAACAACAACAAATAATGCTCTTCCTCTTTTTGCTGATGGTTCTTACTTGCCACTTCCTTTGAAAGGTTTAAATTTATTTTTTAAAAAGTCATTTAGTGTCACATGTCATCCTGGCTGGCTGGAGGATGGGTGTGTGTGTGTGTGTTTGGTGAATGTTGGTACTGGAGGTAGTTTGAAATGTGCAAGAATGTGATTGTCAGGGATCAGAAGCTCTGGTGTATAGCATTTCTCCGGGGTAAGTGTATGATCCAACAGCAAGAAAAAAGTGTGTTTGTCCTTTTGAGAAAGAAAAAATCTCAGTAAAACAACTGCCATTTACACTTGCTCTCTACCATCCTCCACATCACCCAAAGATTGGAGTTCCAATCTATTCATTGTTGTTTAACACTTTGCCGTTTTTCATGTTTCAAGTTTAAGCGGGCGCTTGATTCATTTCCATCTATCCATCCAGCAGCTGCTGCTTCTGCTGTGGCTGCGGCTGGTGAACTCTTTGGCCCGAATTGTTTCGCCTCCATTACCATGGTTGTGCCTTTGCCACCGCCACTGTCGCCTTTCGTTTTCTCGCCTGACATCACACCATAAACCGTAGTATTGTTTTATTGACAACTGGAAACAAAGACTGATCTGTGGTTAAAGAATTTGTAACCAGTACAACAACGACAACACCAACAATCGACGATTTAAATGCCAATCATTCGGTGAAATGATGGTGGAAGTGGTAGCGGTGCCACTACTATCACTGTTAGCTGTGGTAAAGTTTCAGCCTTTATTATTGTTGGGTATTTTGGGGCTGTTGTGCCAGAAGTTGGGGACAAAAGGTGAAGTGAAGGGTTGTTTCCAGTTCTCTTGCTCTTTCGTTTAAATGCTAGCAAATTGCAGGTGTTAAGGATGTGTTAACATTGATTAAATTTTTTTCGGATTTGACATGTTAGGAGATTGGATTGAAATTGGATTTCAATTGTGGCTCAATATACACAGCTCTCATTGGCAGTTTGAAGAACGAAAAAAAAAAAACGGAAAGAGTTAAATGATAAGGGGACAGAGATTTAAGGTACAGATATGTAAGATTTTAAGAAGAAACTTTGTGAATGATTTTCGCGATAAGGATTTTTTAAAAAAAATTTTAGGTGGACAAAAAGTGATAGGATTTGTTAAAAATAATTTTTGGTGGACAAAAAGATGGGTGAAGTTTTTTTTAGTTTTTTGAGGTATTTATGAAGCGTGGATTTTTTAAAGATATTTTTTGGAGGTACCTATAGAAGTATCTGTTAAATGACCCTGTACCAGCGTGGATTTTTTAAGGACCCTATAGAACTGTGGATTTTTTAAAAATATATTTTAACTACCCTAAGAAGTGTGAATTTTTTAAAAATATCGTTTTAAGGATCCTGTAGACTTGTGTGGATTTTTAAAAAATTTTAAGGACCCTATAGAAGCATTGATTTTTTTAAAAAATTTAAAGGACTCTATAGAAGCTTGGATTTTCAAAACAAAATTGTTTGAGTGACTTTTTGAAGTGTGGATTTTTTAAAAATATGTTTTCAGTTACTTTTTGAAGCGTGGATTTTTTAAAAATATTTTTTTGAAGTATCTATAAATGCGTGGATTTTTTAAAAATATTTTTTTGAAGAACTTATTAAAGCGTAGATTTTTTAAAAATATTTTTGTGAATTACTTACAATAGCGGTGATTTTTTAAAAATATTTTTTTAAAGTATCTATAAAAGCGTAAGTATCTATATAAAGGACTCTATAGAAGCTTGGATTTTCAAAAAAAAATTGTTTGAGTGACTTTTTGAAGTGTGGATTTTTTAAAAATATGTTTTCAGTTACTTTTTGAAGCGTGGATTTTTTAAAAATATTTTTTTAAAGTATCTATAAATGCGTGGATTTTTTAAAAATATTTTTTTGAAGAACTTATTAAAGCGTAGATTTTTTAAAAATATTTTTGTGAATTACTTACAATAGCGGTGATTTTTTAAAAATATTTTTTTAAAGTATCTGTAAAAGCGTGGATTTTTTTAAAAATATTTTTTTTAAGTTTTTTTTTAAAAATATTTTTGAGTTACTTTTAGAAACGTGGATTTTTTAAAAATATTTTTGTGAAGTACTTACAATAGCGGGGATTTTTTAAAATATTTTTTTTAAGAACTTATAAAAGCGTAGATTTTTAAAAATATTTTTGTGAAGTACTTACAGCAGTGGGAATTTTTTAAAAATATTTTTTTGAAGAACTTATAAAAACGTCTATTTTTTAAAAAATATATTTTTTAAGTACTTACAATATTGGGGATTTTTTAAAAATATTTTTTTTGAAGAACTTACAATATTGGGGATTTTTTAAAAATATTTTTCGAAGAACTTATTAAAGCGCGGATTTTTTAAAAATGTTTTTTTAAAGAACCTACACTAGAGGGGATTTTTTAAAAATATTTTTTGAAGAACTTATAAAAGCGTGGATTTTTTAAAAATATATTCTTAAATATATTTAAAAGCGTGGATTTTTTAAAAATATATTCTTAAATATATTTAAAAGCGTGGATTTTTTAAAAATATATTCTTAAATATATTTAAAAGCGTGGATTTTTAAAAATATATTCTTAAATATATTTAAAAGCGTGGATTTTTTAAAAATATATTCTTAAATATATTTAAAAGCGTGGATTTTTTAAAAATATATTCTTAAATATACTTAAAAACGTGGATTTTTTAAAAATATTTTTTTAGACATTTATATAAGCGTTGTAAAAATTTTCTCTTTGAACTACATCAAATTCCCTTTACATATTTAATATTCTTCGAAACTAATGTTTTCAATTGCTAATCCGGAAAATTCCCTTCCTCATTTACACTTGTGTTTAATTTAATATGTATTACATTTGTTGTTTTGTTCCCTGAATTTTTGTCCCAGCTAATATTTGCATATTTGTTGCTGTTTCCTTTTTCCTCCCAAAAAAAAAAATGTCTAGCATTGTTGTTTTTCGGTTCAATAGCAAAAAACTCTAGTCCATTAAAAATTAGTTGTTCAAATTCAAATCCATACGAATGAATGAACAATTTTTATGCCAAATACTACAATGGCTATAACTATTACTACTGCTGGTGCGGCTGCTGCTGCTGTCAATGCTATTGTTATTTGGTCGTGTTAGTTTTGGGTTGTACCAGAGAAGGATTTCCTAAACAACAAGCCACATTAGGCTAACCTATAGTAATCGTTGTGAAAACAAACAAAACAAGACAACTAAACCCAATTTCAAATTGTATTGAAAGTAATAAATATTTATGGTTATGGATTTGTTTATTTGTTTAAAATAAACACGAAGTCAGCACAAAAACTAGAAAAACAGAAAAAATAAAGACACGGCCGGACGGCCGGACGGCCGGCCATACAATGTAATGAATGAAAACACACACACATGAATTCATGTGCAAACACATAGTTTTTTTTTTTTTTTTCTGGCGAGTATGAACAAATTTAAATAGTTTTTATTAATTTAAATATATTTTTGGGGAAAACAGAGGGTGAAATGAGTTGGAAATTTATTTGATTGTCGAAATTAAAGCATTGATTTGGGAACAAAAATTGGCAAAATAGAATCCATATTTTTTTTCCTTAATTCAAGGATTGATCACAATAAAAATTCATTTTCAAAACCGAGATAGTGATATTAAAAAATTCCTGTGGAATCTCGATATAATTCTGATATCTACAGGGTGAGGTAAAAAACTGCAACAAAGTTAAACGCCATAATTTTTACATTTTTTTTAATTTTATTGATTAAAAGCAAACATGTCGGAAATAGCTTCTTGCTTTCCAAAATACTCCAGACACAATAGTCCAACGGATTAGTATCCGGAGAACAATGCTTTCTCATCGGGGAAAACCAAATACGGAAGATCACCACTTTCGGCCAAGCGAAGCAACTCTTTAGCTCTTTTCTGTCTATTTTCTTTCTGTTGCGGTGTAAGTTCTTGCACTTTTTGGAATTTCAATGGCTTTACCCCGAGCTCATTTTTCAACATTTGTTGAATGGAATATTGCGATATGTTCAGCTCACGAGCCATTTTTCGGCCACTGTGCCGCGGGTTTTGATGAAGTCGCTTCTTTTCTCTTCGAACCATTTCTGCTGAAGTTGCTGTTTTCTTTTGTCCACCTCCTTGACGTCGGGCTACGCGAAATCACACTATCATGCTTGAATCTCATCACGAATAAGTTTTTTTTTTCTGGAAAATTCTCACCAAAATGCCTTTGTACACTTGTAAACAATATAATGAGCTGTCACTGGAATAATTTTAACAGCTGTCGGACGAGTGGCTTTGAGAAGACAGCAGTGTGAATTTTGTTGCAGTTTTTTCATCTCACCCTGTATATGAGCTCTACTCGTAGTCTTTATAGACGAGCTCTAGAGGGAGTCTTTATAGACAAGCTCTGTAGGCAGTCTTTATAGATGAGCTCTGGAAGGAAGGAGATTTTATAGACCAGCTCGGGAGGGAGTCTTCATAAATAAGCTCTAGAGGGAGTATTTATAGATGGGCTCTAGAGGGAGTCGTTATAGACGAGCTCTAGAGGGAGTCGTTATAGACGAGCTCTAGAGGGAGTCGTTATAGACGAGCTCTAGAGGGAGTCCTTATAGATGATCTCTAGAGGGATTCCTAATAGACGAGCTCTAGAGGGAGTCTTTATAGACTAGATCTAGAGGGAGTCTTTATAAACGAGTTTCGGAGTCTTTATAGACGAGCTTTGTAGGGAGTCTTTATAGACAAGCTCTGTAGGCAGTCTTTATAGATGAGCTCTGGAAGGAAGGAGCTTTTATAGACCAGCTTTGGAGGGAGTCTTTATAAATAAGCTCTAGAGGGAGTATTTATAGATGGAGTCGTTATAGACGAGCTCTAGAGGGAGTCCTTATAGATGAGCTCTAGAGGGATTCCTAATAGACGAGCTCTAGAGGCAGTCTTTATAGACGAGCTATAGAGGGAGTCTTTATAGGTGAGCTTTGTAGGGAGTCTTTATAGACGAGCTCGAGAGGGAGTCTTTATAGACGAGCTCGAGAGGGAGTCTTTATAGACGAGCTCGAGAGGGAGTCTTTATAGACGAGCTCGAGAGGGAGTCTTTATAGACGAGCTCAAGAGGGAGTCTTTATAGACCAGCTTGAGAGGGAGTCTTTATAGACCAGCTCGAGATGGAGTCTTTATAGACGAGCTCTGGAGGGAGTCTTTATAGACCAGCTCGAGATGGAGTCTTTATAGACGAGCTCTGGAGGGAGTCTCTGTAGACAAGCTCTGGAGGGAGTCTCTGTAGACGAGCTCTGGAGGGAGTCTCTGTAGACGAGCTCGGGAGGGAGTCTCTGTAGACGAGCTCTTGAAGGCGTCGTTATAGACGAAGTCTGGAGGGAATCTTTATAGACGAGGCTGTGGGGAGTCTATGCTCACTTCTCGAAGCATAATTTTATTTTCTGGATTTGCATTATTATTTTTCAAAGCTTTTCACTTTTCATTTTCATATTTTCGATTCAATTTCACAAAAATTAAACTCATTTCTCAAAATAGTTTTATATATATTTTTCTCATATTCTCCACTACCTTTGAAGTAAATTTTTCTTCTAATTTTTGCTCCTCCACTGTTCTTTCGAACGTTTCACCTGAAAGCCCCTGAAAATACATGTTAAGCCTATCACTTTGCTTCAGTGCAAAAATCTAATTTTCTCTATATGTCCAAAGGTAAATTTCATATAACAGCCCCTTGGAGTATATATTCGTTATGTGTATGCACGTCATATGTAAGTGTGTTTGTGTGTGCGCCACATGTACTCACTGACATTGCTGTCTATAAAATACAATACAGATATTGTACTGGCATTACTGTCATAGGGGAGATATCTCTGCCAGGACACAGGCAACTAAGCAATAGCTTGAATGGTTGGTAGGAAAGAAATCTAATTCGAAAAAAATCTATGCCATTTTAGCGCGCACACACACACAGTAATAAGCAAATAAGGAGCTGCGAATAGTTACATGTCTTTGTTGCAGTATTGGATGGTACGTGCGATTTTTTCTACGATGTGAATTTAGTTCATATATATTTATATGTATATATATGAGAATACAGTAATAATTGAGATGGGAATTTGGGTTTAAGTTCCATTGCACATTGGACAAAGTAAACTAGCAATGCTGATGAGAAATTTAGTTTCAGTAGAAATTAATGGAAATCAAATTTTAATGGATTCAAAATTTGAAAAAGTTTGAAACTAGATATTATTCTGAGTTTAAAAATTTTTTTATATATGCATAGTTTATATACAGGGTGAGGTGATTTTTTCATTAATTGAATGAAAACAAAAAATGTCGGAAACAGCATCAAATTTTGGAAAGAGTTTAGATTTGTTCGAATTGATCAACTTTGGCACGAATTATGGCCTTCAAACAGCCAATGACGGCCGTCACATGCTGACCGAATGTTGGTCTGCGGTATTTTGGTACATTCCCGACGAAGCGCTTGCTTGAGGTGATCGACACATTGGTATTTTTAGTGCCAATCTTGCTATCCAAAATATTCCAGACACAATAGTCCAAGGGATTGGTATCCGGAGATTTTGGTGGCCATTGTGCGCTGGAAATGAAGCGAGGAACCTCATTTTGTAACCATTCTTGGATGACGCGTGCTGAGTTCTATGGTGCTGAGTCCTGTTGGAATATCCAAGGTCTACGACCGAAATGTTTGCGGGCGCAAGGATTTAATACACCCTCCAGAATATTTTCGATTAATACGAGCGGAGAGCGACCATCGGCTGTTATGGCGGCCCACATCATTACTATGACCGGCGCTTGAGTTCTGGTGGTCAACCGAAGGTGCACATTTTCAGCTGACCTCTTTGGCAAGTAAACACGTTCATTTTGTTTGACTTTGTTCACAAACTGTTGAACAACGAATGTTTTCTCATCGGTGAAAACCAAATTCGGCAGTTCACCACTTTCGGCCAAGCGAAGCAACTACTTAGCTCTTTTGAGTCTATTTTTTTCTGTTGCGGTTTAAATTCTTGAACTTTTTGGAATGTCAATGGCTTTACCCCGAGCCTATTTTTCAATTTTTGCCGAATGGAATATTGCGATATGTTCAGCTCGCGAGCCATTTTTCGGCCACTGCGACGCGGGTTTCGATCAAGTCGCTTTTTCACTTTTTGTCGAACCATTTCTGCTGATGTTGCTTGTTTGTTCCATCCACTTCCTTGACGTCGGGTTACGCTACCAGTATCACGGTAACGAGCGATGGTACGAGACACAAAAGATTTATTCTAATTTAAATGCTGGAGTGCTCTAACGATAGCCACTTGTGGTTTTCCGGCCAAACATAATGAAATCACACTATCACCCTTGAATTCCATCACGAATAACATTTTTTCTGGAAAATTCTCACCAAAATGCTTTTGTACGCGTGTAAATAATATAATTAGCTGTCACTGAAATAATTTTAATAACTGTCGGACAAGTGGCTTAGAAATGACAACAGTCTAAATTTGTTGCAGTTTTTTCATTTCACCCTGTATGTATATAAAATTTTTTTTTCAAGATTTTTATGGGTTTACTTATAATATTTTTGTTTTTTTTTAAAGATGTCGTTGCTCTAGTATCTATTACCATTACAACTAAGAAGAATTGAGGCAGAGAGTTATCATGGTAACCGCCAAAAATATATATAAGGCAAAAGTTAGAGTAACAGAACCAATTCTACACAAAATTGTAAAAACTGAAAAAAAAAAATCAAAAAAAAAAAAAATTCAAAAAGTGAATACAAAATCCCTGACAGTTATGAACCATGACAAACATCCACCAGCCAAAAACAAAATGTTAACTTACCCTCATAACGTCATCAACATCATCATCATCCGAGATGACGACGACGATGATGGTGCTGACAATTTGAACAAAATTACAATTTCGAAATCATTTCCATATACACTGACAGTTGGAATTGTCGTCGTTGTTGTTGATTAAATCACCATAGAAAATTGCCTTATAATCAAGTTATTTTCGAAATAATAAAAATTTTTATTTAATGGTCACAATGATGATTTTGGTCATCATAACAGTTATTTTTCGGCATTTGACGATGGTAGTTGGTCGTCTATTTTTGGCTATATGTGTAGGGCAATGATTGGGAGGGAAATGACTAGATTAAGCTTATAATAGACATGGAGTTGAAGTGGTCATTACACAAGACAAGACATTACACAAGATAGTTAAGGTCTGCTGAAATTGTGAGGGTAAGTTATTGAAATTGAATGATGATGAAATTATTGGGGGAAATATTTAATATATTTTCTGGCATATCCTCTGAAATCCTAACAGAATTGTTTGAAAAGAAAAGAAAAATCACTTTTTCTCAAAAGAAAACCTGCAAAAGTGCAGTTAAATAATGGAAGACACATTTATGGGCATTTTAAAAGATTATATCGCAAAATCCGGATCCGCCATTTTTTTTAAATTTTGAGATGAAAAAACTGTAAAACCTGTCTGTGCAAACTTCAGACAGCTGTCACTTATAAGCCACTCGTCCGACAGCGGTTTAAATTATTCCAGAGACAGCTCATTATATTGTTTACAAGCGTACAAAGGCATTTTGATGAGAATTTTCCAGAAAACCAGTTATTTGTGATGGAATTCAAGCGTGATAGTGTGATTTCTTTACATTTGGATGGAAAACCACAAGTAGCTATCGTTAGAGCACTCCAGCATTTTAATGTGAATAAATCGTTTGTGTATCGCTCGTTGCCGTGATACCAGTAGCGTAGCCCGACGTCAAGGAAGTGGACAGAAGAAAACAGCAACACCAGCGACTTGATCGAAACCCGCGTCGCAGTGGCCGAAAAATGGCTCGTGGGATGAACAAATCGCAATATTCCATTCGGCAAATATTGAAAAATAAGCTCGGGGTAAAGCCATTGAAATTCCAAAAAGTGCAAGAACTTACACCACAACAGGAAGAAAATAGACTCAAAAGAGCTAAAGAGTTGCTTCGCTTGGCCGAAAGTGGTGAACTACCGAATTTGGTTTTATGCGATGAGAAAGTATTCGTTGTCCAGCAGTTTGTAAACAAACAAAATGATTGTGTTTACTTGCCGAAGAGGTCAGCTGAAAATGTGCACCTTCGGTTGGCCATCGGAACTCAAGCGCCGGCCATGGTGATGATGTGGGCTTCCATAACAGCCGATGGTCAGAATAAATGGATCAGAATAAATGTCAAATATTATCGCGAAAATATTCTGGAGGGTGTAATAAAGCCTTGGGCACGCACAGACCTTGGACATGGCCGCAGACCTTGGACATTCCAACAGGAGAGTGCACCATCGCACTCAGCACGTGCCACCCAAGAATGGTTTCAAAATGAGGTTCGTCGCTTCATTTCCAGCGCACAATGGCCACCACAATCCCCAGATACCAATCCGTTGGACTATTGTGTCTAGAGTATTTTGTAAAACAAGGTTGGCACTAAAAAATACCAAAGTGTCGATCGCCTCAAGCAAGCACTTCGCCGGGAATGGGCCAAAATACCACAGAGCTACATTCGGCCAGAGTGTGACGATTTCATTGGCCGTTAAAAGGCCATAATTCGTGCCAAAGGTGACAAATTCGAACAAATCTAAACTTTTTTCTAAAATTCGATGCTATTTCCGACATTTTTTGCTTTCATTCAATAAAATTTAAAAAAAATGACTTTGTGGCATGTTTTTATCTCATCCTCAAATATCAAGAAAAAATTTGTATCAATGTTGCCACTAAAAAAGCTAAGACTTTTTTGCCTTCAAAACAATTTTTCACTGTTTTCTTTTCGAGTTTATGCATGAATGTAAATTAAATTTGATTTTAGGTAGAAAGTGTCAAAATATGAAATATTCTACGAAAATTGCATAATTAAATCTCCAAGTTAAATATTGATCCATATTTTAGAATAAATCCGAAACAGTTTCGCCCATTTTCTGATATTTTCAATATCTTGGTCACCTTTTCCTTTCCGTTTGTATTTAATTTTAGTATTTCTCATAATGGAGGAACAAATATTTTTGTCCGATAGAACTTTTACTTTTTACTTAATTTTCCCATTTAATTTCAATTAAATAGTTTTCATATACAAACAGTTCCACCAAGTTCTCTCCACATTATTTTCTCTGTTTCCCCCCACACACAAACATTTGTCATTCAAACACTAATTAAATTTATTTCATTTACTAGCAACAATAGTTTCTAATTTCCAATTGTAATTTAAATTATCATAGGCACATACCCAACCTTCCACATACTCACCGAGACCTGAGACCACAAAGTAAATCCTCAAACCCATTGCCTTGTGTCGGCCATTGTATCCCAAAGGACACGTGCTATGTTGTGTGTGTGTGGCCTTGTCACAACAATTACATCAATGGCAGGAAGCATAAAGTCCACAACTTCACATATATTAGAACGGGTGGTGGGGGTAGCTTGAAATGACCATAAAAACCACAAAGGGAAAATTTACCAGCAGGGCATTGAAGAAGAGCAGAATAAAAATGGCAATGCCGCCATGAATAGGGGAGAGATAATTCAACTCTGTGTCAGTCTGTCCGAGTGACATACAAAGACCAGAGAAATTACTGTTCCATTTTCAAGGACTTTGCCGGGGAGTGGGGGGAAGAAAAGTTAAATTATGCCAACATAATGCAATAACAACATAGGACATACCGTCCGACCGACGGGCCGACCAAACGGCCAAGCAATGACGAGATTACATTGAGCGTGAAATAAAATAATTACTATTATGCTGCTGCTACCAACCGACAAAATAATATAATTTTAACCAACACTTACTACGGCCAAAAGCTTGTAATGAAAGGAAAATTAAGAGGGCTGAACAGGATAGAAAAAAAAAAAAAACAAACTAAATAACAACAAAGGAAGTAAAACTAGGGGAAAAACTGCATAATAAAACTAGAAGTTCTTATATAGCCTCCTCCCTTCTCTCACCAGCAAATGGTTGTTGATTTAAATGAAAATACATTTTTGTGTCAGCTGTCCGAAAGCGGAGTTCTGCAAAAGAGAATAGAAAGAGAGAAGCGATTGCGTCAGTGCTCATTTAGGCCATTTTATGTGCAATAGACTGATAACAGTTGCAAATCTTTCGTTAAATTATACGCTTTAACTTCTTTTGGACTTGTAATTTCATGTTTTTTCCTTATTTTTACATAGCTGAGTTGTTTGTGTTGAAGGATTGGCGAGGGCTGGACGATAAAATTGGTCATGTAAAAAATAAGAGAATTTCAAAAAAAAAAATGGAAGTTTTCTTTAACATCTTAAATTATGCCAATTTTACAAAACAGAAGATAAATTTCATATTTTATGTTTCTTAATATAGAAAGCTAAGATCGATTCTTCAGAAATTTTATAGAAAAATTTTATAAATATAAATAAATAAAAAAAAATATTTGAAATCGGGTTAAAATCCACTCATGTAGACACTATACTCAAAGGTCAGAAGGCATGGTCCAATTTCTGTATCAAATTTTTTTAAGTAATTCAAAGTTCTCTATGCTCTCTCTCTCTCTCTCTCTCTCTCTCTCAAAACTTTGTTTTGAATATTTGCGAAATACAGGGTGGGATTAAAAAAACTGCAACAAAGTCAAACATAATTTTTACATTTTTTATTTAAACTTTATTGACAGAAAGAAAAAAATGTCGAAAATAGCATCTAATTTTAGAATAAGATTAGATTTTCGAATTGGTCAACTTTGACACGAATTATGACCTTCAAATGACCAATGAAACACACGCTGCCCGAATGTTGCGCTGCGGTACTTTGGCCGATTCCCGGCGAAGCGTTTGTTTGAGTTGATCGACACTTTGGTATTTTTTAGTTCCAATCTTGCTATCCAAAATACTCCAGACACAAGGTATCCGGATATTTTGGTGGCCATTGTGTACTGGAAATGAAGCGAGGAACCTCATTTTTAACCATTCCTTTGTGGCGCGTGCTGAGTGCGATGGTGCTGAGTCCTGTTGGAATGTCCAAGGTCTGCGGCTAAAATGTTTGCATGCCCAATATATTTTTATATTATACGATATCATTTTTCAATATTTGCCGAATGGGATATTGCGACATGTTCAGCTCACGAACCATTTTTCGGCCACTGCGACTCGGGTTTCGATCAAGTCGCTTCTTTACTTTTCGAACCATTTCTGCTGATGTTGCTGTTGTACGTTGTAGCCTTTTTAGCGTGTAAAAAATATAATGAGCTTTCACTGGAATAATTTTAACAGCTGTCGGGCAAGTGGCTTAGAAATGACATCAGTCTGAAGTTAGTTGCAGTTTTTTCATCTCACTCTGTATGAACCTAAATTGTAAAGATTCCATGGAATCTTAATCCTAAAATGTCCTAGAAATTGGAAAAGGGGGAAACTTGCCCCCTTTAATTAGCGCACTTTGCGATGCAAACTTTCTAGACGCTTCTAGTTTTAGTTCTACTTTCATAATCTGCCGAATTTTTTTCGCAATTATTTAAAATTTTGGACTTGGAGTTTTCTCAGTGTTTTTAAACTCAGATCGATTTCGAAAAAAGGAATATCTGTCCAATCCTTCTGGTACGTCCCCCACAAAAGGTCAATATTGAAAACATAATTTACCTCGTAGATAAGCAAAGGATCATCCAATTTTGTGCAAAATTTACAAATCCTAATATTCATCATTGCTAGGTCAATGTACCATATTGGCCCATTTCTACGAACACATCCTCCATAAAGGATTACAATTTTGAATAATCATATCTTTTATAAAAAATTGCACTTTCAAAGTCTATTTTCGCAACTCCCAATATTTCTACCAACCCCAGATCTGGTATAAAGATAGGATAGAACCTCCCCCACAACGGTTTAAAATTGTGAACAGCCATGCCGCTCATAAAATACGAAATTAACATCCGACTCTTTTCAAACTTTTCACATCCTCAGACCTCTACCAACCACTATTCTGACTACTTTTCTGGTACAGACCACTCCTTCTTATACCGTTCCCATAAAGGGTTAATATTTTGAACAATTGCAACCCTTGTAAAAGTTCGCAAATTGCAATATTTTTGCTAACATTAGTTTTGATCTACAGCTGGAATATATATTGCCAATAGTATAGTTATGATACGTCCCAAAAAATGCATACAGAAATAATTAAACAAATGCTGAGGATATATATCTGTCAGCAAACCGAGTAATACTATTCTAACTTGATTTTCGGAGAATAGAAATTTTTAGGAATTAAACATTTTGAAAATTGACCTGTAAAAAAATTTGCCTTGAAAAGCAAGATTCCATTAATATCTTTGTTTCAGTTATCTCATATTGGGGATAACTGATAACCTATGGACCTTCTTCTTCCGAGAGACTATTGTTTCCAGAAAATTTATGATCAAAATCCTTTGAAAATCTTTATGATATAACTCTTCATTTTTGAGAATATGTATATACCATTTCGAAAATATAAAATTCCTCTTTCTTCACAAAAATGTTTAAAGCAATATTTCATTTTTTGTCGACCTTTAACATATTGCAAATAGAACAAGATACTTAAAGGACATCTTATCATTTTATTTTTTTTTTTTACAATTTATGATCACACTTCATATTCTCCCTTTTTTGTAACCCATGTGTGTGTGTGGGTTTTTTTTGTAAGAATATCCATAGTTCTTTCGCTCGTTGTAAATTCTCTGAAGGAATATTTCAAATTTTTCTTCTCTTAACATCATGTACGAATAAAATTTGTAATAAATTTGTTTAGTAGCATTATTGTCCATGTTATTGCCACCCTTACATATACAACATGAACATGGGGACACACACACAAATTCCAGGGCAACACAGTACCAGGAAAAGATTTAAATATACATACATATAAGCGTATGGATATGCTCCACATATAGATGAATACAATAGTTTAACAAATATTGGTCAATATTATGCAAATAATAATCTTGTCAGTGACACACATACGAGTATGTAGGAATATTTGAAACACGCATGCATATATATTTTTGTACATGATTTTAATATCATTACATAGCTCAATATAACTACAGCTCTACATACAATATATATTTGTGCGTGAACTCATTTTTCCAAAAGCATCCACACATGTACGCATAATATTTATGGGTGTGTGTGCGTGCGTTTCTGGGCAACAATACAATCAGGATACACCAAACAATATTGTCATGACTGGTAATCAAAAACATCACAACACATCGTATATCTAGAAGAAACATATGTACGTGCATTCCTATAGATCGTCTATACACTATATGTGAACGTACCCTGCAAGACTTTTTCAACTAGTTGAGAAAATCGTTAGTTATAAATGCATTATTCTACAACTAACTACAGATTAGTTGAAAAGTCATCTGGAGATCAAAAAGCAAAGTAACCACTACTGGTTGATATTCAGATGACTTTTCAACTAATTTGAAGTTAGTTGTAGAATAATGCATTTACTAACTTACCAGCGGGGCATTTTTCAACCAGTTGAGAAAATCGTTAGTTATAAATGCATTATTCTACAACTAACTTCAAATTGGTTGAAAAGTCATCTGGATATCAACCACTTCAAACACCAAAACGAAAATAAATTGCAAAAACAAAACACATATAAGTTCTCTAGAGAAAAAAGCAGCCCTAAAAAGCAAAGATGATTGGTTATATCAAACTACTTTGCAATAATTCACATAATACATTTCCAAAAATACTTCGATATAAATGCAACGTACAATAATACAAGCTAGTGCTGCTAACCTTAATACACAAATACATATGCTTAGAAAAACAGTGCAGCCAAATAGAAAATAAAGAATTTGATTAACAAAACAAAAAAAAAAAAAAATAAATAAATAAAAAAATAAATAAAAAAATAAAAAAAAATCTTTTTGAACTTTTTTAACATATTTTTCAACTGACTAAAAATTGGCTTAAAAGTAATTGGTTTATAGTTAGTTTAAAAGTAACTAGTTTATATTTAGTTTCAAAGTAATGCAGGAATGGACAATTGTCCACTGCCTAGCTCATCCCCATGTTAAAATAGTTAGTTGGCGTAAAGGAAATAAATCAAAAAACAAACTAGTTGTGGTTTTTTTAAACTAATTTTAAATTAGTTTTAAACCAATTTATTTCCCTGCAGGGTACATATGTGACATGAATACATTTGTGTGTGTGTGTGTGGGAAATGAAATGTTTTGGTCAAAAACTAGAGGCTTCCTGCATATGGCATTGATAGATATTGAAATGGCATCAATGGATGACGATCAGAGTTGCCAAATTAAATTTCTATTCAAAGCTCGCAAAAAATCGGAATCATCGAAAAAAAAAATCAAAAAATATGTTTACTTTGGAAAACTTCTAGTCCTGATTATATTGTTGGCAAGAACATCTTCAATTTTCTCAGAATTAAAATAACCCATGTACTTCTGGGGGTGATCGTGGGTCTCTTTGAATGGGATCACGGATATATTTATGACTTAGCATAGTTTGACAATAGAACCCGAAACCCTTTTTTGGAGTTTTGACCTACAAACCGAGTACTATCAAAGTGACTTGGAGTTTTCCATAACCCAGACTGGCTATAGTGAAATTATAAGAAAATTTGCAGAAAATTCGGAAATTCTAAATTTGACGAAAGTAATATTTTTACAAACCTAACCAAATTGATTAGTTTTTTTATGGTACATAAAAGAGTAAAAATTTATTTTCTTCAGATAGTCGCTAATATTGAATAATAGAATTGAAGTAGAATATTCATTTCTTTTAGACCTTTCCCAAAATATGAACTACACTGTGAAGACAGGAGTTTTGGGGGGCAAGTTCCCCTCTCTATCATGTTTTTTTTTTTAAATTATCGGATAAAGATTTCTTGGAACCCCTTACCTATTGGATAGTGAAATCATCAGAAAATTTGTAGAAAATTCGGAAATTATAAATTTGATGAAAGGAAGGTTTTTTACAAAACTAACCAAGTTGATGATTTTTTTTTTATGGTACATAGAAGGGTAAAAATGTATTTTCTTGAGATAGTCGCAAATAAAATTGAAGTAGAATATTCAGTTCTTTTAGACCTTCTCCAAAATATGAATTACACTGTGCGACAACAATCAATTTTTTTCAATAATTACAAGGAATTGCAGCAAATTATGAAAGAAGAGCCAAAAATAAAAGACAGGGGTTATGGGGGCATGTTCCACTATCTTTCACGTTTTTTGAAATTATCGGATAACGATTTCTTGGAACCCTTTTGCTCTAGGTATACAGTGCCTTCGCCAATATTGCAAACCAAAACACTAAGATTATTTTGTTTCATTGAGACTGTATTATCAAAACCTCAAGCGAGCACATCAATGTATCTTTTTTATCCTTTTTTATACCACCCACTATAGTACGGAGGGTATATTAAGTTTGTCATTCCGTTTGTAACACCTCGAAATATACATTTTAGACCCCACAAAGTACATATATTCTTGATCAGCATAAAATTCTATGCCAATTTAGCGATGTCCCAGACAGACGGACATCCATCTGTGGAAATAACTCTAGCTTCCGAACGAAATTAAGTAGGTTGATAAAATTTTACTCAAATGTATATTATGCCTGCAGAACTTTTGGTATTGAAAATGGGCCATGTAGGTCCACGTTTTGGTATAGCCCCCATATAATGGTACCTCCCGATGTTCGGTATTTTGGCGATTTTAGCGACGTTATTTACCGGAATTATTTTAAAATTGGTTTTTGTAGTTCTCAATGGATACCACAGCCTAAGACAGAAAATGAGCCATGTAGGTCCACATCTTCGTTTAGCCTTCATATAATTGTACCCCCCGATATTCGGTATTTTGGTGATTTTAGCGACATTATTTACCGGAATTGTTTCAAACTTGGTATTTGAAGTTCGCAATGAATACTTAATCCTAAGACAGAAAATTGTCTGCATATAACGGTACCTTCCGATATTCGGTATTTTGATGATTTTAGCACATTATTCACCGATTTGTTGTAAGTTTCGCCTTTGAATATTGTAATTGCTTATGACAAAAGTTGCCTATGCAGGTCCACGTCGTCGTATAGACCTTAATATAACGCTTACATTCGATAGTTTTAAAATTTTAACAGTTTTTTTGTGCGGATTTTATTTTTTTTTTTTTTGAAAAATTTCAAATTCGCTCAAAATGGTGGATGGTATTTAAAGTTCGGCCCGGCCGATCCTATGAAAAGACTCAATATAGTCAACGAAAAATTCGAAATTATATGACACCAAAAGCCGTTTAAATAGTAATAAAAGAAATAAAAAAACCCAAGCTAAAGTCCTTAATTCCTCTTTGCTAAGAAATGAGTAATGCCGACAAAATGCGTGCGATATGTCTGAAGACAAAACCAAAGGTAGTGGGTTCGAGACTCACTACTTTCGACCAAATGTATTTGGTAAATAAAAATATTTTTTCGTTCTTTGGAACTTTATTCTCAATAAAATAGAAAAAAAGGCTAGAGCTATTCAATTTCGTCTCGTGCATGGACGAAACTGCTATTTGGTCATCTAAAACATAATAGTTTGTTCTATGACTTCGTCTCAACAGGTTTTTGGAAAGAAAACTCAGGGCTCATTTTTGAAAGCTATTTCCCAAAATTTCAATTTGTTTTTAAAATATTTCAGAATTGAAAAATCGTCCCAAAATATCTTTAAAATAATATTCTTTTTATACCCCTTTATATAGTATGCACACATGCAACTAAGTTTGAAATCTTTAGATACATATCCAACCTTGCCAATATTTACTTAACTTATACCTACTTGCCGGTCTGTCTGTATGAGTATGTGTATGTCTGTGAAATTGTCTCCCTGGTTCTATACGTGCTTGTGTGTTTACTTTATTGTAGTTAAATATTTATTTTGTTTCATTTAACAAAAACCAAAAAAGAAAGACGAAATCAAAGCCCCAAGAAAACAAGGACCAAGAAGCAAAACAAAAGGAGACAAGCTTCATGTTTTTCCTTGAAAACTGTTGGTGAATGCATTTGCAAGGATAGTCGTAGTAGTGATGTCCTTGCATGCTTGGCAGTTCTATATAAAGAAATTCACTTTAACATGTCTATATATAGAGATAGCATGACAATGTGTATTACACAGACACACACACATGTAGATATGACACCCACCTTTGATACAGCATCTGCAACAACAACAACAACGATAATGCCATTCAGTCTCCTAAGTATATTATCATCATCCATAGAAACGAGTCGAAGACAAAGACAAGTTTGCCATTCAATGAATTTAATGCCAGCAGAAGATGAAGGAAGAAAAAACAACAATAGCAAAATTTTCATGACGTCATGTCTGATAAAAATTGGAGAGAACAAATAACTAAACCATGGCCACAATTCAATTTTCTTTTGCTTTTTTACTTTTTTTTTTTGTTCTACCTATTGTGATATGTTTTTTTCCTTGATTGTCCTTCAATGAACTGACATTTAAGGCATCTAAAATTTATGAACATCGTTTGTGTTTTTTTTCTCGTTGTTGTTGTCCTTCTTGTAATTGACTATAAATGGCAGATGTTGACTTATGGCAAGACAAATTAAGACCATATATAGATATATACATATAAAAAAATAGCAAAATATTAGAGCAAACAATGTAAGTAATAAATTTTAAAATTCAATATTGCCTTAATGTTGGTATAAAAGTCCTTTGTTATTTTGTAGTAGAAGGAGGAGGGGATATAAAAAATTTTATAAATTAAAAACCTATTGAAATGGATGAAAAGGGTAAAGATTGCAATATAGAATGCAAACAAAATAAATTGAAAAATGATTTTGGGTTATGAATAAAAAATTGGGTCAAATAATGTGATGACCATGTTGGCATACCAGCCATAGAAAGTCAGAAAAAATTCGGGAGCTATATGAGTCGAATAACCCATTATGAGGTAATTTAAGCAAACAATGTTCTGTATTACCAGTAGGTAGAACATATTGGGATGTTCCTTAAACTAAATAACAAGTTTGGTCCCTCATTACCAAGTGATTACCCTCATTACCATGAGTACTATGCGTAACGACTACAGAATCGTAGGACTTGATTTCCAGACACTTCTTCGTCAAACCAAGAAAAAAATAGTAAAATACCAAAAAAGCAAAAGAAGGACTTATGTCAGTCATTACCAAGTAATGAGTAGTATGCGTATCCAACTGCAGAACAGGAGGTTTTTATTTCGAGTCGCGCAAAGAAAAAATAATAACATACCAACTGTAAAAATACCTAATTTTCCGTGCAAAAAGTCCACAAGATATCAGAACAGTAGCCTATTCTTAGTGTTCACCCTGGATACGACCTCATAAAGTTACCTAATGATTTAAAGACTTTAAAGATTTCAGATGCCTTTCCAAACTTTCTTGAAATTTTATTTTATGGATGAAAATATATATGGGAACTACATAGAAACCTGAAACTATCTCTATAAAATTTAACAGAAGCATTTCTTTGCTGTATCTGATAGTGGGCACCAAATATCGTTGTTGTGGAAAGCATTTTCCCGGTGTGAGGGAGTAAAATACAAAATCGGATGAAGTATGTACAAGGAACCTATAGCAATATCTTGACCGATTTTCACTAAATTTGATACACTTTCTACCATGCTAAATTCGTTCCTATGTCCTAACATCCTTTTAATTCGGCATTATATTAACCATTTGGTGCACAATACTCTTAAAATCGAATAAAGATGTGTATGGGAGCTATATTCAAATCGGAACCGATCTCGATAAAATTTGGCAAAAGTGTTTCTGAGCTGTACGTGATATAGTTTTCCGAATATTGCTGTTACGGAGTGCATGTCACGGCTGTGAAGGAGAAATTGAAAAAATCGAATGAAGAATATATATGGGGGTTATAGCTATATCTGAATCGATTTTCATCAAATTTGACACGTTTGTTTCAAGGCTCATTTTGGTTTTATGTCCCAAATTCCATTCTAGGCAAAGGCAAATTTGTTACATATCAATACAGGGTAAGACAAAAAAACTACATCAAAGTCAAACGCCATAATTTTCACATTTTTTTAAATTTTATTTAACGAAAACAAAAAATGTCAGAAGTAGCATCAAATTTTAGAATGAGTTTAGATTTGTTCGAATTGGTCACCTTTGCCACGAATTATGGCCTTCAAACGGCCAATTAAACCGTCACACGCTGACCGAATATTGCTCTGTTGTATTTTGGCCCATTCCAGAAGTGCTTGCTTGGGCTGATCGACACTTTGGTATTTCTTGTGCTTTCCAAAATACTCCAGCCACAATAGTCCAACGGATTGGTATCCGGAGATTTGGGTGGCCATTGTGCGCTGGAAATGGAGCAAGGAACCTCATTTTGTAACCATTTTTGGGTGGCGCATGCTGAGTGCGATGGTGCTGAGTCCTGTTGGAATGTCCAAGGTCTGCGTGCAGAATATTATGGCGATAATATTCGACATTTATTCTTATGCCACGGTCGATTAATTCGAGCGGAGAGTGACCATCGGCAGTTATGGCGGCCCACAACATCAACATGGCCGGCACTTGAGTTCTGGTGGCCAACCGAAGGTGCACATTTTCAGCTGACCTCTTTGGCAAGTAAATACGATCATTTGTTTGTTTACAAACTGCTGGACAACGAATGTTTTCTCATCGGAGAAAACCAAATTCGGCAGTCCACCACTTTCGCCCAAGCGAAGCAACTCTTTAGCTCTTTTGAGTCTATTTTCTTTCTTTTGCGGTGTAAGTTCTTGCACTTTTTGGAATATCAATGACTTTACCCCGAGCTCATTTTTCAGTATTTGCCGAATGGAGTGTTGCGACATTTTCAGCTCACGAGCCATTTTTCGGCCACTGCGACGCGGGTTTCGATCAAGTCTCTTCTTTACTTTTCGAACCATTTCTGCTGATGTTGCTGTTTTCTTCCGTCCACTTCCTTGACTTCGGGCTACGCCACCAATATCACAGTAACGAGCTATGGTATGAGACACAAAAGATTTATTCCCATTTATATGCTGGAGTGCTCTAACGATAGCTTGTGGTTTTCAAGCCAAATCACACTATCACTCTTGACTTCGATCACGAATAACTTTTTTTCTGGAAAATTCTCACCAAAATGCTTTGGTACGCTTGTAAACAATATAATGAGCTGTCACTGGAATGATTTTAACAGCTGTCGGAGTGGCTTAGAAATGACAGCACTCTGAAGTTGGTTGGAGTTTTTTCATCTCAGACTGTATATGTTTCTAATAAATATTAATTCCTGGTGATTAGGCAAGATCTAAAATCGTCTGATACAAATAGTAGAATTTATTACCAATATACATTTTAGAACATTTTGACTTGTTACGCTGCCGTTCAAGGGGGTTCTTAACCATATCTTAAACAAAGGACCAAAAAGCCTCCTTTGGTAACTCGGTGGCGGTAAGAAAGATCATTTTTATATTGTTGTCTCTAAAATTGAGAAAACAATATATACATAAAATATAAGGATTCCAGGAAATCATGGCTCGAAAATGTGGAAGAGGGTGGAACTTTCCCCTTTTACTTGGTTACTTTGAGATGTAACCTCTTTCATAATAGATTGCATTTTAAATATTTTTTTTTTTGTTCAATGTAATTTATTTTCTGGAATACGATGCCGTTTAAGGGACTTTACCATATTTTGAATAAAAAAAAAATCAAGTCAAATTTTGCAACAAAATCATCCTAGATTATAATCTATAAAAACCCGATATACCAAAAATTTAATTGTTCAGAGAAATCTAGGATTCAAAATTCGAAATTTTCAAAAAAAATAATAATAATAATAATAATAAATAAATTAGTAAAAATGTGGGAACTGATTCACTCTATTTGGCGATTTCAGCTTTCGAAACAAATACACGTATCTTCTGTTTTTAACTTTTGATTCGTAAACTCCAGGATTTTCATGTAATTATTAAAAAAAAAGAGTTTTGTTGCGCGGTTTTAACTATTTTTAAAGGCTTTAATAGCTTTCGAAAATTTTGTGGATACCTAGACAAGTCATTTCAAAATAATTTAAGATTTCTCATTATGGAAGGTATAAGAAGTTCGTTCACTTCTTTTACATACCAGACCCAAACATATTCCTTGCAGTGAAAATCAAAAATCTATACCCTGCCAAGTAAAAAAAAATCCAGTTTCGTTCTACCCACATAGAATTTGAACTGTAGTTTCTGGTAAAGAATTCTATTGTATTTTTAATTTTTTGTACTCTGCCCACACCTCAAATACCTCAGTTTGAGGTTTTTGGTTTTATGTCCTCAATATACAAATAAATAAAAAATATACAATATTTATATTTTAATATATTTATATTTTCCTCAATATAAAAAAAAAATAATAAAAATAAAAAACATTGTTTGTTGTTTACCTTGCGGTTATTTCCATTACTTGGCTGCAAAACTATTATCCTTGATTTGTGCCTTAATTGCTTTCTTTACAACTGAAAAATGAAATATCGAAAAAGGAGAAAAATATTACAAACAAATTCCTAACCCCATTTATTTTTTCTTTTAATTTAAATTGAGTATTCATGTTAAATCAATTAAATTTTACACTTCACAACACGCACACACACACATACACAACATCCTACACTCAACATAACTGTGATAATGTCCGATATTATGTTCATGGCTTAAAACCACTCTTATAATCATTACAACTCAACTGCTGCTGCTAATTAAATTAAATGATGCCCTTACAACTGCTAACTAGAAAAGCAGAAAGCCAACAACACCGACAACAAACAACAGAAAAACCAACACTCAATTAAAAATCATGTTTTTCCCTATGAAAATAAAGATAAACCAAGAGAGAAGGAGAGAGAGACCGGGGGAGAGCAACAAAAAAACGTACATGAAAATGAGATTTGTGCAAACGTGGCTAAACTATTAGGAAACCACTTTAAAACACTTAACTCTTGTCTGGTGTAGATTTGAAGATTGAATGAGATAAAGCATACAAATAAGTTAGCCAAAAAATAAAAACTAAAAAAATAGTAAAGCCAAACTGACCATTACTTATCTAATATAACTAAAATATATATAAATAGAAGCAAACCAACACAGACATGCATACGCTGACACGGATATGGCGAGACAGTGTTGCCGTTGATGTTTTCATTTTTATACCCTACACCACAAAGTGGTAAGGGTATTATGTCTTTGTGCATTAGTTTTTAACAGAGAGTTAGTTACTTTCGAGGAACTTCTTAGGATGACTTTTGGAGTCGATTTATGTATGCTAGTCTGTGCTCCCGCCCGTCCATGTATTCTGGTGAACAAAATGCAGGTCGCATTTATTATCCGATTGAGATGAAATTTTGCAAAAAGATTTTTGTTTGACTCAAGGACGAACCCCATTAAAATTGGTTATAATCCGATCAGATATAGATATAGCTCCCATATATCTGCAACCGATTTCGGGTACATTGTGCACAAAATGGCCAATATAAATCCTAATGACCTGAATTTTGGTACATCCTACCGAATTCAGTTTAGAAGAAAGTAGCTCCCATACATATGTTTCATTCGATTTAGGATTTTAAGTCCCTAACATGTGTAATATGCACTCCACAAAAAATCATATTTTCTACTGGACATCATATACTGCTTGAAAATACCTCTGTCAAATTTCATCGAGAGCGGTTCAAGTTTGCATATAGCTCCCATATATATCTTTATACAAAATCAGGTTTATTGTGCACCAAATGACTAATATGACCCCAAATGGACTGAGTTTTGGTAATTACGACTGAATTTATCCTAGAAACCAGTACTTCAAATTTGGTGTAAATCGGTTCAGATATAGTTATAGCTACCATATATACAGGGTGAGATGAAAAAACTGCAACCAAATTCAAACTGCTGTTATTTCTAAGACACTCGTCCGACAGCTGTTAAAATTATTCCAATGACAGCTCATTATATTGTTTACAAGCGCACAAAAGCATATTGGTGAGAATTTTCCAGAAAAAAAACTTATTCGTGATGGAATTCAATCGTGATAGTGTGATTTCTTTATATTTGGCTGGCTATCGCTAGAGCACTCCAGCATTTAAATGTAAATAAGTCGTTTGTGTCTCGTACCATCGCTCGTTACCGTGATACTGGTAGCGTAGCCCGTCATGGAAGTGGACGGAAGAAAACAGCAACATCAGCAGAAATAGTTCGAAAAGTAAAGAAGCGACTTGTTCGAAACCCGCGTCGCAGTGGCCAAAAATGGCCCCTGAGCTGAACATATCGCAATATTCCATTCGGCAAATGTTGAAAAATGAGCTCGGCGTGAAGACATTGAAATTCTAAAAAGTGCAAAAATTTACACCGCAACAGAAAGAAAATACACCCAAAAGAACTAAAGAGTTGCTTCGCTTGGCCGAAAGTGGTGAACTGCCGAATTTGGTTTTCTCCGATGAGAAAACATTTCGTGTCCAGCAGTTTGTAAAGAAATAAAATGATAGTGTTTACTTGCCTAAGAGGTCAGCTGAAAATGTGCATCTTCGGTTGGCCACCAGAACTCAAGCGCCGGCCATGGTGATGGTGTGGGCCGCCATAACAGCCGATGGTCGCGCTCCGCTCGTATTAATCGACAGTGGCATCAGAATAAATGCCTAATATTATCGCGAAACATTTTGGCCGCAGACCTTGGACATTCCAACAGGACTTAGCACGTGCCACCCAAGAATGGTTACAAATTGAGGTTCTTCGCTTCATTTCCAGCGTAGTGGCCACTAAAATCTCCGGATGCCAATCCGTTGGAGTATTTTGGAAAGCAATGTTGGCACTAAAAGATACCAAAATGTCGATCACCTCAAGCAAGCGCTTCACCGGGAATGGGCCAAAATACCGCAGAGCAAGATGCGGGCAGCGTGTTACGGTTTCATTGGCCGTTTGAAGGCCATAATTCGTACCAAAGGTGACCAATTCGAACAAATCTAAACATATTCTAAAATTTGATGATTTTTCCAACATTTTTTGCTTTCATTCAATAAAATATAAAAAGAAAATGTAAAAATTATGGCGTTTGACTTCGTTGCAGTTTTTTTTATCTCTCGCTGTAGTCGGCCCGTCCGACTTTTGGCTTTTTCTTAGTGGGTTTTTTAGATTAAGGCAGCAAATATTAATATTAGAACGAGTGACGTTAAATTCCCAAGCCTAAAATTTGGCTATTACACCCTACAACACTATGTTTGATTGGGACAAAAATTATGTAACACCTCGAAATATTGGTTTCCCACATAGGAAAGTATATATGGATCTTCCTATCTCACCGAACTGCGTCGATCTAGCTATGTATGTCCGTCCGTCCATCTGTCCATTTGTCCATGTTAATTTGTAATCACGCTAAGGTCGCAATTATGGGCCGAAATTTTGCATGGAGGTGGGGTTATGGTCAGAATAGGAGCCTATATGAAAATTTTCCTGATTTTGCCGTTGCTCTACAGATCACAATTATAGACCTATCGACGCTGAAGGTAGCTAGAGCTTAGGCCTGGGCAGAAACCCTCCAATATGGATGGTCATTGGGTAATATTTAGTGGGTGAGATAGCCATAACATCTTGCATTTGGAGATGAGATCAAAATATTTGGGGTGTCAAATGAAGCAAAAACAGAAAGATGTTTGCATGAGGAGAGTTAGGACGGCAAAAAAGTCTAGCATTTTGGCAAGAAGCTAAGGGTAATATCTGGATAGTGTTCTATGACATAATTTCAAAAGCGAAATCTTCCAAAATGGATATGGACATAAGGAGGCTTCTAACATTTTGTAGTGTTGTCGGGTATAACATGTTCATCCCCGAACGACGATAGCCGTTGCTTGCTGGCTTTTTAAATATATTCTTTCGAAATATTTTTCAAACAGAGTTTCGATTCGATCGTAGTAATACTCCCACTAAAAATATCGTAAATATATTCTATATCTCTGATAATCGTTAGAAAATTTTTGTTGAAAAATTCAGCCCAAACTTAAAATTTTCTCACATGTTTGCAATTTTCTATCCTTTCATTTGAGGCGGCAACCATTCCTGCAAAATAAATTTACCAAAAATCTGTGGTTTAAATATATAATCTACACAAATATACACCAAAGCGCACACAAAAAATTGAGATTTTGAACATGAGAAGGCTAAAACCTATTTCAACAGGGCTATATGTATTACAGGGCAAAAACGGCAAGCGTTTTTTAAAAGGAAACTTTTTCACCAAAAAAAAAAAGGAAAAACTTCCCGAAATGAAAGAAAAAGCAACGTGTAGAATACCAAAATCCCATTTATCTTAGACTCTTTAAAAATTGTTGAAAAAATCCACAAAAAAAAAAACTTTATATTAGCTAAGCCCTTGTATGGCTGACTAGCATCTACTGATTTTTTTTCATAGTGTGTGTGTGTGTGTGCATGCGTTTGTCTATGTACTAATTCTGTTTTTCTGTTACTGATTTGTGTTTTTTTGCCTCTCCTCTTTTTTTCCATCCTCTAGATTTCTCACACTGTTTACGTTTGGTGGAAGTACGTATACCGAATTACGTGGTTAAGGGCTCAGCAGCACAACTGGAGTGCCTCTATGACTTGGATGGTGAATCTTTGTACTCCGTTAAATGGTATAAGGACGGCAATGAATTCTATCGATATGTACCCAGAGATATGCCACCAGCTCAAACATTCCTGCTGCCAGGTGTTTCAGTTGATGTAAGTACCACTAGCATACGTTACATTATGTCGTTTTACTTTTTTCGTTGTTGGCCTCTTCTTCCTCTGATTCTCCCCGGTTTTCGTGTTACATCCTTTATCAGCTACTTTGGGTGTTTTATTCCGGGTGGTTGGGGGAATGCAAAATAGTACAAGTAATAATAATTTGAATAGAGAATTTTGAATTTAGGTATACATATATAACATCAGCTTGGACTCACCTTAACTGGAAGAACTTGAAAGGACCTTTCAAATAAATATTTTTTTTTTATTTTGAACTATTGTTTTTATTTTAATTTTAGAATACATTCTGGGGAATATATTTTAGGAAAACGGTAAAAATTCAATATTTTTTCCAAAAGTTATAGCTCAAATGTTTAATTTTACATCATAAAAATTCCTCGAGATTATTTTTTTATTCAGAAAATTTGTTAGTTATCCCATTTGCCACCTACGCCCATCATCCTTGGAAAATTGAACCTATTTTATCATCTTGCTTGCTTTTAAGCAATTTCAAACATTAAGCTACTGTTCAAGCATGGCAAATAATATCAGTCGTAACGGCATTGCTTCGTTGGACATTTTTATAGGCGAGAATCTCACAAAAAGGCTATTCTCAAGTGTTGCACATTCTCTTTTGTTGTTGCAGGAGTGATAGAATGTTAATGGATGAACTTTGCGATGATATTGAAGTGACTCCTTGAATGTGTGACAATGACAGTGAGACAGTGTATCACAATCAAGTGAAGTTGTAAAATGAAAAAGGCTCTTCAGGTAAATGACATATAAAGGGAGGTTAAATGTAAGAGCACTCTTCAGAAAATAGAGTAAAATGAGATAATGGGAGGTCGTCTACGAGAAAAGTCCTTTAGGAGACCATCTAACTATAAAAGGTCCTTTGGATATCGTTTATTTGAAGATGAACTAAAAGTTCTGTATTTTTCATATCTACAAATAAATTGAAGCCCAGAAGTCCTTAAAGAGGCCGTTTCGGAATGGATGAACTTTATGAGGACTTTGACACATAGAAGGGCTCTAGGTGATATTATAGCAATAGAAGAAGTTTAGGAGACATAATACCAAGAGGGAACATAAAAGAGAACAATTTTTAGATGAAGCTTTTGAACAGTATGCTATCACTCCAATTTCTACATAAATATAAATACTTTCAGAGGTATTCTTTCTGTATGGAAAATTTTCGAAATCTTCTTTTTAAAGAAGTTCCATAAAAATCTGCCAAGAGATATTCCAGCTATAGGAAAACGTTAATGGGACTACTTACTACCTACAGAAAACAATCAAGAAGTTTTTTCTGAAATGAAGTTCTTCCTACCTACAGGAAATCATCAAGAAGTTTTTTCTGAAGAAATTAAGTTCTTCAGAAAGTCTTCTGAAGCTCCCAAACCCCTAGGAGCCATTAGCCTTATAAGCTCCTCAACGTACAGCACCCCGTTTGAGAGGTCATCAATATTTTGAAGAACTTAAGGAGGTCGTTTATGTCCAGATGATCTCTAGGAGTCCTATTATGTCTTCTACGTGCAGCAGAACTCAGAACTCCGAGTTTAGAAGACCACTGGGAACCATCACTGGTCAAAAGACCCCCAAGGTTGAGGAGACTTCCAGCGGACAATTTCCTTTAGAAGAAGAAGAGGATCTTTAGAAGATCTTCTCTGGTCAGAAAGCCTAAATAATATCTCAGGAAGTTGTGTACTTTTGAACACTTCTATCTATAGAAGGAATTTGGTAAAGATATGAAGGTCCCTCTATCAATTGAAGGCCATAGGGGTTTTCTACATCTTGAAGACACTTTTAAAGGCCCTTTTCGAATAGAATATCTTAAAGAGGTCTTTTAAACGTCGAAGACCTCCTGAAGGTCTTCAAAGGCGTAAAAACCTGAAGGCCCTCAAGAGGTCTTTTAAGACTTGAAGAACTTCTAGAGGTCTTGTGAGACTTGAAGATCTTCTGGAGGCCTTCTGAGACTAGAAATCCTCCTGGAGATGTTCTAAGACTTGAAGGTCTTGAAGAATTTCTAGAGGTCTTGTGAGACTTGAAGAACTTCTGGATGACTTCTAAGACTTGAATGCCTCCTGGAAGTCTCCTAAGACTTGCAGATCTTCTGGAGGTCTTCTTAGACCTCAGGAGGCTTCTAGGACTTACACGGCTTCAAAAGGCCTTAATCTTCTGGTTGTTCTTGACTTGAAAACCTCCGGGAGGCCTTCTGAGACTTAAAGACATTCTGGAGGTCATCTAAAGCTTGAAGATCTTCTGGATGTCTTCCAAGTCGTGAAAAATGTCAAGGGGTCTGCTTAAAAACCTTCAAGAAGTCTTCTAAGACTTGAAGACCTTCTGTAGGTCTTCCTCGCATAGAAGACCTTCTTGAAATCTTCTTCCTTTTAGAGATATTTTTCGCATCGAAGACCTTCTGATGGTGTTATTCGCATAACAGGCCTTCTTGAAATATTCTTCGCTTATAAGACCTTTTTAGATCTTTTTCGTATTGAAGAACTTCTCGAGATATTTTTCGCATAGAAGACCTTTTGGAGGTTTTCTTCGCATTGAGGAACTTCTGGAGGTCTTCTTCACATGAAAGGACTTCTTCTTAACATTGAAGACCTTCTGAAGGTTTTCTTTGCATAGAAACTCTTCTGGAGGTTTTCTTCACATTGAGGAACTTCTGGAGGTCTTCTTCACATGAAAGGACTTCTTCTTAACATTGAAGGCCTTCTGGAGGTTTTCTTTTCATAGAAAATCTTCTGGAGGTTTTTTTTTTCGCATAGAGGACCTGTGGAAGTCTTCTTCGCATATAAAATCTTCGCTTAGGAGACCTTTTAGAGGTCTTTTTCGCATTGAAGAACTTCTCGAGATATTTTTTGAATTGAAGCACTTCTAGAGATCTTTTTCGGTCAGAAGTTGTTCTAGAAACTTTTTCCTTAGGCTTTCGGCTCTTTTGTGGACAATGGATGTGGACATCCTACGTCTCCGTGGACGGACGCCACTTCAGGACAATTTATGTCGACCTAGCAATATCTGTCCGTCTGCTAGCATGTCTGACTACTACGCGCCATTATTTTTGAGGGACATCAGATTTTCTCCAAACTTCACATCAAGTTTGGACGATAGGGAAACAATAAATTGTCGGTTAACTCCTTCTGCTAGGTTGCCCACGAAATAGTCACGGGAGTCCTTACAACCCAAGTCAAAGATTTTCTTCAAACTTTTATCATTTCAAAAATTCTATTAATTTTAAATTTGGACTGATGATGGTGTATACCGGTCCATTCAATGTGGTACCTCCCATACAAATGGTAAAAATATTAAAAAAACAACATAAATCACACATTTATCGAATGGGCCCACAAAAAAAATTTTTTTTTTTGAATAATTACAACTTTCAAAAATATGGAATCAGTCACAAATTGTTTCGATTTTCGGAATATTAATATCAAATTTATGTGCTGATGTAGAATACGGTATGGTGTTGCTTATAGGGTATAGAAGTTCCATTTTGATACGATATAAGTTGTTCTTAATAACTGTTAATAAAGTCCCGACTACCTTGCAACGGTTACAACGGTTGGCAACTGTTTAAGTCTTAACTGCAATCAGACAATCATCCTTCAGTGGCAATGCATAAAGTTCAATGCCATAATTCAAATGGCTGGCTTGTTTTTTCCACGCAATAGTAGAAAAGTAGTGAATAACCATTTTTAGCTCTGACGCCCTTCTATGGCGGAGATTGAAATGGCTACAGTTCGTTCAAAGTAAGTAAACGAATCGGTGTACGGACTACTGTTGTCCCTATTTCGTTACGTGTGCACTTTTCCACTTGCCAAGAGTTATATCTGCATTTTAGCATTCAGTAACGACCGGCACCTTTATGTAGTAAGCTACTCATCTAACTGGCTAATGCAACCTTAGTCGGGGTGCATAATGTTTGTTAGTGTATGCCTGCCAGCACCAGCCACCAAATAGATTGTTTTTGTTTTTTGTTGCTACTTTAGAGCAGCAGTGAAGAACAGTAATAAATTTCCTCACTCAGTGGAACAAAGTTGTTCATTTGTTAAGATCTCACCATTTGTTTTTTTGTTGTGTATTGCCCCGGGCCGTGCTGAATACCTCTTTACACACGTAGCCAAATATCAAAATCATCTATCAATATAGACCATATCCATCCATATGGCTGGCCAGCTAGTTTTGAACATTGCAAGGATATGCGAAGCGAGCACAATGTGGTTGAGGCGCAAGTATGTGCAACTTGCGCTGCCGCCGTTTGATGATAATGATGTTTAACTTTAGATAAAACATTATCGTCCATCGCAACGAAACTATTCTCCAAAAGCCCTTCTACCACCACCCTAATTTCCCTCTTTCTCCTTGTACTCTCTCTCTCTCTCTCTCTCTCTCTCTCTCTCTCCCTCTCTTCCTTGTGGCATGGAGCCCAGTCTATGCCTGACTAGTCTCTACTACTTTGAAGTACCTTTCTGTTCCATCGGAATTGGCTGTTAAATATGTTTTTGTTACAATCGAGCCAAGAGACTCTCCATTGTACCTCCTCCTTACTTTACTTTGGCGATTTGTTTACTATTCGTGTAGTGGCTGGCTATGATGGATTTTTTTGTGGTTATTGTTGGTGTTGCTGCTGCTCGTTTGTGTTTAATGGCCAAAACACCATTCTAATAACACCATCATCAACGAGAGCAACACTAACAACAAAAATCCCTTCTCAATTCCAAACCGGATATTATTTAAGCTTAATCGATTGTTGTAAAATTGTTGTTAGGAAAACAATTTAAGATTTATGTTCTCATAGTTGAGTGGTATTAGTGTTGTTGTTACTGTTGCTACTTTTTTGGTTGCTCTTTTGCATGGTGGCCAGTGTAATGGAATTAGGTATTTTTCGGTTGGTCAAAGAGGACTTCACAAAATAAAATAAATCGTTGAACACATATGGGGATAATATATGGACATAGAGATTTTGGTAGATAAATACATGGATTGAAAAGCATGGTGTGAGAATTCGAAGCGGACAGAAGCTCTTGAGTGTAGAGAAAACCACTTTAAGGCATTTTTGGTATAGAAGTTCGCTATAATAAAATCCTCTACGAATAAAAGAAGTCTTGATGACCTTGGCATGTTTTCGGAATCTTGCAGTATTTTTATGACTTCTGATTATAGAAGACCTGCTATAAGATATTCCATTCTTCTATACAAAGAAATCGTCTATGAGGGCGCATTATTGGAGTATTCTATACCCAGCAGACCTCTAGGAGGACTTTTCTTTGTAACAAGGAGAAGGATAAGAAATAGACACATACTTCCTTTTGATGATCTCAATAGAATCACATTCTTCGTAATATTCCATCCGAAGACATTCTGGAAGTTTTCTTTGAATTGAAAAACTTCTGGAGATCTTCTTCGTATGGAAAGCCTACTTGAGGTCTTCTTAGCATAGAAGGACTTCTATTGGGACTTCTAGTGGGTTTCTTCGTCTGTAAGACCTTCTGGAGTTCTTCTTCGAATAGAATACCTCCTGGAGGTCTTCTTCGCATCAAAGGTTTCACGGCATCTTCTTGGCATTGAAGATTTTTTGAAATTCTTGTTCGAATAAAATACTTTTCGGAGGTCTTCTTCGCCCAGAATCTTGATGTACTGCCCATGTGCTTTAGAAAACCGATCGCATTTTTTGTCCGATTGAGATACACTTTTTCAGGAATCATTTGTTTGTCCCAAGGATGAACCCTTTTGAAATTGGTTATAATTCGTCCACATTTAGATTTAGCTCATATACAGGGTGAGATGAAAAAAACTTCAACCAAATTCAGGCTGCTGTCATTTCTAAGTCAGTCGTCCGACAGCTCTTAAAAGTATGCCAGTGATAGCTCACTATATTGTTTACAAGCATACAAAAGCATTTTGGTGAGAATTTTCCAGAAAAAAAGTTATTCGTGATGGAGTTCAATCGTGACAGTGTGATTTCTTTATAATTGGCTGGAAAACCACAAGTGGCTATCGTTAGAGCACTCCCGCATTTAAATGTGAATAAATCTTTTGTGTCTCGTCCATCCCTCGTTACCGTGATACTGGTAGCGTAGCCCGACGTCAGAGAAGTGGACGGAATAAAACAGCACCATCAGCAGAAATGGTTCGTAAAGTAAAGAAGCGACTTGATCGAAACCCGCGTAGCAGTGGCCAAAAATTGGCTCGTGATGGCTGAACATATCGCAATATTCCATTCGGCAAATATTGAAAAATGCGCTCGGGATAAAGCCATTGAAATTACAAAAAAGTGCAAGAACTTACACCGCAACAGAAAGAAAATAGACTAAAAAGGGCTAAAGAGTTGCTTTGCTTGGTCGCAACTTGTGAACTGCCGAATTTGGCTTTCTCCTATGAGAAAACATTCGTTGTCCAGCAGTTTGTAAACAAACAAAATGATCGTGTTTACTTGCAAAAGAGGTCAGCTGAAAATGTGCACCTTCGGTTGACCACAACTCAACTCAAGCGCCGGCCATTGTGATGATGTGAGCCGCCATAACAGACGATGGTCGCTCTCCGCTCGTATTAATCGACCGTGGCATCAGAATAAATGCTGAATATTATCGCGAAAATATTCTGGAGGGTGTATTAAACAGGACTGAGCACTATCACACTCAGCACGCGCCACCCAAGAATGATTACAAAATGAGGTTACTCGCTTCATTTTCAGCGCATAATAGCCACCAAAATCTCCGGATACCAATCCGTTGGACTATTGTGTCTGGAGTATTTTGGAAAGCAAGGTTGGCACTAAAAAATACCAAAGTGTCGATCACCTCAAGCAAGCGCTTCGCCGGGAATGGGCCAAAATGCCGCAGAACAACTTTCGGGCAGCGTGTGACGATTTCATTGACTGTTTGAAGGCCATAATTCGTGTCAAAGGTGGCCAATTCGAACAAATCTAAACTTGTTCTAAAATTTTATGCTATTTCCGAAATTTTTTGCCTTCACTTATTAAAATTAAAAAAAGTAAAAATTATGGCGTTTGACTTTTTTGCAGTTTATTTCTCACCCTGTGTATAATATATTTAAAACAAATCCACAATTTTAACTTTCTTCGTCCTTAAAAGAAATTTGTAAATGATCCCCTCCTTAAAGTTTTAGAAAAATATTTTTAAAGATCTATGGTTTCAGATCTATTGATTATAGGAAAGAATTTTTTAAAAATTTTATGATTGTAGATATTCTAATTATTGGATAAATGATTCAAAACTTCTCCGAATTAAAATTCTGTGGTCTCACACGAAATGTTGGAACGAGGTGAGCATTTCGCTGAAAAAGTAGCGGGCACTATTCTAATATAATTCAACCTGAAATCATAACATATTCTCTATAACAATGTATTTGGGTTACAAATGACTCCGCCAAACTCGCTGGATATACCTCGCATATTATTATTATTAGATTCCAAATTATAACTGCTCTAAACCATAATATGCATTCACTAAGGTCTACTTTACATAAATTCGCAGCATAATAAACGTTTATTTCTTGCTGGTAGCTCTACTAAATATGCATAGTGGTGTAGGGCATCATTTAGTCGGGCTCGCCCGACTTTTCCTTCACAGTTTTGAAATTATTTGTGTTTTTTACAGTTTTCGCAAGATGCTTTTGTTTTAAGAATAAAATTCAAAATATTTAATATCACTATATATGTATCAAATGTTCAAAACACTATTATTCAGATACGGAACCAATAACACGAAATTAGCTTAAGATGACTTAAAGAGTTTTTCCAGAAAATGACAGACCTTGTCGAGTTGCTGCAAACCTAATGACATATCGTTTGGTGCATGATATAAAAATGGGGATATAAAAATGATGAAATTTTGTCAGAATCCTCACTCATCTTTAAAATTCATTTCCATACTTTTTTTGAATCCATACAAAGCTAAATTATGTGGAAATATCAATAAAATTCTCAATTAAAAAAAAATAATAATAAAATAAATAAATTCCTATTTTTGAGTTGTTTTGCTCTAGAGGAAAAACCAATAATTTTTATCAAGGACCACAAGAGCCCTTATCTGTCACTTCACTTTTTTTGAAATTCATCAGCAAAAATATTTAATATATTCCCACACACACCGACACAAAAAGTTTGTTGTTTACAGCAAAAATGTAAAAACAATTAAATAAATATCTGTCATTAAACCATGCTTTATAAAGTCACCACAAAAAAAATTAATAACTTTTTATATTTTGCAATTTTAGGTTCACAATTCAAGTGATGCTGTTGTGACATTACGTGAAGTTAACCTACAATCAGCTGGGCGATTTCGTTGTGAAGTATCGGGCGAGGCACCCTCATTTCAGACAGTAACGGAACATGGTGATATGGTTGTTGTATGTAAGTATTTAATCGAGTGAACAACAAAAAAATCGCAATACAATAGAAGAAATAAATATGTAGAAAATAATAACAAAAAATTGCTACAAAAATATTTCGTTGAATAACAACGAGAGAGAGTGAAAAACAATTGCAATAATAATTTTATACCGAGCGGACATACAAAAACACAAAACAAAACTCTTAAAAACAATACAAACATTCCATCCACAATGTGTGGTGGAGATTTTTTGCAAAACAAAAAAAAAAGTACCTAAACTATGTTGTTCGGCGATGTTTTTAATAATTGTTAAATACAGCTCGTGTATTACATAAAACATGTAGAGAAAAAACAACAGCAACAACAACAACGGGTACAATGTTATTTTGCGAATCTATAGAGCAAGTTGTTTTACCATCAATTAAAAATACATCGGGTAAAAAAACCCCTACTGTCGTGTTTTGCTTTTGTTTAATTGTTGGGAGCTGATTTGCTTTGCTAACTAACTGAACACAGAAAAACAATTACAAAGGCTTAAAGGCCGCGCAGGGATTTAATTTCAAAGTAATACATTGAGTTTTTCCGATACTACCAGTCAGCCAGCCAGGCAGCCAATCAGTCAGCCATGTATGTAGGTTGATAGGAGCTTCAAACATGATTTTCATATGAAGTAACAGCATTCGATGAAAGTGCTCTGTGTTACCTTTTACAAAAAAAAACCCAATTGATGAAATCTCAAATTGAATGTGACACAACAGATGCTGACATTCGTACCTTACCTTTGGAAAACTAAAATGTGTATTGGAATGTTTTTTTTTTTTAAGAGGAAGGACATTTCAATTTTGTAATAGCTTCAATAAAACTAGGTCGAATTATTCAAAAGCTGATTTCGGAATGTAGAAAATATGCTTGGGAAAGGTGAAAATAGCTACACTAAGTAAAACATATAGAGAAAACGAATCTCTATATATTTTGTCATTTTATAAAAAGGATCTGAAAGGAGGCTGCAACTTCTACATATATTCCGATTTTTTCTGTGCATGTATGGTAATTATTGTAGATATATTTTAAGGTCTCTTATATATCTAAAAAAATTACCATACATGCACAGAAAAAAATCTGAATATATGTAGAAGTTGCAGCCTCCTTCAGATCCTTTTTATCAAATTACAAAAAAAAATATATATATTTAATAAAAGACAAAAATAATAAAAGTTATTAAGAAACAATAAGACCGGAAAATTGCAAGAGGTACTGTTATATGGTGGCACGAAGACGTGAACCAGCACAGACAATTTTCTGTCTTAGGCTGTAGTAAGCATTACGAACTTCAAATACCATATTTGAAACAATTCCGGTGAATAATGCCGCTAAAATCATCAAAATACCGAATATCGGGAGATACCGTTATAGGCGGGCTATACGAAGACATGAACCTGCATCGACAAATTTTTATCGTAGGCCGTACTATCCGTTACGAACTTCAAATATTAAATTTGAAACATTTTCGATGAATAATGTCGCTTAAATCACTAAAATACCGCTTAAATAAAAAAAAGGTACCAATAGAGGGGTAAAAGAGGTATATTATATTACCAAAACGTGGACCAACATAACCTATTTTCAATACCAGAAGTCCTGCAGATATAATTCATATTTGAGTACAATTTTATCAACCTACTTCATATTGTTCGGAAGCCATAGTCATTTCCACAGACGGACAGGTATATGGACATCCCTAAGTTGACATAGAATTTTATGCTGAACAAGAATATATATACTCTATGGGGTCTAACATATATATTTCGATGTGTTACTATGGTGGAGGGTATACAAACATGGAAAAATCCCGTTAAAATTTAATAAATTCCGAATAGCAGGTGTTACTGTTATATGAAGCTATACTTGCGTATATAGCCACATACGTTGTTGCCTATTCAGAGCTCCAAACACCAAGTTTGAGATAACGGAGCTAAAAACATCAAAATGACGAATATGGGGATGAAGTGAAGGCTATAGACAGGGATCAGTTCATGAACTTTGCTGCTATTGGAAGAAGTATCCAAATGCAAATAAATTTCAAATCCCCAATTTGACATAATTCCGGTGAGAAGTATAGACAATATCACGAAAATACCGAATACCATCATACGGGACCTTTAGAAGATGCGGGCATGTACGGTGAGATACTGCAACAAAGTCAAACGCCATAATTTTTACATTTTTTTAAATGTTATTGAATTAAAGCAAAAAATGTCGGAAAAATCATCTAATTTTAGAATAAGTTTAGATTTTTTCGAATTGGTCACATTTGGCACGATTTATGGCCTTCAAACGGCCAATGAAACCGTCACACGCTGCCCCAATATTGCCCTGCGGTATTTTGGCCCACTCCCGAAGCGCTTGCTTGAGGTGATCGACACTTGCTTTCCACAATGCTCCAGACACAATAGTCCAACGGATTGGTATCCCCAGATTTTGGTGGTCATTGTGCGCTGGAAATGAAGCGAGGAACCTTATTTTGTAACCATAGGCTGTTATGCCGACCCACACCATTACCATGGCCGGCGCTTGAGTTCCGGTGGCCAACTGAAGGTGCACATTTTCAGCTGACCTCTTTGGCAAGTAAACGTGATCATTTTGTTTGTTTACAAACTGCTGGACAACGAATATTTTCTCATTGGAGAAAGCCAAATTCGGCAGTTCACGACTTTCGGCCAAACGAAGCAACTCTTTAGCTCTTTTGAGTCTATTTTCTTTCTGTTGTGGTGTATGTTCTTGCCCTTTTTGGAATTTCAACGGCTTTACCCCGAGCTTATTTTTCAATATTTGCCGAATGAAATATTGCGGTAAGTTCAGCTCACGAGCCATTTATCGACACTGCGACGCGGGTTTCAATCAAGTCGCTTCTTTACTTTTCGAACCATTTCTGCTGATGTTGCTGTTGTCTTCCGTTCACTTTCTTGACTTCGGGCTACGCTACCAGTATCAAGGTAACGCGCGGTGCTACGAGACACAAAAGATTTATTCACATTTAAATACTGGAGTGCTCTAACGATAGCCACTTGTGGTTCTATATCTAAATATAAAGAAATCACACTATCACGCTTGAATTCCATCACGAATAACTTTTTTTCTGGAAAATTCTCGCCAAAATTCTTTTGTACGCTTGTAAACAATATAATGATCTGTCACTGGAATAATTTTAACAGCTGTCGGACGAGTGACTTTGAAATAACAGCAGTCTGAACTTAATTGCAGTTTTTTATCTCACCCTGTACATTGTCGAAAGTTCGACTTCGATATCATGAACCATAATTTTTCTAAAGAGACATCGGATTAAAAACCTTTATTTTGATTCGGTAAATTTTGGCTGGAGCTGCCTTAGACCCTGTGTCTTTCTGGAACAAATCATTTTCGATACAATTTTGAGGGTCCTTATCTATTTGGGTGTTGTTCCGCATTTAAGTTCCTCAAGTGAAGTAAATATAAACATTGGAAGACATGTAGGTCAATTGTTTGCTATATATATTATACATGTCAACCTAAATAAATCATGCAATTAAAACTGCTTCCTATGAAAAATACGCTTATGTACATATATTCCCCTTTAATTTATCAATCGATAAATTCCGAACTTCTATTTTACACTTCTTTTTTTTTGTTTAAAAATCTGCCAAATTCCCTTTATGTATATGCAAGGCCCTAGAAATAACCCCAAAACCCAAATCCAACAATAACACAAAGATGCAAGCTAAACTTTTAAATCTTTTGTGGAAATGACCTTAGCTTCATACCGCTCCAAACTCTGACAGAGGTTTTTTGCTGCCGCTATGGCCTTTCAACTGGTAAAACAAAGTAAAAAGCGATCATTGTGAAAAAAAAAGCGAAGAGACAACAAAAAACGGGAAACTTTTTTTTCATGAGTTGACGTTGTCAAATATTGAATTTCTACTGGAGTTTTTTTTATTGGTTCTCTGCAAAACAAAAAATTGAAAAAACAAAAGAATCAACAAAAGTTGTTCACAAAAAACTATGGCCCAGAATATGAGACAAATGTCCTCTTCTACACATGTCAAGTTGATAAAATGTCACACGTATAGAGGATATGCAGTCATGGTCACAGGGACATCGGAGATGCACACACATACGCTGTGACACAAAAAAGAGCGAGTGAAATTTGTCCTTTTATTAGGAAAAGTCTTAAATTCGGTAACCCAGACTACACAGAGATAAAAGAGTTTTATTTGGGAATTAAAAAGTTGATTTTATTTCAATAGTTTTTTATCTCTCCTTTACTTCTTGTTCCTTTAATAATGTGAATTTTTCCTTTTTCTCTCCTTTTCTAGCCTTACCTGACCAAGGTGCCCCTAAAATCACAGGTGGCCGTCCTCGTTATCAAATCGGTGATACTGTACGCATAAACTGCACTGCCGGTCGTTCAAAACCTGCCGTCCAGCTGGCATGGTTCATTAATGGCGAACCAGCCGAACCTTATCAGTTGAGAAAATATGATCCAGTTTTATGGGGTCGTGATGGATTGGAAACATCTATTTTGGGTCTCCAATTCCGTGTCGATCAACATCATTTCCGTAATGGCGATATGAAATTGAAGGTGAGTATATTCTATATATTGCATTTATGGATTAAAAAACGTAACTACAATGGACAGAATTGGCCGTTAACTTCACCATCACATAGTGCAAAATATCGACAGGGGTTAGAACCTTTTATTTATTTATTTATTTATTTTTTTTTTTTTTTTTTTTTTGGTTTTTGTACCTTTACTAAACACTAATATTGGGAAAATCCCATATATAGAAAAATGTGGAAAGGGCCACTCTTGGTGTGTTGCTTTTAAATTAAACAAGAAAAATGTCAAAGTCGGGCGGGATCGAAAATTTGATACCCCGTACAAATCTGACTATGTTCAAAGAAATAAAAACCAATTTTGACAAAAAAGTGACAGAGACATTTCCAAGGGTTATATGAGGTATGAGGAATAAAATATACGGAACAAAAATGAGATTCAATGAATATCACCTAATGAAAAATTACTGCGTCTCGTTTTCCTTTGCCTGTAACAAACAAATGCACAGTTGAGGGGTTTGAACAATTGTACTGTACGAAAAAGTGCCAAATATTTAAATATTTGGACCAAAAGCGGTATGAAAAGTACTAAAGTGTTCTAAAAATTGAAGTGCACAATAGTACTTAAATGTTCTCAATAATAATAGTGGCAGAGAAAGTAAGCCTCAAATTTGGTATAGTATACGGGGTCAATATAAGACTGAATTTTTTGAAAGCCTTATAAAATACTAATAGTATTTTGGTATTGGGCGATTGTGAAAGATCATAATTTTTAGTCTGTCTGTAATAAAGATAATGGTATCCGAAAAAAATGAAAATAAGTACTAGAAAGAATGAAAGTATATTACAAATGATATAATGACGGGCCTTTTGAAAATTCTTTAAAAAAATGCCACAGGTATTGCAAAAGGGGTAGGGACTAGAGCTTTACATTTTTTCACCTTTCATTTCAATTTTTTCACCTTTTCATTTTTTATAGAATTTTGAGGGACCCTTCGCAAGCCTTTAACGTGGATTTTTATATAGAATTTTGAAATACTCATAGGAAGCCCTTAACGTGGAGTTTTATATACAATTTTGAAGGATTCATAGGAAGCCCTTAATGTGGATTTTTAATAGAACTTTGGAGCACTCATAGCAAGCCCTTAAAGTTGATTTTTATAAAGATTGTTGAAGATGGGAAATACTCATAGGAAGCCCTTAACGTTGATTTTATATAAAATGTTGAAGGACTCATAGGAAGCCCTTAACGTGGATTTTGGTATAGAATTTCGAAGCACTCATGGGAAGCCCTTAACGTGGATTTTGGTATAGAATTTCGAAGCACTCATAAGAAGCCTTTAACGTGGATTTTTATATAGAATTCTGAAGGACTCATAGAAAGCCCTTAACGTGGATTTTTATATAGAATTTCGGAGGACTCAAAGGAAGGAACGTTTAGTTGATTTTTATATAGAATTATGAAGGGCTCATAGGAAGCCCTCAACGTGGATTTTAAAATAAAATTTTAAATAGAATTTTAAATAGAATTTTAAATAGAATTTTAAATATAATTTTAAATAGAATTTTGAAGGGCTCGTAGCAAGCCTTAAACTTGGATTTTTAAATAGAATTTTGAAGGGCTCATAGGAAGGATTTTAAATAGAATTTGAGGGACTCATTGCAAGCCTTAAATATGGATTTTTAAATAGAAATTTGAAGGGCTCATAGGAAGCTCTTAACGTGGGTTTTCAAATATAATTTTGAGGGACTCATTGCAAGCCTTAAATATGGATTTTTAAATAGAATTTTGAAGGGCTCATAGGAAGCCCTTAACGTGGATTTTCAAATAGAATTTTAAATAGAATTTTGAAGGGCTCATAGCAAGCCTTAAATATGGATTTTTAATAGAATTTTGAAGGGCTCATAGGAAGCCCTTAATGTGGATTTTCAAATAGATTTTTAAATAGAATTTTGAAGGGCTCGTAGCAAGCCTTAAACATGGATTTTTAAATAGAATTTTGAAGGGCTCATAGGAAGCCCTTAACGTGGATTTTCAAATAGAAATTTAAATAGAATTTTGAAGGGCTCATAGCAAGCCTTAAATATGGATTTTTAAATAGAATTTTAAAAAGAATTTTGAATAGAATTTTAATAGAAATTTGGGAGGTAAGACTTAATCGTGGATTTTTAAAGAATTTTGAATCCCTAAACGTGATTTTTTTAAAGAATTTTTTTTTTAAAGAATTTCGAAGGACCCATAGCTAGCCTTAAACGTGTTTTTTTATACAGAATTTTGAAGGACCGAGACAATCCTCAAACGTGGATTCTTAAATAGAACTTTAAAGAACCGATAGCAAGCTTTAAAACGTGGATTCTTAAAAAAGGACCTATAGGTGGATGTTTATACCCTACGCCACATTGTGGTGTAGGGCATTATGTCTTTGTGTATTTGTGTGTGATATGCGGAAGGAAACGAAATTGACCCATAGTTCCTTTTGATGATCTTCATAGAATTACATCCGGAGTCGATATATGCTGATTTATGTCCATGTATTTTTGTAAGGAAAGCATAGGTCGCATTAATTGTCCGATTAAAATAAAAGGTTCACAAATTTCTCACAAAACATTTCTTTTTCTTTTTGCCAAAGACGAAACCTATTGAAATTGGTGAGAATCGGTCAAAATTAGATATGATTCCCATACACATCTTAACCCGATTTCAATTTAATTCTGAGCCGTTGTGTACAATTCGTCCAAAAAGAATATATTTACAAAATGCAAGGGATTCAAATTCGGTGAAAATCGGTTCAGATATGGTTAAAGCTATATATACAGGGTGAGAAAAAAACTTTAACAAAGTCAAACTCAATATTTTTTTTTTTTTTTAATTTTATTCAATGAAAGCAAAAAATGTCGGAAATAGCATACAATTTTAAAATAAGTTTAGATTTGTTCGATTTTGTCATTTTTGGCACGAATTATGGCCTTCAAAGGGCCAATGGAACCGTCACACGCTGCCCGAATGTTGTTCTGCGGTATTTTGGCCCATTCCCATGATTGACACTTTGGTATTCGGATTTGGATTCAGCGTCCATATATATCAAGATTCATATTTTTTTCAGATTTTCAGATTTTTTCATTTGCTGCGATATATATTTTTATACATAATATTTCTGGAAGTTATATCATGTACTCTATAGTTTTGTTATCTTCTACAAGAGCCTCTTCAAATCAAGTGGACATTGGTGTAGGGTATCTTATAGTCGGCACACCCGAATTTTGACCAACAATATTAAGACCTGTTTATTACTAAACACATGCGAACGCACAAATCAGCAAACAAACTATTTTTTTTTACTCGATTTTACTTGTGAGCAATTTCTTACTCTTTGTCCAGCACTCTTGTTTATCAAACAAGAAACGAAGAAGGTCTGCAAACACAAACCAAAAGAGAGGAGTAAACTTTACATAAAACTTGTACTCTTCAAGCACTCCCGCTTGCGAGCAAGTTCCCAGTAACAACGACCAAATCCGTGAACGGTTTGAAAGTGACGTTTTCAGAAAATTTCGATTTTTTTGAATCGATATTTTTCGATTTTTTAATATTTAATATTTACATCAAGAACTTTTTTTAATCAGATTTCATTACAATTTTATTGATCCCATTTTCTCTCCCGCAAACAACCCAACTAATTTTCTCACTTTTCATTCTCTCTCTCTTCTCATTTCAGTGCGTTGCATCACTTTCCACCTTCTACTGGCGCAGCAATGAAGAATCTGTTGAAGGCGATCGCCCTCAAAAAGCGCCCGTACTCGAATCCCGCGAAACTGTGTACGCCAGCAATTCAAGAGCTGATCCCGTACAAGGTATGTCATTGCGGGAAAGTTTTGTTACCAAAATTTTATCGTTTTTCATTCAACCAAATGCAGCCACTAATAAAACGGATTCCACAATGACAACAATAAAGCCCTCCACATTAATATTGCTGATAGCGATGGCTTTACTGACATCAAGTGGCTGTTTCGAACAGCTACATTTCAATGGTGGGCGAGGGGGTGGTGGTGGTACAAAAAAACACAGTCACAAAACCAGCCAGTCTGGCGAAGAAAATTCCGAAAAGGAAATAACTAACAAATCAAGTTATGACATAGACGCTGATGATGACGATAACAAAGACGAAGAAGATACAGTGAATAATGATGGCAAGGAGTACAGGCATCATGACTGCAATGTGAAGGATGCTGGTGATATCGGCTCGAAAAGTTGTGGCCACAACCTGGCTAGCAAAGTCCTGCAGAGACAAGTTGTTAGAGCTCTATCAAAAGAAATGCATTTTAATAAGGAAATGTCATGTCTGCCAATAATGTTGACAAACACAACAGTCCCCAATGCCATCACCACCACAACCTCCACCACTACCACTACAAACGCAACAATATCGGGCACAATTTCAGTGTACCATCAGCACGCATTTAATGTGACAACATCCGTTTCCCTTGAACAAATATTTAAGTCCTGTAACTCCTACAATGCGAAAACATCTAGACCGTCATTATTAACGTTGCCGTCATCATTGTTATCGTCATCGTTGTCGTCATGCTCATCTTTGCCATTGTCCTCGCCCTCATGCTTGTCATCTTCGTCATGCTACTTGCTGGGCGGCGAATCAGCCTTCACAGCTCAGCAAGACCAACAGCAGCAGGGCCAATGCTTGGTAGCATCAAGGTAGCTATTTAATTGAATTAAATATAACATCATCAGCAGAAAGAGCAGCAAAAGCAGCAGCCAGAGCATGAATAGCAGAATTTTTGTTCGATAACTTTTATCTATCTTACAAAAAAAAAAAAAAAAAAAAAAAAACGAAAAAATAACATCAAATTTTCTGCGTACCGAAAAAAAACGTGAACTAACATTCAAACAACAAGAACAAAAAGTATAGAATTTAGTTTTTAGTTCCTTATCAGTTTTTTGTGTAATTATTATTATTTAGAGTAAAAAGCCAAGCAAAATCAGAAAAAAAGAAAAAATCAAAAAAAAAAATTATACCAAAAAATATTTTGAAATTTATTTTTTATTAATTCGTAATGAAATGATAACAAATGTAAATAGTATTTGTTAAATTTTAAGAGAGTTTTAATAACGAAAAATTAAAAAAAAAAAAACAAACCAAACATCCTTTCCAAAGGATATGCCACCAACCTCTCCCTCAAAACAAAGCAAAACAAAGCAAAACAAACAGCCATACATACCTATACATATAAAATTACACACATAGAGATACGACAAAATGGTAAAACAATTTAATTATATATAAATCTAAAAAACAATCCAAATCTAAAATTTAATATTATTTTTAAAATAACAACAACAAACCAACATATTGTAATTTAATATGTATTTTTATGTGTATTTGTGTAATTCCATTCTCAAATGGAGATATTATAAAGATATGAATTTTTCTTTATCTCTATAACTCTATACGGTTAGCAGTTAAGCGAATCAAAGAAAACAACAACAACAACTCATCAGCCACATAGTCCGTAAGCTAACGATAACTTAGGTAGTCAAATACAAATTTGAAAAAAAAAAAAAAAAAAAATCCAAAAAAGTAATCAAAATAATTTTATTTCATAAAATCTAAATTTTTATGACGTAACGTCTTGTATTTGGTGTAATTAAATTTCTTTTGCCATATATATCACTTATTATATCACTTGTGTACAGTTTAAATGGAAAATAAAAACGCAAACTAATAAATTTAAAATATTCAAAATTTTTGTTTGATTTTGATTTAGTTTTTTTTATTTCTTACACGTAGGTCCTAATGAAAATTGTTAAAATCTTTTTCAAAGGCGAAAAATTGCATTTTCGAATTACTGAGTGACCAATCATTATTTTTCAAAAGCAAAGCTAAAAGGCGGTGAGCTTTCTAGACTTGACTAGTAATAAGCTGATTTTTTAATTTCCACCCTGAGATGATTTCAGTATTTTGGTATTCCCTTTATAACAACAAAATATAATAAGAACCAGCTAGGAAAAGTCAAAAATCGGGCGGGACCGACTATATGATACCCTACACCAATATGCATATTTAGTAGAACTCCAGTAACAAAAGAATTAATTTGAATTAGATCATACCACCTATCAAAATTTGGCTTTAGAGCAGTTATAGTTTGGTTTCAAAGGCAACTAATAGGCATATCCAATTCTAAGTCGATTTTCACTAAATTTGACGGAGACATTTTAATCTTTTATAATATTATTATCCAATATAGCTATAAAGTGCATGATATCACTTCGAGAAAGATTCCATTAAAAAATACATATATCGAAGTCGAGTTCCTCAAAATCAAATCAAAAATATTCAAATCTTAGTCGTTCTCGATAAAATTTGGCATGGGTATTTCTGAACTCTATATAAGATATCTTGTACCAAATATTATTGTTGTCGAATGCATATTACGAATATGAGGGGCTTAAACACCAAATCGGTTGAAATATATACATACATTTTAGACCCCACAATGTATATATATTCTTGATCACCATAAAATTCTATGTCGATTTAGCGATGTCCGTCCGTCTGTGGAAATCACTCAAATGTATATTATGTCTGCAGTACTTTAGATCCACGTTTTGGTACCTCCCTATTTTCGGCATTTTGAAGATTTTAGCGACATTATTCACCGGAATTGTTTCTAATTTGGTATTTAAAGTTTGTAATGAACACTGCAGCCTAAGAGAGAAAATTGTCTGTTCAGGTCCACTTTCGGTATAGTCACCATATAATGGTACCTCCCTATTTTCGGCATTTTGATGATTTCAGCTGCATTATTCTACGAATTATCTTCAGGTTACGTATTTTAATATTGTAATGACTTATGACAAATGTTGCCTATGCAGGTCCACCTCCTCGTATAGACCACAATATAACGGCTACATTCGGTATTTTTAAGATTTTGACAGGTTTTTTTAACGGGTTCTATTTAAGAGAGATTAATTGACAAATTGAAATGTGTCTTTTGGAATAAATGTTTCAAACTATTATAGAACACAAATTTATACTTCAGTACTGAAAAATTTAAAGTCATAGAGTTTTTTAGTTTTCTTATTACACAGTGCTAAGTTTGAGAAATGTTCTACTTTTTTCCAAAGAAGAAGGACAAAATTGTTTATTACTTCAGTTTCTTCTCATCAAAAGTGATAACTTTAAAATCGGAACACCGACTACAGGTTTTTATCAGATTTTTAGAATAAAAAAGTTTTAAAAACAGTGATGTTAAAAATGAATTTGTAATATGTCCAAATTTTTCCCATATCCGAAGAGTATATGGAGTGAAAAAAATATTGAAGATAGTCAACAGATTTTACGGTGAATGTACTTTGATGCTATTATTAATGGGAAATCTAAATTATATAAAAATGATTCAGTCTCTTTAAGAATCACCTTCAGTTTTGACTGATGATTCAATTCAAGACATTAAGGTACATTCAAGGGAGGAACACGTTAAAAATGATTTTTAAACATCAACGGCTTTAAACATCATCCATTTTTTAAATATATTGATACGCTTTTGATCCATTTCAGATATGAAGTCTTAATCGCTAGCCATTGCTTCCTGTGAATTTATCTACGTTTTTGGGGATCTAACCCCATTACTCTCTGTAGATAAATGGTGGTTCTATATTGACAATTTTTTAGTTTTTATCCACTGAGAAACAAACTACCAAATAATAAGATTGAAAAAAACTCTGTCTGAAACCCTCAAAATAAGGAGAGGGATTCTGCCAGCTCTGACCTCAAAATGTCAACTTGCTCATGATTGGGTTTGAAATTGTGGTGGAAACCTACACAATACCGAAAATTATGAGTTATAGTAAGTATCTATTTTTTTTTAGCCATGACTCTAAATGTGATGTTACACATGAATTGGTTCAAAATTGTGGTATAAACGTTTAAAATACCGAAAGTCAGGAAGTAACGCTATGTGGGGGTCATTCCGAAACGTGGACCGATATGTCCCATTTTTATACCAAACATTCAAGTGTAATATAAATGTTTGTGCGCCATCCTGCTGAAAGCAAATGTTGGCAATATCCTTTTCTTAAATTTTTGTGAACAAAAATTTGTTCAAAGTTGCGACAACTCCTTGTTGGACATTTTATGCCTTTGAATCAAAATCCGCAACAAATGCGGTTTTCTTATGCTTAAATACCCGCCAGAATTGAAATGAGCATCATCTCAAAATATATATTTTTTTGGCAAAATCGGCATCTTCTTTAAGTCGAAGCTAGCGGAACGAAAACACATTGGATGGTCCGTTGGCTTCAAATCCTCTTTACGTTAAATTCGTGTCAATGATGTCGTCCAAATGTTCAATTATTGAGTACGACGGTGAACTAATGTACATGGCGATTCACACAGCGTTGTCTCAACATATATACAACCATATTCGTTCAGCTGATGGATAAAACATAATATATTTCGGATAGATAAAACTAATTATCTTTCAAATCGGACATTTGCTAAGTTTTACAACTTTCGAAATAGTGACTAGTTGAAAAAAATGGTCGAGAAAAAAGCTTCTCTAAAATTTCATTATCATTAGGGTCTCCTTTTGTATTTTCTTCAAATTTAATATTTTTCTTCCAATATTTGTGTCTTATATTTTGTAAAAATGTATGTTATGCAACAAAACAAATAAATTTCTTCATCCATAGGTTAGAAGAAAATGTAAAACAAAAAGTCTTATATTATTAACAAAAACATATCGTAACGTTTAAAATTGAAAAAAAAAATAAATAAAAAATAAAATGAAGGAAAATATTGCCAAAGTTTTTTTTTTACTTTATAAATATTATGAAAAATATGTTTAAATTATTCTCTATATATATTTATACAAATAACAACACAATATACACTATTTTTTGCATAAGCATAACAATTTTGTATATAATTTCTTTTTCTATAAATTTCATAAATATTTTATACAAACAATTTTGTACTAACAGAAAAAAACATTCCATATATTTTGCTATAGTTTTCGGACAAAAATATTTCAAGGTTTAAACTGTAATAAAACAAGTTTAAGGTGGTCCAACTATACAGGGTGAGATAAAAAAAAAAACTGCAACAAAGTCAAACGCCATAATTTTTACATTTTTTTTAATTTTATTGAATGAAAGCAAAAACTTTCGGAAATAGCATCAAATTTTAGAATGAGTTTAAATTTGTTCGAATTGGCCACCTTTGGCACGAATTATGGCCTTTAAACGGCCAATGAAACCGTCACACGCTGCCCGAATGTTGCTCTGCGGTATTTTGGCCCATTCCTGGCGAAGCGCTTGCTTGAGGTGATCGACACTTTGGTATTTTTTAGTTCCAACCTTGCTTTCCAAAATACTCCAGACCCAATAGTCCAACGTATTGGTATTCGGAGATTTACTGATATGGTTAATGTGGCCATGGTGCGCTAGAAATGAATGCGATAGTGCTGAGTCCTGTTGGAATGTCCAAGGTCTGCGGCCAAAATGTTAGCATGCCCAAGGCTTTAATATACCCTCTAGAATATTTTCGCGATAATATTCGGCATTTATTCTGATGGTACGAGACACAAAAGATTTATTCATTATTCATATTGAATGAAAGCAAAAACTTTCGGAAATAGCATCAACTTTTAGAATGAGTTTAAATTTGTTCGAATTGGCCACCTTTGGCACGAATTATGGCCTTTAAACGGCCAATGAAACCGTCACACGCTGCCCGAATGTTGCTCTGCGGTATTTTGGCCCATTCCTGGCGAAGCGCTTGCTTGAGGTGATCGACACTTTGATATTTTTTAGTTCCAACCTTGCTTTCCAAAATACTCCAGACCCAATAGTCCAACGTATTGGTATCCGGAGATTTACTGATATGGTTAATGTGGCCATGGTGCGCTAGAAATGAAGCGAGGAACCTCATTTTATAACCATTCTTGGGTGGTGCGCGATGAATGCGATAGTGCTGAGTCCTGTTGGAATGTCCAAGGTCTGCGGCCAAAATGTTAGCATGCCCAAGGCTTTAATATACCCTCTAGAATATTTTCGCGATAATATTCGGCATTTATTCTGATGGTACGAGACACAAAAGATTTATTCATATATAAATGCTGGGGTGCTCTAACGATAGCCACTTGTGGTTTTCCAGCCAAATATAAAGAAATCACACTATCACGCTTGAGTTTCATAACGAATAACTTTTTTTGCTGGAAAATTCTCACCGGACGAGTGGCTTAGAAACTACAGCTGTCTGAAGTTGGTTGCAGTTCTTATACCCTCCACCATTCTATGCAGGGTATATTATGTCTGATGTCTGTCTATCTGTCTATCCGTCTGTCTGTTTCGAACGAATTTAGATAGAAGGCTAAAATTTTGCATGCATATATAGTTTGCCAGTAGGCAGGTTAAGTTCGTAAATGGGCCATGTCGGTCCACGTTTTCCTATAGCCCTCATATAACGGTACCTCCCGATATTCGGTATTTTCTTGGTTTTAGCGACATTATTTACCGGAATTGTTTTTCAAATTTCCTATTTGAAGCTAGTAATGGGTACTACAACCTATGACAAAAATATTTGAATGCAGGTCTACGTCTTCGCAGAGCCCCCATATAACGGTACCTCCCAATAGTCGGTATTTTGACGATTTCAGCAACAGCGGTAGCTTTCGGACTTTTTTTTAATTTTCAAGTTCCTTCGATATGGTGGAGGGTATTAAATGTTCGGCCCGACCGAACTTAGCAGCTTTTTTACTTGTTTTTTTTTTCTCACTCTATATATACACTATTGGATATATATTGGTGTTTAAAGTACCCATTGCATGTTGTTCGCAGTTTTATGGAGATTTGCTACCAATGGCAATTTCATTCTAAAAATTATAGCAAAGTATCTGTTCTTAAAAAAATACACTTTTTTCCAAAAAAAAAAAAAAAAAAAAAAAATGTCTGCCACTAGTGTAATATACTGGAAGAATTAATTTGCCAAAAGCAAATTAATTGTAAATTAACAAAAAAAAATTCTTGAAACTCGTAACCTTACTACACAATTAGATGTATATTCCTCCAAAAAAATTTAAAAAAAAAAAATACAAATTTTTGCTAAAAAATATAACTTACACACATTTATTTACACAATCACACACGACCCTGCCCATTACAACATGAGAACCGTTTGAAAGGTAAATTTTGTAAATTTCATTAACATTATTAAATTGTATATTGTACTAAGCACATTTTCCTTCCGGAGATGGTCCCAAAAACTTCTCTCAAATACACAAGATGAAAAAAAATGATATATATAAAAAAATTAGAAAATAAGTGATTACAAAAAATTATTACCTGTAAATTAGAAACTAAGTGTATATTTGTTTTAATTTATAATTAAGATAACATTTGCCATAACAACACACACATTTACACATAACGTAACTGCAACAAAAGTAACCTTTGAACAAAGCAAAAACCCTTTTCGAAAAAACACAACCACATATTCGAAACGTGACATTATTTTTAATTATTACATAGATATATTGAAATTTAAAATCAACAATTGAGAATTGTGTAAATACATTCAATATAATATTAAACATTAAAAAAAAACTAATTATAATAACAACAGCAGCAACTCGTAAAAATATTACTCTAATTAAGCATAAAATTTAATTAATTAAAATATAATTAAAAACAACAACAACAACCAAACCAAACTAATACGTGAAATTTATGTAAAACAAATAAACAAAGAAGAACAACAAAAACCTTTAATCAAAACACAAATAAAAAATAAAAATTAATTAATAATAATAAAAAAAAAACAGAAGAAAAACCAAAACAAAAATTTACTAAATAAATATTTGTTTCATGAATGAAAAATGTAAAACCGCTGGTGTTTTCTTTAATGAAGGTGGGAAGGTTAATTAAAAAAGGTGAAGATGGAATATTTTACATCAAACAATCAGCTTTTGTTAGCAAAGCAATTTTGGTGTTCAGTGTCAAGGTTAAGTGTCTCTCTTCTCATTATTTATAGAAGTTCCAAATATCTGTGGGATTTTTATTTAAACAACAAGCAGGTGTTCTTTTATGGACAGAAGACTTGACATGTTCTCAATGGATGGAAAACTTCCAAATGGTTTCCAATTGACAGAAGAGCTTTGGCAGGACCTCTGCACATAGAAGACATTTTATCTTTTATTAAAAAAAAAACAGGTAAAAAAAAACAATAAGTTCGGCCTGACCGAATTTCCTATACCCTCAGAATTTGGGTAAAGGAAACATTTTTATATATAAGTATCTGAATTGAAACGCTTTCACTTTCAACTACAAATACTAGCATGGCCGTTTGGGTAATGCTGTTAAAGTTTTCAGAAAAAAAAGCATAAATTGATAAAGTTATATAGGGGCCTACCAAAACGGGAAACTCTTTTTAATTTTATACTTCAAGGATTGTCATGTACCAAATCTTCTTAAATATAAAATTTGAAAAAATTGAATGGAATTGCAATTACCAATTTTTAGAAAAAATGTGGTGAAATCAAGACACCGAATATCGAGGAATATGGTACCATTAGGGAGGCAATACAAAACATGGACCTAAATATATAATGTTCCGCCACAGAAGGTAGAATCCATTATGAACTACAAATACCAACTTTTAGACAAAACCGTGGAAAATGTGGCAAAAAGCATCGAAATACCGAATGACGGGAGAAACCGTTATATGGCTTCTATACCAAAACGTGGACCGATATATCTAATTTTCAATACCAACCATCCTAGACGCAATACAAATTGTTCTGCTAAATTTTTAAGCTCTACGTCAAATAATGTGGGATGTATCGTGATTTCAACAGACAGACGGACAGACAGACAAACATACAGACGGAAATCATTAAATCGATCTAGAATTTTATGCTGATCATGAATATATATATACTTTATGAGGTCTACGATGATTATTTAGGGGTGCTACAAACGAAATGACAAAGTTTATGTACACTCCTTTCAAGGTGTACCTTTTAGCTTTAATAAAAAAAAACAGTAAGGAAAAGTCAATAGTCGGGCGGCGCCGACTTTATGATAACCTACACCACTCTTCATAATTAGTAGAGCTCCCGTAACGAAAGAAGTTGGCTTTAGAGCAGTTATAGTTTGGTTTCAGAGAAAACTAATATTTAGGAGGCATATCCAATTCTGAATCGATTTTCACTAAATTTGACAAAGACATGTTAATCTTTTATACCAAATAACATTGCTTTAGAGTGCATGTGAAGGATTATAATAAAAAAAATATATATCGGAGGCGAGTTCCACAAATTTGATGTACCTGCTTCTAGACTGAATTCGGTAGGATGTACCAAAATTCAAGGCTTTCCTGCAGATTTTGGCCTTTTGATGCACAATTAACCCGAAAACTGTTGACGATATATATGGGAGCTATATCCAAATCTGAACCGATCTTGATAGGATATGGAAGATGTATTTCCGAGCTTTATAAGATATCTGGTACCAAATGTCATTGTTGTCGAATGCATATTACGAATTTGAATGACTTAAACACCGAAATCGGTTGAGGATATATATGGGAGCTATATCCAAATCTGAAACGATCTTGACAATGTTTTATACATTCATTTCGGAAATGTATCTGATATCTGGTACCAAAGATCATTGTTGTGGAATGCATATTACGAATTTGAGGGACTTAAACACTAAATCGGATGAGCTATAGCAATATATTCTCCGATTTTCTCCGATTTCCATGTACTTGCTTTTAGACTGACTTCGGTCGGATATGTCAAAATTCGGATATTTTGGATATTCAGGTCATTTGACTGATATTGGCTATTTGGTGCACATTTAATCCGAAATCGGTTGAGGATATATATGGGAGCTATATTTAAATCTGATTCGATTATCACCAATTTCAATAGGGTTCGTCCAGAGTTATGTCCTTCAAATGGCCAATGAAACCGTCACACGCTGCCCGAATGTTGCTCTGCGACATTTTTGCCAATTCCCGGCTAAGCGCTTGTTTGACGTGATCGACACTTTAGTAGTTATTAGTGTCAACCTGGCCATTGTGCGGAAATTAAAGCGAGGAACAGCATTTTGTAACCAATTATGGATGACTTGTGCTGAGTGCTGTTGTAATGCCCAAGGTCTGCGGCCAAAATGTTTGCGTGCCCAATGCTTTAATACACCCTCCAGAATATTTTCGAGATAATATTCTTCATTTATTCTGATGCCACGGTTGATTAATACGAGCGGAGAGCGACCATCGGCTGTTAAAGCGGCCCACACTATCACCATGGCCGGCGCTTGAGTTCTTGTGGCCAACCGAAGGTGTAAAATTTTCAGATGACCTCTTTGGAAAGTAACGAATATTTTCTCATTGGAGAAAACCAAATTCAGCAGTTCGCCACTTTCTTTAGCTCTTTTGTGTTTATTTTCTTTCTGTTGGGGTGTAAGTTCTTGAACTTTTTGGGATTTCAATGGCTTTACCCCGAGCTCATTTTTCAATATTTGACGAATGGAATATTTCGATATGTTCAGCTCACGAGCCATTTTTCGGTCACCGCGACGCGGGTTTCGATGTTACTGTTTTCTTCCGCCCACTTCCTTGACGACGGGCTACGCTACCAGTATCACGGTAACGAGCGATGGTACGAGACACAAAAGATTTATTCACAATTAAATGCTGGAGTGCTCTAACAGTCTGATGTTGGTTGCAGTTTTTTCATCTTACACTGTACAGAAAGAGTAGTAAAGGGTCTTGTCCTACTTTTGTCCCTTCCTTAGTGCTTTTTCGTCTCCAGGAAATATGGAAAACCCTAAACCTTTTCCAAAGTGTTGATAGGAATATTCCCTTCACACCCCAAAAAATCAAACTGAATCTGAGCAGCATTCAAATCGATTATCCATTTTGCCGATTTTAATTATTTTTAATTTCATTCATATCCCAAATGACCGCCATTAATGTGTCACAAAAATGTTTGTCACGACCTCTGGATAATTCCCCAACTCGCTCCCAATGCATTAAAATTTTGAGCATCACGCTCGTCATCATTGAAAACATATGTGGCAGCAACAGCACGAACACAATTTGCATTGTATTAATTTTTGACAATAAAACATATTTATGAGTCTACCAAACATCCCCCCCACATTTTCTAAATCAAATAAAAACAATGATGGAAATCAACCAAAAAAAAAAGAAAAAAATTAAATATAATTAAAATTCCAATTGAATAGAACATCATCATGCCAATATCAATTAAAATTTAAATGCATCACATGAAGCAAATTACATTTTAACATAAATTACGGCAAGAACGGAAGTGGCCAGTCAGCCGGGCAGCCAAACTATGGCATTGAAATTAAATCAAATAATGAATCATAATGGCGTTTTAATACAAAACTAATTTCATTTTGGGTTTTTCTGTGTGTTTTTCTGCACACGAAGTCCTTGGGAGTTTGCAAAACATTGATGGGTGGGTGTGGGTGTGCTTTTAACCGCCAACATGCAACCCAACTCATCACTTGCCACAGACACACACGCGCACGCACACACATGCAGGCGACAGGACAACAGAGGCTATTTCCTATTCCCGGCAAAATGCAACTGCTGATGTAGCCGATGATCAGCGTGATGTGATGCGATGCCTTGTCCGTGCATTAAAACTGGCAAATGTCAGCATTTGTGACCAGCACAATCACTTTCGTGTTTAGCCATCACCCCACACTCCAGCACACACAGCCCACTCACCTCCCCCCACCCAGAACTACTTGTCATTTTCCTGCAATATCATACCAGTGACCCAGTAGCAGAGCATCCTTCATTAAATCAGAAAACAAAACAAACGCGAAAATGACATGAGGCCACCAACAACGTTGATGGTGTCCAGCAAATGTTGTTGTTTGGCAACAGCAACAACAACAACAAAACGTAAAGCAATATTTTTACAAAAGTACTCATTTATAACCGCAAAATGATTACAAAAGATTTTAGCCGCCGATACATCCATGACGCTTGAGCAAAGGCCAGCCGATGGGAATACCAATGGTTAGGGCCACTGCCTTCGATGTGTGTCCTCCTATATGTGTGAAAAGTAAAGCCATTACAATTGTCATAAATTAAAGAACCCTTCGCTGAATTCTGTGCAGAGCAGCATCAAACCGAACAAATAAAAAAGAGTTTAACGATTGACAATTACTAGACTGACATTGGCGGGGGGAATTTGTCGAAAAATGACGAATAAATGGGAAGGATACGAGGATATGAATGGAAATTATTTCGGAATAGAACATTCTTTTTGGATAAGAATATCGGCATACTTTTTCGAATTGTGGAATAAAATAGTCCGAAAACCGGACCGATATGACCGATATTTTCCGTACCAATGATTCTGAATGTCCTATTGTACATATATGGTCAAAAATATTTAAGAGCCTTAAAAACATTTCACTTAAGAACCAATAACTCCTTTGGGGTTTTAATCTAAAAACAGTTTTATCAAGTCTACTTGGCATTCTCTACAATTCAGACTACAATTGTACTATGGAGTTATAAGAAAAATTGCAGCGATTTTGAAATAATAACTCAGAAAAAAAACTCAGAAATAATCAATGTTTTTTACCCTTCACCATAGTACAGAGGGTATATTAAGTTTGTCAATCCGTTTGCAACACCTCGAAATATACATTTTAGACCTCACAAAGTATACAGAAGGTGAGATAAAATAACTTCAACAAAGTCAAACCAAATTTTTTAAATTTTTTTTTAAATTTTTTTTAAATTTTATTGAATGTACAGGTCGATGGTGTTGTAATTCCGACCAACAACTACCCCAAGGTCTTAGGCGTCACATTCGATAGCCTCTTTAAGTCGTCCGCGCATACCACAGCTATCTGTGACAAGATTAGAAGTAGGAACAAGGTCCTGAAGTCTCTGGCCGGCAGTACTTGGGGAGCTGATAAGGTAACTATATTGACCTCTTATAACGCGATAGGTCGGTTTGTGGTAAACTATGCGGCTCCGATGTGATCCGCTAACGTTAGCGGTACGCAGTGGAAAAATATTCAGTCCTGCCAGAATGCAGCCCTTAGAACCGCAACAGGGTGCCTCCTCATGACAACGGTCGATCATCTACATGAGGAGGCGAAGGTCTAACCAGTGCGACAGCATAACAAAATGTTGTCAATGCAATACCTGCTTGGGTGTTATAGACAAAGCCATCCGAATCACCATTTTGTGGATAGGCAACCGCCGCCCAGGCACGTAAGGAAAAACCTTCATAATCTAGAGCGAGAGTTGCAGATGTATAAGAGAGAGCATCTAGATCAACAGGCCTATCAAGTGGGACTGAATAGTATTCACTCAAGTGAGGACTCAGAATTTATTGAAGGATATAGAGTGAATACTGTACTAGCAGCCCATCCCCCAACCCCTCGCAGCTGAATGGCTCAATTACAATCCGGATGGTGCAGCCGCATAAATTCCTACTGGGCCCAGATTAACAGCGACGTGCAGAACATCTGTCCAGCATGCAGCACAGGCACACAGCCAAGCCTACTCACCTAACTCCAGTCACGTAAAGGACACACCCCATACAGGTTTTATCCTTTTTGAGACTGGACTTAGAGGCAGAACCAGATTGAATGGAGTCAGAAAATGGAAATAGAACGAACACAGCTGTATGAGCTGCTACAACAACAACAACACTTTGGTATTTTTTAGTCCAACGGATTGGTATCCGGAGATTTTGGTGGCCATTGTGCCCTAGAAATGAAGCGAATAACCTCATTTTGTAACCATTTTTGGGTGGCGCGTGCTGAGTGCGATGGTGCTGCGTCCTGTTGGAATGTACAACAAATGTTTGCGCGCCCAAGGCTTTAATACAACCTCCAGAATATTTTCGGCATTTATTCTGATGCCACGGTCGATTAATACGAGCGGAGAGCTACCATCGGCTGGTATTGCGGCCCACGCCATCACCATGGCCGGCGCTTGAGTTCTGGTGGCCAGCAGAAGGTGCACATTTCAGCTGACCTCTTTGGCAAGTAAACACGGTCATTTTGTTTGTTTACAAACTGCTGGACGACGAATGTTGTCTGACTCGGAGAACACCAAATTCGGCAGTTCACCACTTTCGACCAAGCGCAGCAACTCTTTAGCCATTTTGAGTCTATTCTCTTTTTGTTATGGTGTAAGTTCTTGCACTTTTTGGAATTTTAATGGCTTTACACCGAACTCATTTTTCAATATTTGCCGAACGGGATATTGCGACATGTTCAGCTCACAAGCCATTTTTCAGCCACTGCGAAGCGGGTTTAGATCAAGTCGCTTCTTTACTTTTCGAACCATTTCTCCTGATGTTGCTGTTTTCTTCCATCCACTTCCTTGACGTCGGGCTACGCTACTAGTATCAAGGTAATCGGCGATGGTACGAGACACAAAAGATTCATTCACATTTAAATGCTGGAGTACTCAAACGATATCCGCTTGTAGTTTTCCAGCCAAATATAAAGAAATCACAGCATCACGCTTGAATTCCATCACGAATAGCTTTTTTTGCGGAAAATTCTCAACAAAATGCATTTGTACGCCTGTAAATAATATAAAGAGCTGTCGCTGGAGTAATTTTAACAGCCGTCAGACAAGTGGCTTAGAAATGACAGCAGTCTGAAGTTGGATGCAGTTTTTCCATCTCACCCTATATATTCCTGATCGGCATAAAATTCTATGTCGATTTAGCGATGGCCGTCCGTCTGTGGAAATCACTCTAGCTTCCGAACGAAATGAAGAATGTAGGTCCACGCTTTGGTATAACCCCCATATAATGCTACCTAGCTATTTTCGGTATTTTAGTGATTAAAGCGACAATATTCACCGGAATTGTTGGAATTTTGTAATTTGAAGTTCGAAATGGATACTAAAGCCTAAGACAGAAAATTGTCTGTATAGGTCCACGCCTTCGTATGGCTCCCATATAATAGTACCTCCCGATATTCGGTACTTTAATGATTTTATACAGAAAATTGTCTGTACAGATCCATACTTTCGTATGGCTCCCATATAATAGTACCTCCCGATATTCGGTATTTTTATGATTTTAGCGACATTATTCACCGGAATGATTTCAAATTTGGTATTTGAAGTTCGCAATGAATACTACACCCTATGAGAGAAAATTGTCTGTGCAAGTCCACGCCTTCGTATAGCCCCCATATAAGAGTACCTCCCTATAGTCGGTATTTTCACGATTTTAGCGACAATATTCACTGGAGTTGTTTCAAATTCGTTATTTGAAGTTCTGTCTGTGCAGGTCCACGTTTTGGTGGTATTTTGATGATTTTCGCTTCATTATTTACAGATTTTTAACGGATTTTATTTTTTTTTTTTAATTCTGAAATTCGTTCCATATGGTGGAGGGTATTCAAAGTTCGGCCCGACCGAACTTACAGCTTTTTTTACTTGTTTAGATATATTTTCATAATCTGCAGCATTTTCCTCGTAATTATTTTAAGCGCTGCACAGTGTAAAAATAATTATCTGTCGGAAAATTTACCAATCTCAAACTTCATTTACAAAACTTTTGCAATTTCCTCAAGATACACACATCGAACCCTTTCGGGGCACAAATAACCCCTTATGGCAACCCCAAATATTTTGCATAAAAACGAATGCCCTTCCCATCAATGTAAACACCATTAATCACACTTATCTGTGGCATCATTCCCTCCTCCTTGTGGCCCTACAGTTATGTGAATAATTGCTACATGTTTAAAAGAGTCATAAGTGACCAATGTCCGACACCAAATATCCCATCGTCATCGTTCCGCCTGCCATGTACCATGTTAAGGCAAATATTTGTATGTATGTATTACTCACTCAAACTCATACACGATCATTATTATGTTGTTGACGCTGCAGCATGTCCTCTACTGTCCTGCTGTCCTGTACCGTACTGTCCACTTGCACTCATTATGCACAAATATTAGTTTCGTGGGTGTTCCAATGACAGCAAATACACTGCATTACCCTGAGAATACCAGACAGGGGCTGCAGCAGATGACAGCAGATGAAGGCTGAAAGCAGAATGTGAACACAAAGTCGTTGCTGACTTCTGAGCGGTGAAAGAGGAGTGGGGGTGAGAGAGGAGATTATTTTGCAATTGGGAAATATCAAATGCATGCTAAACAAACATAAATTTCCGAAAAATCGGAAAGAAAAGCGACAGATTAACATATTTACACGAATGAATTGGACATTAGTCATACGCCACGATGACTTCGATGTGTGTGCTCGCTCTTTGGCATTGGCAAACATATGGCTTTGATAAAGACATGTGCATGGACATTAATAAATATTTATATTCATTATATGGGTTTTGTTTTTTTTTTTTCTAAATGGACAGTAAAACCTTTGAAAGCAGTAACGAAAAGTTAGGTAGTTTAAAAATATTGAGGTAGAATTACCAGATATTCAAGTGACCAAATACCTATGATAGCGTAGACTTCTTTTGCATCTAATAAGGAATAGATTTCGGAGGATTTTTATATCCTCAGCCATATGGCTACATATGGTATATATCATTGATACGGTCAAAACGTGGCTCATCGAAATAACGGTTTCAAATCCTAGGTCTATTTGGATCAAATCCGTTTCAGGACATTTGGAGTCGACCTAGCAACGTCCGTCTGGCTGGTGCGCACGAAGGGAATATTTGATTTTGTCCAAACATCGTAATATTATTGTCAAACTTAGATCGAGTTCGGAGATGGGCAATACCGCTCCACTACTCCTGTTACCTCCCCTACAAAAGGTCGTAATTTTCAAAAAAAAAATGTTTTACTGCACAGAAAGATTAAAGATAACCTGATTTTGCTCCAACTTTGCAAATCCTAATATTTGGATCATTGCTAAGACTGGTTCGAAAATGGACAATATCGGTCCACCCCATCAGATATCTCCCTCACAAGGGTTCATAATTTTAAATAATTATAACTCATATAAAATGTGATATAAGATTTCGATTATCTTCAAATTATACACATCTCAATATCTTTATTAACTCCAGGTCTGGTGTGAAGATGGAATACATAACTCCACTCCTCCTGGTACCTTCATCACAAAGGGTCACATTTTTGAATATCTTAATATTTTTAAAAGCACAAGATCTGTAGTAAAGTTGGTAGAGATCAAACAATACTTTATGGTACCTCCTCCAAAAAGCGTAAAACTTGTGAATAAACAAAACGATTACAAAATCCGAAATAAGCATCCGGTTCTCTTCATATTTCACACCTCCCATTATTTATATTAACAAAAGATCTGCTGTGAAGATGTCATATATCGCTCAACTTCTTCTGGTACCTTCGCCACAAAGGGTCAACATTTTGAATATTCATGAAGCTCATAGAACGCCAAAGTAACATCCGATTCCATTCAGACGTGGTATATCTCATAATTTCCATTAACACAAGACCTGTTATAAGGATGGTAGATGTCGGACCATTTCTTTTGGTACCTCCTCCACATAGGGTTCAAGATTTTGTAAAACAAAACGCTTAAAGAGGGCGAAATTAGTATACAACTCTCTTCAAATTTCACACATCCCATTATTTAATATCTGTTTTGAAGATAATATATATCTGCGAACACCTTTTGGTAAAACGTGCTATACCTAAATGATTTTCTCAACCCGAAACCTGAGATGAATGTGGAATTTATGATTTCGTATAAATTTGGATATAAACGATTGATTTCCTTTAAATTTTGCACATACCAATATTTTTATCTGTATTAGTGATGAAGTGGAAAATTTCGGTCCGCTATATCTGATACCTCACGCCTATTTCAAAATGTTCCAGAAATTTGGAATATCTCATATAAAGTATAGGAAGTTGATGATATAGTCCAAATATGTCACTTTTGTAACACATATATTAAAATTAGGTCTGATACAATATTGGCCAATTGGTTCGGAACCTGTCCCATAAAGGATCAACGATTAGAATATTCATAACTCAAGGCTGGGGATATACATTATCATGTCAGCAAAACCCACTTGTACTATTTAACCTGTTATACCCTACACCACATAGTGGTAAGGGTATTATGTCTTTGTGCATTTGTTTGTAACGTGGAGAAGGAAGCGAGATAGACCGATAGTTACATTTGAGGATATTCATTGAATCACTTCCTGATTCTGTCCGCCCGTCTGCCCATGTATTTGTGAACAAAATGCAAGTCGCATTTATTATCCGATTGAGATGAAATTTTGCAAACAATATTTGTTTGGCCCGAGCACGAACCCTATTGAAATTGGTGAGAATCTATTTAAATTTAGATAAAGCTTCTATATATATCTTCAACAGATTTGGGGTTAATTGTGCACTAAATGGACAATATCAGCCCAATTGACCTGAATATTGACACATCAAACCGAACTCAGTCTAGAATCAAATTTTTAGAAAATCGGTTCAGATATAGCTATAGCTCCCGAATTCATCCGAATTGGCGTTTAAGCCCCCACATTCGTAATATGTATCCCACAAGAAAAATGTTTGGTATCAAATATCAGATACAGCATAGAAGTACCTCTGCCAAATTGAATCAAGATCGGTTCAGATTTGTATAAAGCTCCCATATATCTCTTCAACCGATTTCGGGTTAATTATGCACCAAATAACCAATACCAGTCCAAATGACCTGAATTCTGGCATATCTGACCGAATTCAGTTTAGAAGTAAGTACATTAAATTTGATGAAAATCAGTTCTGATATAGCTATAGCTCCCATATATATGTTTTGTCAGATTTGGTGTTAAAATATGCATTCCATAACAATGATATTTAGTACCAGATATCTTCGGAGCTTGGGGATATCTTTGCCAAGTTTTATCGAAATCGGTTCAGATTTATATATACCTTTGCCAAATTTTACTGAGATCGGTCCAGATTTGTATATAGCTTCCACATATGTATCTTTATCCGATTTCAAGTTAACTGTGCTCCAAATGGGTAATACAAGCCCGAACTGAAAAGATACAAAAGCCCTGACAAATATAGTAGAAATCTACTCTACTATGTATGCAAAGTGGTGTAGGGTATCATAAAGTCAGCCCGTCCGACTTTAAGACTCTCTTTACTGGTTTCACACTTGATTTAACAGAGGCTAGAATATTGGGATTATTACTTCGAACTTGACATAAGTCATATCTTCATATCACGACGTACCATATTTGAACTAACTATCTAAGACCTTAGTTTGGTAAAAATTGTACAATGTGCCTTCGTGAGTTATCTTGGACAACAGCAACCCAGACAGACGAAAATACGATTCCAAATGTTTTGAAATGGTTTCCTGCTATAGAGACTTGGGGTTTAAACCCGTTATATTCATGAGGTATACAATTATAGACATCCTCTGAAACCATAGGCTAAGGGTATAAAAAGAGGCAATATAGGTACATTTTTTTACAGTGCCCTAAAATTGGTCAAAATAGGTCTACAAAAAAATTTTCGTGATTGTCTATAGGTCCCCATTTTGTCATAGTCTAGTGAAACAAAAATGTCAGTAGATCCGTTTTTGTCATTCCTCCCAAAAAAGTGACAGTAAAATTCGACTTTTTGTCTATTGAATGTTCCCCAAATAAAAACCTATATCTGGACCAACATATCTTCTCAACGGTCATTTCATCAGAAACATATTATAAATACCTAAAATTAAAGTTCCCACTGTAACAATCAAACACACACAAACATTTGCTAGTTTTCCTGCAAATCTCTTTCAAACGAATGTGTTTAAAATAATGCGACAAAATTATCATTTTTTGTTTGTTTCGCTTGGCAAATATGCAGCGATACGATAAAAACCCTCAGCGAATAACTTTCATTTACATTCTATGACATGTTTAATTTGTTTGGTTTGGTGTGGTTGGCGGGTTATACAGCAGCGAGTTCAATGGTAAAAGTCCTTCAACATATTGCCTGAATGTCCTGAAATATCACCAGCAAATACCAACAACAATAACAACAACAACATCGAAAATTATGAAAACCAAATTCACTACATTGAACATAATTTGCACAAACTGTAATTTGCTGTCTGGCGGCGACGGCGACAAAAAGGGATAGTTTTTAGTGGTTTTTGGACGGAAAGCGGAAGTGCATGTGCTAAACTTGTGTCAAGCGAATGTCATGTCACTTTTGTTCGCGCACATGAAAAATTAGGGTAAGTTCGGTTAAGGGGCGTGTGTGTATGTGTGACTGAGAGCTTTGCAAATGCTTACCAAAATTTGACATATCTTTTTTATGATTCATCGACTGAGAACGTAGGGGGTCTTTGTTATTTTTTATATATTTTTTTCCCTTCTGACAATAGCACACCTGTATTCTTTGATAAAACGCCTGTAGGGAAAATAAAGGGGATTGCGAAAAATATATGAAATATTTTCTTGAATTTTCCAATAAAAATTCCTACCTATTCGAGTGGCACGTGTGAGACATATGCAACGTGCTGCACATCAATTGCATTGTTGAAAGACCATTGTAAAAATAGCAGAAACACGTTCTGAAAAAGGTGAGAAAAAAAATAAAGCACGGTAGTATAGATAGTGGTCAAGAATACATTTGCCAAAAATATACGACGTGACATCATTTGGGCCGGAAGACAAGAGATAATAAAATAACTGGTTTATGATAATAACGAGGAAGCGCAGTGACCTGCAGTTAAAAGGCTGGAGAATATCGATGTAAAGATTGATCGAATGACTTAAATATTTTCGCACTCAACATCTAAATTGTCATTAACTAATCAGAAAGTGTATCCAAAGCTATATCCAAATTTTAGCCGTTCCAGATTAAATTTGAAAAAGCTATTTCCGAGCTCTATATGATATCTGTACCAAATATTATAGTTGTCGAATGCATATTACGAATGTGAGGAACTTAAAGAACAAATCGGATGAAACATATTTATGGGAGCTTTGGCTTTATCTGTACCGATTTTCTCCAAATTTAATGTACATGCTTCTAGGCTGAATTCGGTCGGATGTACCAAAATGAAGGACTTTTGGACTGATATTGGCCATTGGTGAACAATTAACCCGAAATTGGCTGAGGATATATAGGGGAGCTATATACAAATCTTAGCCGTTCTCTATAAAATTTGCCAAAAGTATTTCCGAACTTTATAAGATATCTGGTACCAAATATCATTGTTGTCGAATGCATATTACGAATGTGAGGGATTTAAACACCAAATCGAATGAAATATATATACGGGGCTATAGCTATATCTAAGCCGATTTACACCAAATTTGAAGTACTGGTTTCTAGGATGAATTCAGTCATAATTGCCAAAATTCAGGTTATTTGGGCTGATTTTAGCCATTTGGGGCACAATAAACCTGATGTCGGATAAAGATATACAGGGTAAGATAAAAACTGGAGGTGAACATTTTCAGCTGACCTCTTTGGCAAGTAAACACGATCATTTTGTTTGCTTTCAAACAGCTGGCCAATGATAATTTTTCTCATCCGAGAAAACCATATTCGGCAGTTCACCACTTTCGGCCAAGCGAAGCAAGCCTTTAGCTCTTTTGAGACTATTTTCTTTCTATTGCGGTGTAAATTCTTGCACCTTTTGGAATTTCAATGGCTTTACCCCCGAACTCATTTTTCAATATTTGCCGAATGAAATATTGCGATATGTTCAGCTCAGCTCGAGCCATATTTCGGCCACTGCGATGCCGGTATCGATCAAGTCGCTTCTTTACTTTTCGAACCATTTCTGCTGATGTTGCTGTTTTCTTCCGTCCACTTCCTTGACGTCGGGCTACGCTACCAGTATCACGGTAACGCGCGATGGTACAAGACATAAAATATTTATTTACATTAAATACTGGAGTGCTCTAATGTAGCCACTTCCATCACAAATAACTTTTTTTCTGGAAAATCTCACCAAAATGATTTTGTACGCTTGTAGACAATATAATGAGCTGTCACTGGAATAATATGTAGGACGAGTAGCTTAGAAATGACAGCAGTCTGAAAATGGTTGCCGTTTTTTCATCTCACCCTGGGAGCTATATCCAAATCTGAACCGATCTCGATAATATTTGACAGAGGTTTTTTCGAGCAGTATCTGATGTCCGGTACCAAATATCATTCTTCTTGATTTTACTTAATTCATTTTCTTGCTTCTAGACTGAATTCGGTGGGATGTACCAAAATGCAGGTCATTTGGTCTTATATTAGCCATTTGGTGCACAATAAACCCGAAATCGGTTAAAGATATGTGGAAGTTATATCTAAATCTGATCCGATTATCACCAATTTCAATAGGGTTCGTCCTTGGGCCAAGCAAATATTGTTTGCAAAATTCTCAATTGGATAATGAATGCGACGTGCACTTTAATCACAAGAATACATGGACGGACGGACGGACTGATATGCATAAATCGACTCAGAAAGTGATTCTTCTTCATGTTACAAACAAACGTACAAAACATAATACCCTTACCACTATGTGCTGTAGGTATATAAATGGACTTGCATGATCCATTTTTAATCTGAGAAGGACAATATCTGTTCAAAACTCTATATTAAATGTTTTAAAATAAATTTCAAAATACTGGTTACGGTGAGGGTCACCCTTGGTCCGATGGGGTCACTGATGGAGTGTAAGATAGAGGGTCACTGATGGAGTGTAAGATAGATGTACCGAAAGGTTTTAAGAATTTCGAACTATAAGTGTTTGGTACCATTTCGTATCATGTAAATGGTTAGAGCTAAAAACTTAAAATTTTGAATGGAAATAAAGGTTGGCGAGTAGAGTAGATGGAAGGAGTTAGTTTTGTACTCATGTACATGAAAAGTACTAAACGGTATTCAATTTAGTACAATTAGAATTTGGAGAAACGGATGGAGTTGGAATCCTGGCATTTGAAATTAACATTACTAGCGGAGTGAAGGGTTGGGATATAGAGACAGTTTTCGAATTTTGTACTTTGTACACGAAAAGTACTTAATGGTACTACATTTGGTGTGAACCGATGAGCTGGGATTTTGAAATTTAATAATAAGATTAGAATTGCATTGTCGGACTGAAAAATGTAGGTAGTTTTGGAAATTTTGTACAATTTAATATTTGGGTGAACCAATAGAGTCGGAATCCTGAAATTTGAAAATTTACTAAATGGTACAAAATTTTGTAAAAATTTTCCTGAAATTTGAATATTGAAAATATTGGATTGTATTACGTAGGTAGTTATGAGAATTCGTACATATATATACTAAATGGTACCACACTTGGTAAAATTTGGAATTGGGTAAACCAATAGCGCTGGAATTCTGAAAATTGTAAAAAGGTTACTGTCGGAGTGTAAAAATGTACTAAATACATTACAGTGTGTATTAAGGCGAATCAACCTAAAATCCTAAAATTTGGAATTGGAATTACTGTGGAAGTGTAGGATTTGGGTATGTTGGAAGCTTTGGAAATTCGTACGTATGTGTACTAAATGTTCTAAAATGTCACTAAACTTCTAAAATGGTACCATTTGGTGTTATGTGAATGGTTAACGCTAAAATGCTTGAAGTAAGTAATCCTTCCCTTGAACCCCTATTATAATCCCTTCAATATTCTGATTATTACTCTTGACTTTTTTCCTGTATGTATCACCTTTGCCGCTTGTCCACCACTTGTTTTTATACCCTGCACCATAATATGGAGGGTATATTAAGTTTGTCATCCCGTTTGTAACACCTCGAAATATACATTTTACCCCACAAAGTATATATATTCTTGATCAGCATAAAATTCTATGTCGATTTAGCGATCTCCGTCTGTCCGTCTGTGGAAATCACTCAAGCTTCCGAACAAAATGAAGTAAGTAGAGAAAAAATTACTCAAATGTGTATTATGTTTGCAGGACTTTTGGTATTGAAAATGGGCCATGTAGGTCCACGTCTTCGTATACCCCCAAATAACGGTACCTCCCGATATGAGGCATTTTGATGATTTTAGCGACATTATTTACCGGAATTGTTTCAAATTTAGTATTTGAAGCTCGTAAAGGATACTACAGCCTAAGACAGAAAATGAATATTGTGAGTCCACGTCTTCGTATAGCCTCCATATAACGGTACCTCCCGATATTCGGTAATTTGATGATTTTAGCGACGTTATTTACAGGAATTGTTTCAAACTTGGTACTTGAAGTTCGTGATGGATGATACATCCTATGCCAGAAAATTATATGTGCACGTCCACGTTTTATAACCCCCATGGTACCTCCTACATTATGAATAGATTTTTGTCAAGTTTCGCATTTGAATATTGTAATATACGGCTACATTCGATATTGTTAAGATTTTAACAGAATTTTTAACGGATTTTAGATTTTTGAAAATTGCCAAATTTGTACCAAATGTTGGAGGGTATTCAAAGTTCGGGCCGGCCGAACTTACAGCTTTTTTACTTGTTTATGTTTATATCCATCACTGCTTTACAATTTCTTTATTCTCTACTATACGAAGAAGCATGAAGAGGACAGATCCTCTTCAGTGATTTCTGATTGAACAGAATCGATTACAAAAATAAAGCATCGCTCCATTAGCTGGTTCATATGATTTTCATATTATGTTTTCCCTTGCTTTCATCTAACTAATTTTCTCTATTAACCATGTTCTGATATTTTCAAAAAAGGAATCTTTTGCTCTCCCTAGCTGCTGCTGCTGCCATACACCCAGAGGGAGCAAAAACAAAACAACAAATCGAGAAAAAAGAAAAAATTTCGTAATTTTTTTCATGAAAATTTAGTTTCATGCATACGACGATGCGATGCTGTGCTATGCTATGCGATACGATATTCAGGTTAATGTCAACTATTTCACCAACATTTCCATTTGACCAATTTCTCTTTTGGGGTTTCCAGATTCGGTTGCATTGATGGTTGTGGTGCACATGGCCATTCTGATGATGTTGGTGTTGGCCTGCATGAGTCCATGGTGGCCATAGCAGTGATCCAATGTTCCTGCATGTGTGTGTGCGTGTGTGTGCTTTTTTCAAAAGCTTATGTTGGAATTGAGAAAACTTTATCCACATGCCAGGTGAAATATAACCAGAACATTTTCCATTTTGTTAACCACCTAAAAAAGTTGAATAAATTCTTGTTTAAGTATGTCCATCATCAATTCGGTCTCTCTCTCTCTTTCGCCTGTCTCTCTCCATGGGATATGACCATGAACTGTGCCGGAATACGGTTATGCATTTTAGGCAAACAACAGCAGCAGAAAAAAATAGTTTGAATATTGAAACTTAAAGCCATTGATAGGTTTCATGATATTGCAAATTTTTTAATTCCAAGAACATTTAAAACATCATACCAAAAAGGCCTTTGTTAAGAGTTGTTGTTGGTGTTTTTGGGAAATACACGGAAGCATTTTTCTGGTCCATTCAAAATTTTATTTCTCGTTTGTGTGCCCAACATTCCTTTCTGTGGGGGAGTTTTTGTTCGGGTTTTTTTTTACGTTTTCATTGGCATAAAATCATGTCACGTAACAATTTTTTTCTCTTTTCACTTTGAAATCAAGTGACATACATTTTATTTCAGATGTTTTTATATGATTCCACATATGGACACACTTTCGCACACTCATACAGATGTACCCACACTCAGCCACCCATAGATAGATATTGAGAAAACAATGACAACAACGACCAAAAAATAACAAAGTAATCGCATAAAAAATGTTTCACCGGTTATGTGGAACTTCTAGTCGATAACTATATACAAATCAAGAGACATTTATGGCCAATGAAGTAGCATCAATATATTGTTAGTTATTTTATAAAACAAAAATGTAAAAAAAGCTGTAATTTCGGCCGGGTCGACCTTTGAATATCCTCCACCAGTTGGAACGAATTTGGCAATTCTCGAAAACAATAAAAACCTTTAAAAATCCTGTTAAAATCTTGAAAATACCGAATGTAGCTGTTATATTAGGGACCTGCATAGGTGAATTTGTCATAAGCCATTACAGTATTCCAATGCGAAACTTATAAAAAAACGGTGAATAATATAGCTAAATCATCAAAATACCGAATATCGGGAAGTACCGTTATATGGGGGCAATACGAAGACGTGGACCTGCACAGATAATATTCTGCCGTAGACTGAAGTATCTATTACAATATTCCAATGCGAAACTTAGAAAAAAAATCGGTGAATAATGTATCTAAACTCATTGAAATACCGAATATCGGGAGGTACCGTTATATGGAGGCTATACGAAGACGTGGACCAGCACTGACAATTTTCGGTCTTAGGCTGTATTATCCACTTCGAACTTTAAATACCAAATTTGAAACAATTCCGGTGATTAATGTAGCTAAAATCATCATAATACCGACAAAAAACGTGGATCTACATGGCCCATTTTCGTTCGGAAGCTAGAGTAATTTTCACAGACGGAAGTACATCGTAAAATTGACATAGAATTTTATGCTGGTCAAGAATATATTTTATGAGGGGTCTAAAATGTATATTTCGAGGTGTTGCAAAAGGAATGACAAACATATTTTCTGCCAAAATCTCAAAACAACATATAGTGAAAAAATCTGTTCAGAGATATAATCTCTGTTAAAATTTTCCTATGAATATTAAAGAAGATATAGACACTTTTAAGGATTAAAAATTATTTTAATATTATAGTCTTAAAAAATATATGTTTTTAATTGTAATTTTCTCGAAATTCTAAGTTATTATTATTTTTTTAGTTATGCTATTTCTTAGTACACGGCTGTTGATCGTTAAATAAGTTTTAGAACTGCTGGCAATAAAAGTTACAAAAGACAACAAACAATATACAAAAACAAGGCTTCCCTGTAGGAAATATTTCAAGAAATGGTCTATAAAAGTCCTGTAAAGGACAAAATCTCACAAGGAAGAAAATAAATAAAGACTTTAAATACAATAGGTATACCCTACACCACATTGTGGCAAGGGTATTATGCATTTGCTTGTAACATGTAGAAGAAAGCGAGATAGACCCATAGTTACTTTTGTGGATGTTCATAGAATCACATTCTGAGTCGATTTATGAATGTCAGTCCGTCCGTCTTTTTTTTTGGGAACAAAATGTAGGTCGCATTTATTTTCGAAATTTCACAAACAATACTTGTTTGGCCACAGGACGAACCCTATCGAAATAGGTTAGAATCGTTCGGTACTATTTCATATCATGTAAAGGGTTAGAGCTAAAAACTTAAAATTTTGAATGGAAATCAAGTTGGGGAGTAGAGTAGATGGGAGGAGTTAGTTTTGTACTCATGTACATGAAAAATACTAAACGGTATTAAATTTAGTACAATTTGAATTTGGAGGAAATGTTAGAGTTGGAATCCTGGCATTTGAAATTAACATTACTGGCGGAGTGTAGGATTGGGAAATGGAGAAAATTTTCGAATTTTGTACTTTGTACACGGAAAGTACTAAATGGTACTACATTTGGTATGATTTCAATGTGTGTGAACCGATAGAGATGGGATTTTGAATTTTAATAATGAGATTACCATTGCATTGTAGGACTAAAATATGAATATAGTTTTTGAAATTCGTACATATGTGTAATTTAAATTTTGGGTGAAACAATAGAGTTAAAATCCTGACATTTGAAAATTGAAAATATGTAGGTTCAAATTTAGATATAACTCCCATATATATTTTCGTTCGATTTCGGGTTAATTGTGCGCCAAATGGCCAATATCAGTCTAAATGACCTGAATTATTGCACATCCGACCGATTTCAGTCTAGAAGCAAGTACATCAAATTTGATTTAGAAATAGCCATAGCTCCCACATATAGGGTGATATAAAAAAAAAACTGCAACAAAGTCAAACGCAATAGATTTTATATATATATTTTTAAATGTTATTTAACGAAAGAAAAAAATGTCGGAAATAGCATCAAATTATAGAATTAGCCTAGATTTGTTCGAATTGATCACCTTTGGCACCGATTACGGCCTTCAGACGGTGGATGAATGTTGCACTACTGTATTTGGGCCATTCCCGGCGAAGCGCTTGCTTGAGGTGCTCGACACTATGGTATTTTTTAATGCCAACCTTGCTTTCCAAAATACTCCAGACACAATAGTCCAACGGATTGGTATCCGGAGATTTTGGTGGCCATTGTGCGCTGGAAATGAAGCGAGGAGCCTCATTTCGTAACCATTCATGGGTGGTGCGTGCTGAGTCCTGTTGGAAAGTCCAATATCTGCGGCCAAAATTTTTGCGTGCCCAAGGCTTTAATACAACCTCCAGAATATTTTCGCGATGATATTTTGTGCTATTCTGACGGTCAATTAATACGAGAGGAGAGCGACCATTGGCTGTTACGCGGCCCACACCATCACCATGAGCGCCGCTTGAGTTCTGGTGGCCAACCGAAGGTTCAGCTGACCTCTATTGCAAGTAAACACGATAATTTTATTTGTTTACAAAACTCTCGGATAACGAATGTTTTCTCATCGGAGGAAAACCAAATTCGGCAGTTCACCACTTTCGGCCAAGCGAAGCAAATCTTTAGCTCTTTGAGTCTATTTCCTTACTGTTGCGGTGTAAGTTCTTTCACTTTATGGAATTTCAATGGCTTTACCCTGGGCTCATTTTTCAATATTTGCCGAATGGAATATTGCGATATGTTCAGCTCACTAGCCATTTTTCGGCCATTGCGACGCGGGTTCCGATCAAGTCGCTTCTTTACGTTTACAACCATTTCTGCTGAAGATGCTGTTTTCTTTCGTCCACTTCCTTGACGTCGGGCTACGCTACCAGTATCACGGTAACGAGTGATGGTACGAGACACAAAAGGGTTATTCACATTTAAATGGTGGAGTGCTCGAACTATGGCCTCTTGTGGTTTTCCAGCCAAATATAAAGAAATCACACTATCACCCTTGAATTCCATCACGAATTACTTTTTTTCTGGAAAATTCTCACCAATATGTTTTTGTGTGCTTGTATACAATATAATGAGCTGTCAGTGGAATAATTTTAACAGCCGTCGGTCGAGTGGCTTAGAAATGACAGCAGTCTGAAGTTGTTTGCAGTTTTTTCATCCTACCCTGTAAATGTTTAGTGTCTTTGCTGGAAGAACAACGGTTATAATTCAGGAACTTTGTTTGAAAGATGTACTTTGTTACAGAATTTTATTATAATTACTCGCCAGAATTTTAGGTATTTAATTTTTCAAGAACTTTCTGGCAATCTATCTTGAAAAGTTGGGTATTTAAGGGCTTCAGCCAAAAAATCGCATTCACTATCATTTTTTACCCGTAATTGGAAAAAATTATGTAAATATTAGTGAACTGGAAGGCTTCATTATTTTTAATAAACTTGGAAGAGGACAATCATTGAAAACTAAAATGTTGGCTCAAATGGGTTTATCTATATGATTTGAAGAATCATATGAATAGAGATAGTTTTGTACCAAAACCTAATTACACTTCAATTTTCGCTTTTTATGGTTACGAGTTTCAAATTTACGGCTTTCGTATACTAATTCTACAAATTGGGCGATCTTGGTGTACAATCATTTCAAATTTTGAATATTTTAACCAGATAGTTTTCTAACCGTTACGAAATTACAAAATTCGCCCAATACCTTCATAACACCAGTATTGGGGAATACCAGTATTTGGGGAATACCTTCATAATAATTGTGAGAACCTATACTCGCTTTTATGATATTAACATACCAAATGGCAGCCATTTCTTTCTATAATATGTTGGTTGAGAACACCAAGACTTCTAGACATGAAAAAATGTATATAGATATTAACAAATTTAGTTTTTTCTTTAATTACATCACTTTTGTTGAAAATTGGTCCTGAAACCTTCTAGACCTCATTATGTAGGTCATACAAAACATTGGGGATTACATTGTTTTGTAATAACCAGACAAAAAAGTATTTTATTATAGAGGTCATAAAGTTAGTTCCAATATTCTAGAAAAAAACTGCTTACCCTGACATTTTCCCCACCGGGTAGCTTGCCACTCGTAAACGTAACCAGAATATGCTCTTCTTCCTAAATGTCGCTTTGATTTTTATTTTGATTGTGATTTTTATTGTTTTAGCCATATAAAAATGGTACAATTTTTCTATTTTACGTACAAGTGACTTGCGAACGCACACACGTATGCAACATTAAATGTAAATACAAAAAAGGACAAACAGAAGAGCACCTTAGCATACAATATGGTATTACTGTGTCCTTTGTATGTATGTGTGTGTGTGTTTGTTTGTCTTCCCTGCGACACTCAATGTTAAACGAAAAAATGTTACATTTTTATTGCGGGGTTTTCATTTCTTTTTAAATTGTTTGAAAATTTTCTGCTGATCGAATCAGTATTCAAACATACCGGAAATAAACACGTTGATGTTATGGTCTTACGATTGGTCCTTTTGTTACCTTTTTTATGCATATATGTATATAATTGTGTGACGCACCTTCCTGCTCTCCTTAGCTTGGATTGGCTTGGCTTGGACATGTCACACATTGTTAGTGCACCCCATACCTAATGTGGGAGCCACAATCGCAGTGAATCGAAATCTGATTTGGATTTTATTTTTGTGGTTACTGGGTGTTTTTCGTTTTCTTCTCCAATTAGTTGTCCCAGTAAATTTTGCTTCTTTTATGTGGCCTTTTCTCCGTTTCTCCATCCATTTTGATTTCTTTGTACTTGGGTGCGTATGTGTTCCGCTTGTATAAAAATGCAATTACATTTAGTAAGGTAATTTAAAGGGAGAAGAAAAAACAACATCAGAAGTAAAAAGGACGACGTGCAGGATCCTGAAATTGGACACAAACTCAGGAGATTCTTGTATTTTTTATTTGGGCTATTAGGTTCGTTACGAAATCGGAAAGAAAGGAAAAGTAGGAGACATTGTAACAGCCGTAGCACACATTCCACAATTAGACCATAGTTAGTTGATATTATTGTCATTTGATAAACGAAAAACATTTAAGTACCCAAAAATCGCCGTTTATGAAAATGTATTTTGTTATTTTGTTCGGTATTTATCGTTTTCTGTTATTAAACACGACAAATTGCAATAGGAAGCAAAATTTATGAAGAAGAAAGGGGTTGTAAAGTTTGTTTGGAGTCGGTTTTTTATCAAAGAAAGCATCTATGAACGATGTTAAGATTACAAAAAATAACACTGTGTAACAAAGTTAAAGTTTTTTCGATAATTACAGGAAATCTTAGTAAAAAACAAGTAAAAATGCTGTAAGTTCGGTCGGGCGGAACTTAGAATACCCTCCACCATATGGAAAGAATTTGGCAATTATCAAAACAATAATATCCGTTAAAATTCTGTTAAAATCTTAAAAATACCGAATGTAGCTGTTATATTAGGGTCTATACGATGACATGGACTTTTGTCATAGGCCATTACAATATTCAAATACGAAACATAAAAAATCGGTGAATAATGTGGCTAAAATCATCAAAATACCGAATATCTCGAGGGGACCGTTATAGGGGGGGGCTGTACGAAGACGTGAACCTGCACAGTCAATTTTCGGTCTTATCCATTTCGAACTTCAAATGCTAATTTGAAACAATTCTGGTGTAAATACTGAATAAAATCATCAAAATACTGAATATCGGGAGGTATGTGGTGCTATAACCAAAACGTGGACGTAATGGCCCATTTCAATACCAAAGTTCTGCAGACATAAATACATTTCAGTAAAATTTTATCAATCTACTTCATTTCGTTCGGAAGCTAGAGTGATTTCCACAAACGGATAGTCGGACATTGCTAAATCGACATAGAATCTGATCAAGAATATATATACTTTGTGGGGTCTATAATGTGGTGTTACAAACGGAATGACAACTTAATATACCAACCATACTATGGTGGAGGGTATAAAAGCCATCCGACAGAAGTTTTCTAAATAAATTACAACTGACGGCTGACTGATCTAGAATCAAGCTAGAATCTTGAAATTTTACATGTCGGCCAGTATTGGTGAGTGGGCGGGTGATTACTCTGGTTTTTCGACATTCATACTTAAAGGGGAGAACGAAAGTACTAAAATGTACAATAATTTGAATACTTTGTTTTAAACAAACGGAATATATCGAATCGAACTTAAGGTTACGAATAGTTTTAAAATATGCATGGATAGAGTTAACAACTTCGTTACCAAGTTTGGGAAGTAAGTTTTATATGTATTGAATACAGTTTTGTAAATACGTACTAGTGAGCGAATTGTACTAAGTCGTACTAAATTAGGCACAGTTTTGGTTTAGGGTGAAGGAATGAGCTTAGTTGTGAAATTTTGTATTGGGATCCTGAGGTTGGTTTGTGATAAATGGTGTTTTGAAAATGGGTACAATACAAGTCCCGAAATGCACTAAATAGTACTATATTTGGTACAATTTGGCATTGAGTGAATAGATAGTGCTTCCAAAATCTGAAATCTGATGTTTGGGCCGATGTTTGTGTGTGGCCTAGACATATGGTGGTGGTTTCGGAAATGTACGAAAAGTACTGAATTGAACTAAATTTGGTGTTGCATGAAGGGGAAGATCTAATTTGAAATTGGTATGACATTTGATATTGGTATGCCATGTTGATATATGGAGGTTGTTTTGGAAGTGTGTGCTATACAGGGTGAGATAAAAAACTGCAACGAAGTCAAACGCCATTATTTTTACATTTTTTTTTAAATTTTATTGAATGGAAGCAGAAAAATGTCGGAATGGCAGAAAATTTTAGAATAAGTTTAGATTGTTCGAATTGGACACTTTTGGCACGAATTATGCCTTTAAACGGCCATGAAAACATCACACGCTGCTAGAATGTTCACTGCGGTCCACTGGTCCATTCCCGCGAACCGCTTGCTTGAGGGTGATCGACACTTGGTATGTTTTAGTGCCAGCCTTTAAACCTTCCAAAATACTCCAGACACAATAGTCCCACGAATTGGTATCCGGAGATTTTGGTGGCCCATTGTGCGCTGGAAACGAAGCGAGGAACCTCATTGTGTAACCATTCTTGGGTAACGAGTGCTGAGTGCGATGGTGCTAGATTCCTGTTGAATGTCCAAGTTCTGCAGCCAAAATGTTTGCGTGTCCAAGGCTTTAATACAGAATATTTTCGCGATAATATTTTTCATTTATTCTGATGCCACGGTCGATTAATACGAGCGAAGATCTACATTTTCAGCTTACCTCTTGGCAAGTGAACACGATCATTTTGTTTGTTAAAAAACTGCTGGAAAGCTAATGTTTTCCTCATCGAAGAAACCAAATTCGACAGCTCACCATTATCGGCCAAGCGAAGCAACTCTTTAGCTCTTTGAGTCTATTTTCTTTATTTTTCTTCTTGAGGTGTAAGTTTTTGAACTTTTGGAATTCAATGACTTTACCCCGAGCTTATTTTTCAATATTTGCCGAATGGAATATTGCGATATGTTCGGCTCACGAGTAATTTTCGGCCGCTGCGATGCGGGTTCTATCAAGACGCTTCATTATTTTTCGAACCATTTCTGCTGATGTTGCTGGTTTTCTCCGTCCACTTTCTTGACGTCGGGCTACGCTACCAGTATCACGGTAACGAGCGATGGTACGAGACACAAAAGATTTGTTCACACTTAAATGCTGGAGTGCTCTAACGATAGCTACTTGTGGTTTTCCAGACAAATATTAAGAAATCACACTATCACGCTTGAATTGCATCACGAATAACTTTTTTTCTGGAAAATTCCCACCAAAATGCTTTCGTACGCTTGTAAACAATATAATGAGCTGTCACTGGAATAATTTAAACAGCTGTCGGACGAGTGGCTTAGAAATGGCAGCAGTCTAAATTCGGTTGCAGTTTTTTTCATCTCAACCTGTAGGACCATGAAACATGGAAGTTTTTTAAATGTTTTTTTAAGGTTATAGAAGATTTTTGTTATGAAACGTTGTTTTATAAAAAAGGTCAAGGACTCTCAGAAAATGAAATTCGGGGTTTTTGCTGGACTCCCAGATCATGCAACGCGAATTTTTAAAAAGGACTATCTAACCATAAGACGTAAATCTTTCAAAATATTTGTCAAGGAGTAACAAACCAATATACGAGTATTTTTAAAAATATTTTAAATTCTGTAGCTACAAAGTCCTGTTAAAGGTTTTATATCTGTGGAATACCTATAAAATATTTTCTGTCTATAAGCTAGAATGAGATTTAAAGACATAGCATAAAATGCTCTGATAAGTCAGTACAAGATATAAACATTGTGGATTTCACATTACTATGATGTATGGCTACTTAAACGGAATACTTGTCCTCGAACAATGCCTTCAGTTTAAACGAAATTCTTTTTCCTACACAATGTCATGAGTTTTCGTTGAACATGGTTCTGGCGTTTCAACACTAAACGAAAATGATTTCATTCTTTGGCCAAAATTACGTGACATGAAATTGATTATTGAGTTTGGATTTGTTGTAAATGCGTTGGCAAGAGTGTGAATGTAGATTTTTTTGTCGGATTCCCTGTCCGCATAAATGGGTGTGCGATTGTGTCTTGTTTCTGTTTTATTCTCTGACACGGAAAACGGGAAAACACCAACAAAAGATGACACATAAATTTTCCTACAAGTCCAGATTCCAAGGCGTGTGAATTTAATAGCAAAAAAGAAAAGACAAATGTACGAAACAATTGTTTGATAAATCTTAATATCCTTGTTATCCGGCTGTCATCGGGGATAAGCAGTGGGGGTATGAACAATTGGTAAAAATTGAAGTTAAATAAAAATAAATGTTTTTGGATTAAAACATATATTTCTGAGTGAATGAAAACATGAACTATGAGATTGGTAATTATACAATTGCTATAGTCCTTTTTGGTTGATCGTTTACAGTTATATAATAGTGGATCTGGGACATTAGTCCATGGTATTAAAAAGGAATGTTGGTACTTACCGATAGTTGCTGGAAAACATTATGTATGGATGGGGAAATGCACCTAAAACAAAATAAAAAGATGTCTTAAAATAATGTTATCAATAAATAAATAAATATAAGTAATAAGTAATATTTTTAGCGTTAACGAAAAAACTGAAAAAACACATTTACAGATTAGGTGGGATCAGGAGGGTATATTCGTCATTCCTTTGTAACTCATCGTAATAATTATTTAAGACCTAATATCGTATCTATATTTTGATCAGCGTAAAATTCTAAGACGATATAGCTCCGTCCGTCCGTCCGTCTGTTGTAATTACGCTAGAGTCAAATCGAAATGAGATGGGAAGATGATTTTGCAAATGTGTACTGTATATACATGAAAAGTACTAAATGTTAATAAATTTAATTCGGTAGACAACTGAAACCCTGAAATTTGATACTGGGATATCTGTTAGTAACTGGTGGTAGTTTTGCAAATGCGTTCTATAATTGTTCGAAAAGTACTAATGTGTTTAGTATGGAGATATCTAAATTGATATTGGGTGAGGGAATAAAACTGAATTTCTGAAACTTGAATTTAAGTTCACAGTTTCTAGGGCTTACAAATGGAGACGTTGAAATAGTTTTGGAAAGAAAAATGGATGAAATGGAATGTAAAAATATGAATCCATTTAGAAATGGTTACACTAATATCCTTTAAAGCAGTTATAGTTTGCTATAGAGTGCATGATATCACTTGGAGAAGGATTATATTAAAAATATACGTATCGGAGACGAGTTGCACAAAATGGAAACGTACGTCCCGAAAGTCACTCTATTTGAGCTGTTATTAGCTATTAATTGCACAATAAACCTGAAATCGAATTAAGGATATATATGGGAGCTATATCCAAATCCTAGCCGTTCTCGATAAAATTTGGTAAGTATTTCTGAGTTTCATAACATATCTGATACCAAATATCATTGTTGTCGAATGCATATTACGAATGTGAGGGGCTAAAACAACAAATCGGAAGAAGCATATACATGGTGAGATGAAAAAACTGCAACCAAATTCAGACTGCTGTCATTTCTAAGCCACTCGTCCGGCAGTTGCTAAAATTATTCCAGTGATAGCTCATAATATTGTTTACAAGCACACAAAAGCACTTTGGTGAGAATTTTCCAGAAAAAAGTTATTCGTGATGGAATTCGAGCGTGATAGTGTGATTTCTTTTTATTTGGCTGGAAAACAACAAGTGGCTACCGTTAGAGCACTCCAGAATTTATATGTGAATAAATCTTTTGTGTCTCGTACCATCGCTCTTTAGCCCGACGGCAAGGAAGTGGGCGCAAGAAATCAGCAACATCAGCAGAAATGGTTCGAAAAGTAAAGAAGCGACTTGATCGAAACCCGCGTCGCAGTGGCTGAAAAATGACTCCTAAGCTGAACTTATCCTAATTTCCATTCGGCAAATATTGAAAAAAGAGGTCGGGGTAAAGCCATTGAAATTCCAAAAAGTGCAAGAACTAACACTGCAACAGAAAGAAAATAGACTCAAAAGAGTTGCTTCGCTTAGCCGAAAGTGGTCAACTGCCGAATTTGGCTTTCTCCGATGTGAAACATTCGTTGTCCAGCAGTTTGGAAACAAACATATGATCGTGTTTACTTGCCAAAGAGGTCAGCTCAAAATGTGCACCTTCGGTTGGCCACCAGAATTCAAGCGCCGGCCATGGTGATGGTGTTGGCAGCCATAACAGCCGATGGTCGCTCTCCGCTCGTATTAATCGACCGTGGCATCAGAATAAATACCGAATATTATCGCGAAAATATTCTGGAGGGTGTATTAAAGTCTTGGGCACGCAAACTTTTTGGCCGCAGACCTTGGACGTTCTAGGAGGACTCCCATCGCACACAACACGTGCCACCCAAGAATAGTTACAATATGAGGTGCCACGCTTCATTTCCAGCGAACAATGGGCACCAAAATCTCCGGAAGCAAGCGCTTCGCCGGCAATGGGTCAAAATACCGCAAAGCAACATTCGGGCATCGTATGATTGTTCATTGGCCGTTTGAAGGCCATCATTTGTGCCAAAGGTGACCAATTTGTAGAAATCTAGACTCCTTCTAAAATTTGATCCTATTTCCGACATTTTTTGCTTTCATTCAATAAAATTAAAAAAAAAAAACAAATTAAAAATTATGGCCTTTGACTTTGTTGCAGTTTTTTATCTCACCCTGTATACCCTCTCTAGCCATATAGATGAGGGTATAACAATGACTGATTGACTGTCAAGTTACGACATCCATCAGACCTTGAGACACGATGATGACACGGAGCTATAAATTTGCTCAGCCAGTTCCACGTTCCTCTGATCGTCACCTAAGACGGATAATATAATTCCTTATGAACATTGAAATACCCTTCCACCAGACTGTTATTGCCTACCAGAAGTGTACTGATATTGGGCATCTAGAGCAAGCTCAGATAGGTCTGTACCACTCTATGGGTTTTAGAATGCTTATTTCGAGGAGTTACAAACGGAATGATGAACTAATATACCGCCATACTATGGTATGGCGGAGGGTACACAAGTACTCTAAGGTCTTCCAAGACAAAACAAATTTTGATTTTTCTTCCTTAGAAAGGCCGTGAATTTTCGAACAATATTTTCTAAAAGCTTTTATAGAAATTTTTTAAAATACCTTAAAATATGTATTTATTATTTCATGTGCAAACTCGTTAGTTTTAAAGACTTCCGTTTCTTGCGTTCTTCAAGGGCGTGACATTTTCTATCTGTAATCGTAGACTTTTTTATGAACATTTTTGAAGGAAATTTTATAATCTTATCTTTCGAGTTGAGTTATAATGACCCAAGTAGATGGCATTAAAAATTGGACTTCCGGGTCAGATGTTTCTAATCAGATTTCGTGCCACTTTGAACACTTTTTCAAAATAATATTTTAAAACAACATTTTAAATTGAAAATCTTCCGACCCAATTTATTAGTAAAACCCCATTTTAACTCCATTTCGTAAGTTATTGATTTTCGTTGCATCTCGACTTACGTTATGTGTGTGTATGTGTGTTGATGCAACATACTGCCGATTTAAGTCAATCATCAGATTTTGTTTTCGTGACATTTTCATCTTTTATATCTTGATAACAAACTACAATGCAATGCGATTACACTAAAACTCGCACACACACACCCAGCCATATACCCCGCTCTCACAAAAACATTTCTAAGTAAAATGTTCAAAGCTGCAAGCTTTTCAAATGTTCGATGGCACTGAACATCTCGTCGTAGCTTAGTTGACGGCGGCGGTGGTGATTTTGTTGGTTTACATTTGGTGTTGTCGTTGTTGCCATTGCTCTAAATGCTATTTACAGATTTTGTTGTCTGCACTCGAACGCTTCGATAAATTTGATGAGATTTCTTTCTATATTGTAATACATTTTTCTCTCCTCTCTGCGACTCCGAGTTGTGTTTTTTGTATACCCTCCACCATAGTATGGAGGGTATATTAAGTTTGTCATTCCGTTTGTAACACCTCGAAATATACATTTTAGACCCCACAAAGTATATTCTCGATCAGCGAAAAATTTTATGAAGATCAAGCGACGTCCGTCTGTCTTTCTGTCTGTCCGTCTGTCTGTTATAATCACGCTATCTTTCGAACGAATTGAGAAAGATGGCTAAAATTTGCACACATTTTTCCAGTAGGCAGGTTAAGTTCGTAAATGGGACATGTAGGTCCAAGTTATCATATAGCCCCCATATAACTGTACCTCCCGATATTCAGTATTTTGATGATTTTAGCGACATTATTCACCGGGATTGTTTCAAATTTGGCATTTGAAGTTCGTAATGACTACTACAGCCTAAGACAGAAAATATCTGTGCAGGTCCACGTCTTCGTGTAGCCCCCATATAACGCTACCCCCCGATATTCGGTATTTTGATGATTTTAGCGACATTATTCAACGGAATTGTTTCAAATTCGGTATTTGAAGTTCAAAATGGATACTACAGTCTAAGACAGAAAATTGTCTGTGCAGGTCCACGTCTGCATATAGCCCCCATATAACGGTACCTCCTGATATTCGGTATTTTGATGATTTTGGCGACATTATTCACCGGAATTGTTTCAAATTTGATACTTGAAGTTCCAAATGATAGTACAGCCTAAGACAGAAAATTTACTGTGCAGGTCCACGCCTTCGTATAGCCCCCATTATAACGGTACCTCCCTATATTCGGTATTGTGATGATTTTAGTACATTATTCACCGGAATTGTTTCAAATTACGTATTTAGAGTTCGTGATGGGAACTACAGTCTGTGACAGAAAATTGCCTATGCAGGTCCAGGTCTTCGTACAGGCCCCATATATCAGTACCTCCTTATATTCGGTATTTTGACGATTTTTGGTACAATACTCACCGAATTGCTTCAGATGTCGTATTGGAAGTTCGTAATGGAAGCTACAGCCTGTGACAGAAAATTTTCTATGCTGGTCCCGGTCTTCGCACAGCTCCGATTTAACGATGCCTCCCTATATACGATATTTTGATAATTTTTTCAATTTTCGAATTTGGTTATGGTAACGGCTTATGACAAGCAATGCCTATTTAGGTCCACGTCGTATAGACCCTAGTAAAACGGCTATATTCGGTATTTTTAAAATTTTAACAGAATTTTTTAAGCATTTTATTTTTTGAAAATTTCGAAATTCGTTCCAAATGGTGGAGGGTATTAAAGTTCGGTCCGGCCGAACTTAGCTTCTTTTTTATTTGTTTTCTTTCTGGCTGTTTCTCCATAAGCTGGCATCAGTTGCTGTGGAAAACAGAATGTACAAACGTTACTTATTCTTTGCAAGCATTTGTGAGTGAGTGTGTGTTGGTGTGTGTGTGTGTGTGTGTGTGTGTAAAAGTATTTCTAGCCGCTTTTTATATCCCCCTTGTGTTGTGAGTGACATCCACTTGCTCGTTTATCGTCAAGTAGGTGTAGCAATTGCATTTATATTCTTCTTACAGTTCGCCATGCCACTCGCCCGACCAGACTTCAATCGGCATTTCCTTTTCCTGCCAGCCAGCCATCCAGTCAGCCAAACACCATCGAACCAACCAAGTTGTAGCTGGTAAAAAACGGAAATGTAGCATTGTGTTACCTGTAATAAACTCTTAAATCAATATAAGTGCAAAATACATTCAGCCAAGCAGTATTCCTTGCCCGCCCTCCCACAAATCTCAGTCGAAGATGGAGAAGAAAGAGCCATATGGCGATATATCTGTTTCTGTAACTTTATCTATATTTATATATCTCCCGGAGGATGGATGTACAAAAAGACACACACACAACACACAGACTTACACCTTTCTGGTGAATTTGTATGAATGGATATTGTAGTTCACTTTCATGTTTTGAGTTTCCACTTTTCGTTTATTTCCTTGTTGCTCTATACTTTTTGTGTTGTAGTTTCACCTGCTCCTCCTCTCCACCTCGTGTTTTTTTTTTTTGCTATTGGCATTAAAAGTATATTTGTTCCGCTTGGCATATTATTTCAATTATTTGATCATATTTGCTTTTTAACAATATTTTCTACATTTTTGATTTCTCATCTCTGCTTGCTAGCCGAACACCTTTCATTCTTTTGTACTCAATGCTGTTAGCTGTTATTGGTTTCTTCTTTTCTTTCTACTGCTTCTTCGTTTTCCTGTCCAGTAGATATTTTATTTACAACATTTCTTCTGCATCGACTACGACATCACCATCATCGTCATCTCGATTTTCTTCTCTTCTTTCATCTTCATCTGAAGTAAGTAATTTTGTTCGGTGTAACATCTTTGATTGATTTAAATTTATACCATTTGCGTTGATTTTCGTTTTTTTTTTTTTTTTGTTTTTTTGCCATCGAAATAACGTTAAGGTGTTGCAGATTGAGTTGACATTTGGAGTGTCATAATTTTCTTAATTTGTATCATCGAATGGTAATCATATCGTCATATTCAATGATAAATGACTTGAGGTCATTGAAATGGAAATTCTTATCAAAGTGATATTTAATTTTAGCGAAATTGGGCAAGAATGTGCGGTGTACATAATATGTAATGGCATATGTATATATTATCTTTGTCACACATTCTTGTCATGTCTCCACTAAATCATAAAATCACTTTATTGAGATTTTCATTTCAATGAACTCAAATCATTTGTCATTGAATAAAAAGCCGTTTGTTGCCTTGTTTCATGCTTAAAAATGTAAAAAACTAAAGTTCGTCATTTATTATTTTAGAATGTTACAAATGAATGACCAATTTTCGACAAAATTCCCATAGCATATCAAGTGCATAATCGGAAAAGAAAAATTGTTTCAAATTCGTTTAAATTTTTTTACGTGATTTTTATTGACCTTCTACTAGCCATATGGCTATCATTTGATAAGGTCAAAACGCGCCTCACACCATGTATCATTATACCAAACATTCTAGGACGTTTTGAGTCGATTTAGGGTTATCCATCTGTCTGTCAAACATCAACAGTGGCATCCATATCACATTTACTGGATTTCAGACTCCAGCGTCATTCAATCAACATAAAAATGTTCGCCGATCAAAAATGTGACTAAAATTTACGTGCGGACAATATGCTAAGGCTATTTACAGCAGTTACGTGCCTGGCTTCAAAGAGATTATAACGTTGAACCGCTTCTTTATACACAAGCGGAACATTCAAATTCTTGTTGAATTTGTGACTTTTACTCCGATTGGCGTTCAAGACAATTTTTTCCTTTCTGAGTCGACTATTATATTTTTGTTAATTAATACAGAATAAAGACATTTATTGTCTGATTGAGATGTAGTTCTCCTCAAACCATCTGTTTGGCTAAGGGCAAACTCTAATGAAATTTGTAATAATCGGATCAGATTTTGATATAGCTCCCAAGTACAGGGTGAGTTAAAAAAAAACTGCAACCAGCTTCAGACTGCTGGCATTTCTAAGCCACTCGTCCGACAGCTGTTAAAATTATTCCAGTGATAGCTCATTATATTGTTTATACGGGTACAACAGCATTTTTGTGAGAATTTTCCAGAAAAAATTTATTCGTGATGGAATTCAAGTGTGATAGTGTGATTTCTTTATATTTGGCTGGAAAACCACAAGTACCTATCGTTAGAGCACTTCAGCATTTAAATGTGAATAAATCTATTGTATCTCGTACCATCGCTCGTTACTGGTAGTGTAGCCCGACGTCAAAGAAGTGGACAGAAGAAAACAGCAACAACAGCAGAAATCGTTCGAAAAGTAAAGAAGCGACTTGATCGAAACCCGCGTCGCAGTGGCCGAAACATGGCACGTGAGCTGAACATATCGCAATATTCCATTCGGCAAATACTGAAAAATGAGCTCGGGATAAAGCCATTGAAATTCCAAAAAGTGCAAGAAATTCCACCGCAAAAGAAAGAAGATAGACTAAAAAGAGTTAAGAGTTGCTTCGCTTGGCCGAAATTGGTAAACTGCCGAATTTGGTTTTCTCCGATTAGAAACATTCGTTGTCCAACAGTTTTTAAACAAACAAAATGATCGTATTTACTTGCCGAAAAGGTCAGCTGAAAATGTGCACCTTCGATTGACCACCAGAACGCAAGCGCCGGCCATGGTGATCGTGTGGCCGCCATAACAGCCGATGGTCGCTTTCCGCTAGTATTAATCGACCATGGCATCAGAATAAATGCCGAATATTATCGCCAAAAATATTCTGGAGGGTGTATTAAAGCCTTGGACGCAAACATTTTGGCCGCAGACCTTGGACATTCCAACAGGACTCAGCATCATCGCACTCAGCACGCGCCATGAGGTTCCTCGCTTTATGTCCAGCGCATATGGCCAACAAAATCTCCGGATACCAATCGGTTGGACTATTTTGTCTAGAGTATTTTGGAAACCAAGGTTGGCACTAAAAAATACCAAAATATCGACCATCGGCAAACGCTTTGCCGGGAATGGGCCAATACCGCAGAGCAACATTCGGGCAACGTGTGACGGTTTCATTGGCCGTTTGAAGGCCATAATTCGTGCCAAAGGCAACCAATTCCAACAAATCTGAACTTATTCTAAAATTTGATGCTATTTCCGATATATTTTGAGTTCATTCAATAAAATTAAAAAAAAAAAAAAAATGTAAAATTATGGCGTTTGCCTTTGTTGTAATTTTTTTGTCTCACCCTGTATAGTGATGTCCGATTTCCTAAGTATTGTGAACCAACTGCGTAATATCTGTACGAATCAAATTTGTTTTAGCACACACGGCTGGTATGTCTGGAAATTTCATTTCATTTATTTACCTTGCAAAGAAATATAAATAAGCCCTCAGGGCCCATAACTTATATTATCTATCTACAATACCCTAACATAATACATATTCAACGATTAATTCAAACTTAGCTAATAACATATTAGACCCAATAATTTATCTTGAAAATTCACAAGAAACTCGAACTCTACACCTCGATTCACCATCACCAACTAAACAATAGTCTAGTAGAGCAGTGAAAAGTGTAGCAAAAAAACGATCTAAAAAAAGGAGAACTATTTTATTAATCACTAAACAGAGTATAAATAGTAACTTACATTTAAACACCCTACAAATAAAATTAAGAAGATAATATAAGGCTCCCCAGCCCAAACAAAAAGAAAACAAAACAAGTAAAAAAAACATTAAGTTCGGCCGGGCCAAACTTTTATACTCTCCACCTTAGGGTAAAGGAAACATTAGAAGAAATGTGGCAAAATTCATCAAATACCGAATATCAAGAGGTACCGTTATATGAGGGCTATACCAAAACGTGGACCTATAACTACAATGACTCGCCACACGAACTGGGACCCATTATGATCTACAACTACCAAGTTTTAGAGAAATTCTTCAAAAATGTGTCGAAAATCATCAAAATGCCGAATATTGGAGGTACCGTTATATGACGACTATATCAAAACGTGGACCTATACACACAATGTTTCGCTACACGAACTAGGACCCATTATGACCAACAATACCAATTTTCAGACAAATCCGTGGAAAAATGTGGCATAAATCATCAAAATAGCGAATATTGGGAGGTTCCGTTATATGGGGACTATACCAGAACGGGGACCGATATATCTCATTATCAATACCAACCATCCTAGACACAATACCAATTGCTCTGCTAAATTTTGGCACTCTATGTCAAATAATGTGGCTGTATCGTGATTTCAACAGACAGCCAGACAGACGGACATCGTTAAGTCGACTTAGAATTTTATGCTGATTATGATATTCTCTTATGGGGTCTACGACGAATATTTAAGGATGTTAAAAACGGAATGACAAAGTTAATATACCCTCCTTTCCAAGGTGGAGGCTATAAAAAAGTCCCATATTAAACTGACGTAACCATTACAAAAACATAACCTACATATTTAGGCGAAGGTACTCAATTACTTTAAACCTAAACAGATAATTAGTATAGGTAAAATTACGTAAGCCAAAGGAAGCTGATTCACAATCTCACCGCCCTAACAACAAAGGATCTCTCAATAATGGATGAAGAGTGGAGGGTGAATATGGGTTTAGAGTAAGATATAGATATAGCTCCCATACATATTTTCGTCCGATTACAGTTTATTTGTTCGCCACATATGAAATATTCCTTCAAATGGGATGTTTCTTAGTGGCATTTTCATTCTAGCAAAAAAAGGTTTCAGATCTGTAGAAACTTTAGTTTGTAGACTATCAAATAGTCGGGCCCGCTCGACTATATCCTTTGCTTAGTTGTTTTAATTAAGGGTACGAAATTTCCCGAACTTTTTTTTTGATAACTTTGCTGTTGATATATTACTCAGCAACTCCAAAGTGTTGTAACTGAATTTGCATTTGAATTCGATTACATTCTTTTTTTTACAAAAGCCCATCATTATGAAAAATACTCATATTTTCGAGTTTTCGGATCTAATTCTAATTGGAATTCTTTCGAATTGCGTGCGAAAGAAGACTCATTGTATCACAAAAACAGACATTCATTCATATTTATCCATTTGGTCTAGGCATAAAGTTTGGAATATCTTTGACTATACAATTTTTGACAGACAAAACGTTTTTTTGTTTTGCATTTCAGTGAAATATATCCAAAGCAAAAAGAAGAGAAGAGAAGAACATTTTTTGTAACTCAAAACTTTACTTCATCACTTTGATTTCTTTGACGTTCGTCCCATCAAAGCCTTTGATAACATCACAAATATTAACATTTACTCCACTTTTTTTTTTTGCAAAACGATGGTTGTAGTAATGACAAACTAAAAGCTTTCCACATTTCTACCTTTTTTCCGCCCCGCTAGCGAGTCAACATTATAACGGTATTATATGCCAAAAATCAACTATTATAAACAAATGCCACTAATTTGCTAGCGTGCAAACGCGAAAGCGAACTGCGAATCTCCTTGTCATTCAGTGAAGCAGCAGATATTATTGCAAACGCAAACCTTCCGCTTTGTTTTGTCATCCTTCCTCTTAATATTTTTGTTCGTTTACTATTTGCCTTTGTTCGTTTCCGTTTTGTTGTTGTTGTTGTTTCGTTTATTATTTCATTATTTCGGGGTTTTGTTTTCGCATGCATTGGAGCAAAACCTTCATGAGCAGTACCACATGTACACATTTAATGGATATGGGTAGACTTGTTGTGTGTGTGTGTGTGTGTGTGAACACATAAAAGGATGATGCCGCCACTTGCATAGAAGCAATGCAAAGATGGGAGGGCAAACAGTAAAAAACATTCACACACACACACTCGCCCAAAAAAAAAACTAACTCTGTGAACAACTTCGCAGTAGTTAGTTTTGAAAGAGCATTATTTTGGCTGCAATTTTAATTAAAAAACAACAAAACTTTAATTTTAGGAAACTACTGACATCTACCAAACATGTCGACTTCTATATTTTAGTGTGCATGTGTGTGTGGCTGTGTGCGTATGTCAGCATGTGTATTTATGTGTGCATGAGAGTTTGTATATATTTGTATTCATCTGAATGTGGCATAACAAAATATGCCAATGCAGACATATTCGGGCCATAGCTGGTGTACTAACGTACGGGTACACATATGCATGGATTTGTTTAATATTTCTTCTTTTTGTTTTTTCTTCTTTTTTTTGCTGGGAGAGAAATATCGTTGTTACCAAAAAGGAGTTGCCAAGGGAAACGAAAAAACTCATTGTATTATTATGGAAAATGTTTGAATTTGAAATAACTAATTTTAATATTTTTATATGAAGTCATGCATTTTATTAACACTACTTAATGTATGGAGGAAAGGTCAGAAGTCGGGCGGGGCCAACTATGTGATACACTGCACCACTATGTGTATTTAGAGTTCCCGTAAAAAAAAGTTTATAGTGGGAATTATTGAAGTAGATCAGTGCATGATGACTTCGTATGGATTATATTAAAAAATTATTCATTAGAGCAATAGATATCCGGACTAGGTTTCACCAAATGCTAAATTCGGTTCAA
>NW_026712283.1:1246826-1370808 GCF_030504385.1 Musca domestica | reverse complement strand
TTTGAGAGGTCATCAATATTTTGAAGAACTTAAGGAGGTCGTCTATGTCCAGATGATCTCTAGGAGTCCTACTATGTCTTCTACGTGCAGCAGAACTCAGAACTCCGAGTTTAGAAGACCACTGGGAACCATCACTGGTCAAAAGACCCCCAAGGTTGAGGAGACTTCCAGCGGACAATTTCCTTTAGAAGAAGAAGAGGATCTTTAGAAGATCTTCTCTGGTCAGAAAGCCTATATAATATCTCAGGAAGTTGTGTACTTTTGAACACTTCTATCTATAGAAAGAATTTGGTAAAGATATGAAGGTCCCTCTATCAATTGAAGGCCATAGGGGTTTTCTACATCTTGAAGACACTTTTAAAGGCCCTTTTCGAATAGAATATCTTAAAGAGGTCTTTTAAACGTCGAAGACCTCCTGAAGGTCTTCAAAGGCGTAAAAACCTGAAGGCCCTCAAGAGGTCTTTTAAGACTTGAAGAACTTCTAGAGGTCTTGTGAGACTTGAAGATCTTCTGGAGGCCTTCTGAGACTAGAAATCCTCCTGGAGATGTTCTAAGACTTGAAGGTCTTGAAGAATTTCTAGAGGTCTTGTGAGACTTGAAGAACTTCTGGATGACTTCTAAGACTCGAATGCCTCCTGGAAGTCTCCTAAGACTTGCAGATCTTCTGGAGGTCTTCTTAGACCTCAGGAGGCTTCTAGGACTTACACGGCTTCAAAAGGCCTTAATCTTCTGGTTGTTCTTGACTTGAAAACCTCCGGGAGGCCTTCTGAGACTTAAAGACATTCTGGAGGTCATCTAAAGCTTGAAGATCTTCTGGATGTCTTCCAAGTCGTGAAAAATGTCAAGGGGTCTGCTTAAAAACCTTCAAGAAGTCTTCTAAGACTTGAAGACCTTCTGTAGGTCTTCCTCGCATAGATGACCTTCTTGAAATCTTCTTCCTTTTAGAGATATTTTTCGCATCGAAGACCTTCTGATGGTGTTATTCGCATAACAGGCCTTCTTGAAATATTCTTCGTTTATAAGACCTTTTGGAGATCTTTTTCGTATTGAAGAACTTCTCGAGATATTTTTCGCATAGAAGACCTGGAGGTTTTCTTCGCATTGAGGAACTTCTGGAGGTCTTCTTCACATGAAAGGACTTCTTCTTAACATTGAAGACCTTCTGAAGGTTTTCTTTGCATAGAAACTCTTCTGGAGGTTTTCTTCACATTGAGGAACTTCTGGAGGTCTTCTTCACATGAAAGGACTTCTTCTTAACATTGAAGGCCTTCTGGAGGTTTTCTTTTCATAGAAAATCTTCTGGAGGTTTTTTTTCGCATAGAGGACCTGTGGAAGTCTTCTTCGCATATAAAATCTTCGCTTAGGAGACCTTTTAGAGGTCTTTTTCGCATTGAAGAACTTCTCGAGATATTTTTTGAATTGAAGCACTTCTAGAGATCTTTTTCGGTCAGAAGTTGTTCTAGAAACTTTTTCCTTAGGCTTTCGGCTCTTTTGTGGACAATGGATGTGGACATCCTACGTCTCCGTGGACGGACGCCACTTCAGGACAATTTATGTCGACCTAGCAATATCTGTCCGTCTGCTAGCATGTCTGACTACTACGCGCTATTATTTTTGAGGGACATCAGATTTTCTCCAAACTTCACATCAAGTTTGGACGATAGGGAAACAATAAATTGTCGGTTAACTCCTTCTGCTAGGTTGCCCACGAAATAGTCACGGGAGTCCTTACAACCCAAGTCAAAGATTTTCTTCAAACTTTTATCATTTCAAAAATTCTATTAATTTTAAATTTGGACTGATGATGGTGTATACCGGTCCATTCAATGTGGTACCTCCCATACAAATGGTAAAAATATTAAAAAAAAAAACAACATAAATCACACATTTATCGAATGGGCCCACAAAAAAAATTTTTTTTGAATAATTACAACTTTCAAAAATATGGAATCAGTTACAAATTGTTTCGATTTTCGGAATATTAATATCAAATTTATGTGCTGATGTAGAATACGGTATGGTGTTGCTTATAGGGTATAGAAGTTCCATTTTGATACGATATAAGTTGTTCTTAATAACTGTTAATAAAGTCCCGACTACCTTGCAACGGTTACAACGGTTGGCAACTGTTTAAGTCTTAACTGCAATCAGACAATCATCCTTCAGTGGCAATGCATAAAGTTCAATGCCATAATTCAAATGGCTGGCTTTTTTTTTCCACGCAATAGTAGAAAAGTAGTGAATAACCATTTTTAGCTCTGACGCCCTTCTATGGCGGAGATTGAAATGGCTACAGTTCGTTCAAAGTAAGTAAACGAATCGGTGTACGGACTCCTGTTGTCCCTATTTCGTTATGTGTGCACTTTTCCACTTTCCAAGAGTTATATCTGCATTTTAGCATTCTGTAACGACTGGCACCTTTATGTAGTAAGCTACTCATCTAACTGGCAAATGCAACCTTAGTCGGGGTGCATAATGTTTGTAAGTGTATGTCAGCCAGCCACCAGCCACCAAATGGATTGTTTTCATTTTTTGTTGCTATTTTAGAGCAGCAGTGAAGAACAGTAATAAATTTCCTCACTCAGTGGAACAAAGTTGTTCATTTGTTAAACTCTCACCATTTGTTTTTTTGTTGTGTATTGCCCCGGGCCGTGCTGAATACCTCTTTACACACGTAGCCAAATATCAAAATCATCTATCAATATAGACCATATCCATCCATATGGCTGGCCATCTAGTTTCGAGCATTTGCAAGGATATGCGAAGCGAGCACAATGTGGTTGAGGCGCAAGTATGTGCAACTTGCGCTACCGCCGTTTGATGATAATGATGTTTAACTTTAGATAAAACATTATCGTCCATCGTAACGAAACTATTCTCTAACAGCCCTTCCACCATCACCCATAATGTCCCTCTTTCTCCTTGTACTCTCTCTATCTCCCTTGTGGCTTGAAGCCCAGTCTATGCCAGACCAGTCTATACTACTTTGAAGTACCTTTCTGTTCCATCGGAATTGGCTGTTAAATATGTTTTTGTTACAATCGAGCCAAGAGACTCTCCATTGTACCTCCTCCTTACTTTACTTTGGCGATTTGTTTACTATTCGTGTAGTGGCTGGCTATGATGGATTTGTTTGTGGTTATTGTTGGTGTTGCTCCTGCTCGTTTGTGTTTAATGGCCATAACACCATTCTAATAACACCATCATCAACGAGAGCAACACTAACAACAAAAATCCCTTCTCAATTCCAAACCGGATATTATTTAAGCTTAATCGATTGTTGTAAAATTGTTGTTAGGAAAACAATTTAAGATTTATGTTCTCATAGTTGAGTGGTATTAGTGTTGTTGTTGTTACTGTTGCTACTTTTTTGGTTGCTCTTTTGCATGGTGGCCAGTGTAATGGAATTAGGTATTTTTCGGTTGGTCAAAGGGGACTTAACAAAATAAAATAAATCGTTGAACACATATGGGGATAATATATGGACATAGAGATTTTGGTAGATAAATACATGGATTGAAGAGCATGGTGTGAGAATTCGAAGCGGACAGAAGCTCTTGAGTGTAGAGAAAACCACTTTAAGGCATTTTTGGTATAGAAGTTCGCTATAATAAAATCCTCTACGAATAAAAGAAGTCTTGATGACCTTGGCATGTTTTCGGAATCTTGCAGTATTTTTATGACTTCTGATTATAGAAGACCTGCTATAAGATATTCCATTCTTCTATACAAAGAAATCGTCTATGAGGGCGCATTATTGGAGTATTCTATACCCAGCAGACCTCTAGGAGGACTTTTCTTTGTAACAAGGAGAAGGATAAGAAATAGACACATACTTCCTTTTGATGATCTCAATAGAATCACATTCTTCGTAATATTCCATCCGAAGACATTCTGGAAGTTTTCTTTGAATTGAAAAACTTCTGGAGATCTTCTTCGTATGGAAAGCCTACTTGAGGTCTTCTTAGCATAGAAGGACTTCTATTGGGACTTCTAGTGGGTTTCTTCGTCTGTTAGACCTTCTGGAGTTCTTCTTCGAATAGAATACCTCCTGGAGGTCTTCTTCGCATCAAAGGTTTCACGGCATCTTCTTGGCATTGAAGATTTTTTGAAATTCTTGTTCGAATAAAATACTTTTCGGAGGTCTTCTTCGCCCAGAATCTTGATGTACTGCCCATGTGGTTTAGAAAACCGATCGCATTTTTTGTCCGATAGAGATACACTTTTTCAGGAATCATTTGTTTGTCCCAAGGATGAACCCTTTTGAAATTGGTTATAATTCGTCCACATTTAGATTTAGCTCATATACAGGGTGAGATGAAAAAAACTTCAACCAAATTCAGGCTGCTGTCATTTCTAAGTCAGTCGTCCGACAGCTCTTAAAAGTATGCCAGTGATAGCTCACTATATTGTTTACAAGCATACAAAAGCATTTTGGTGAGAATTTTCCAGAAAAAAAGTTATTCGTGATGGAGTTCAATCGTGACAGTGTGATTTCTTTATATTTGGCTGGAAAACCACAAGTGGTTATCGTTAGAGCACTCCCGCATTTAAATGTGAATAAATCTTTTGTGTCTCGTCCATCCCTCGTTACCGTGTTACTGGTAGCGTAGCCCGACGTCAGAGAAGTGGACGGAATAAAACAGCACCATCAGCAGAAATGGTTCGTAAAGTAAAGAAGCGACTTGACCGAAACCCGCGTAGCAGTGGCCAAAAATTGGCTCGTGATGGCTGAACATATCGCAATATTCCATTCGGCAAATATTGAAAAATGAGCTCGGGATAAAGCCATTGAAATTACAAAAAAGTGCAAGAACTTACACCGCAACAGAAAGAAAATAGACTAAAAAGGGCTAAAGAGTTGCTTTGCTTGGTCGCAACTTGTGAACTGCCGAATTTGGCTTTCTCCTATGAGAAAACATTCGTTGTCCAGCAGTTTGTAAACAAACAAAATGATCGTGTTTACTTGCAAAAGAGGTCAGCTGAAAATGTGCACCTTCGGTTGACCACAACTCAACTCAAGCGCCGGCCATTGTGATGATGTGAGCCGCCATAACAGACGATGGTCGCTCTCCGCTCGTATTAATCGACCGTGGCATCAGAATAAATGCTGAATATTATCGCGAAAATATTCTGGAGGGTGTATTAAACAGGACTGAGCACTATCACACTCAGCACGCGCCACCCAAGAATGATTACAAAATGAGGTTACTCGCTTCATTTTCAGCGCACAATAGCCACCAAAATCTCCGGATACCAATCCGTTGGACTATTGTGTCTGGAGTATTTTGGAAAGCAAGGTTGGCACTAAAAAATACCAAAGTGTCGATCACCTCAAGCAAGCGCTTCGCCGGGAATGGGCCAAAATGCCGCAGAACAACTTTCGGGCAGCGTGTGACGATTTCATTGACTGTTTGAAGGCCATAATTCGTGTCAAAGGTGGCCAATTCGAACAAATCTAAACTTGTTCTAAAATTTTATGCTATTTCCGAAATTTTTTGCCTTCACTTATTAAAATTAAAAAAAGTAAAAATTATGGCGTTTGACTTTTTTGCAGTTTATTTCTCACCCTGTGTATAATATATTTAAAACAAATCCACAATTTTAACTTTCTTCGTCCTTAAAAGAAATTTGTAAATGATCCCCTCCTTAAAGTTTTAGAAAAATATTTTTAAAAATCTATGGTTTCAGATCTATTGATTATAGGAAAGAATTTTTAAAAATTTTATGATTGTAGATATTCTAATTATTGGATAAATGATTCAAAACTTCTCCGAATTAAAATTCTGTGGTCTCACACGAAATGTTGGAACGAGGTGAGCATTTCGCTGAAAAAGTAGCGGGCACTATTCTAATATAATTCAACCTGAAATCATAACATATTCTCTATAACAATGTATTTGGGTTACAAATGACTCCGCCAAACTCGCTGGATATACCTCGCATATTATTATTATTAGATTCCAAATTATAACTGCTCTAAACCATAATATGCATTCACTAAGGTCTACTTTACATAAATTCGCAGCATAATAAACGTTTATTTCTTGCTGGTAGCTCTACTAAATATGCATAGTGGTGTAGGGCATCATTTAGTCGGGCTCGCCCGACTTTTCCTTCACAGTTTTGAAATTATTTGTGTTTTTTACAGTTTTCGCAAGATGCTTTTGTTTTAAGAATAAAATTCAAAATATTTAATATCACTATATATGTATCAAATGTTCAAAACACTATTATTCAGATACGGAACCAATAACACGAAATTAGCTTAAGATGACTTAAAGAGTTTTTCCAGAAAATGACAGACCTTGTCGAGTTGCTGCAAACCTAATGACATATCGTTTGGTGCATGATATAAAAATGGGGATATAAAAATGATGAAATTTTGTCAGAATCCTCACTCATCTTTAAAATTCATTTCCATACTTTTTTTGAATCCATGCAAAGCTAAATTATGTGGAAATATCAATAAAATTCTCAATTAAAAAAAAATAATAATAAAATAAATAAATTCCTATTTTTGAGTTGTTTTGCTCTAGAGGAAAAACCAATAATTTTTATCAAGGACCACAAGAGCCCTTATCTGTCACTTCACTTTTTTTGAAATTCATCAGCAAAAATATTTAATATATTCCCACACACACCGACACAAAAAGTTTGTTGTTTACAGCAAAAATGTAAAAACAATTAAATAAATATCTGTCATTAAACCATGCTTTATAAAGTCACCACAAAAAAAAATTAATAACTTTTTATATTTTGCAATTTTAGGTTCACAATTCAAGTGATGCTGTTGTGACATTACGTGAAGTTAACCTACAATCAGCTGGGCGATTTCGTTGTGAAGTATCGGGCGAGGCACCCTCATTTCAGACAGTAACGGAACATGGTGATATGGTTGTTGTATGTAAGTATTTAATCGAGTGAACAACAAAAAAATCGCAATACAATAGAAGAAATAAATATGTAGAAAATAATAACAAAAAATTGCTACAAAAATATTTCGTTGAATAACAACGAGAGAGAGTGAAAAACAATTGCAATATTAATTTTATACCGAGCGGACATACAAAAACACAAAACAAAACTCTTAAAAACAATACAAACATTCCATCCACAATGTGTGGTGGAGATTTTTTGCAAAACAAAAAAAAAGTACCTAAACTATGTTGTTCGGCGATGTTTTTAATAATTGTTAAATACAGCTCGTGTATTACATAAAACATGTAGAGAAAAAACAACAGCAACAACAACAACGGGTACAATGTTATTTGCGAATCTATAGAGCAAGTTGTTTTACCATCAATTAAAAATACATCGGGTAAAAAAACCCCTACTGTCGTGTTTTGCTTTTGTTTAATTGTTGGGAGCTGATTTGCTTTGCTAACTAACTGAACACAGAAAAACAATTACAAAGGCTTAAAGGCCGCGCAAGGATTTAATTTCAAAGTAATACATTGAGTTTTTCCGATACTACCAGTCAGCCAGCCAGGCAGCCAATCAGTCAGCCATGTATATAGGTTGATAGGAGCTTCAAACATGATTTTCATATGAAGTAACAGCATTCGATGAAAGTGCTCTGTGTTACCTTTTACAAAAAAAAAAAAAAAACCCAATTGATGAAATCTCAAATTGAATGTGACACAACAGATGCTGACATTCGTACCTTACCTTTGGAAAACAAAAATGTGTATTGGAATGTTTTTTTTTTTTTTTTTTAAGAGGAAGGACATTTCAATTTTGTAATAGCTTCAATAAAACTAGGTCGAATTATTCAAAAGCTGATTTCGGAATGTAGAAAATATGGTTGGAACAGGTGAAAATAGCTACACTAAAAATATAGAGAAAATTAATCTCAAACAAACCTAAAAAATATATCTACAAAAATTACCATGCGTGCAAAGAAAAAAAAAACGGAATATATGTAGATGTTGCAGGCCCCTTTCAGATCCTTTTTATCAAATTACAAAAAAAAAATAATAATAAAAGATAAAATTATAAAATTTATAAAAAAAAATAATAAGAAGGTGAAATTCCAAGATGTTTGCACTAGCTAAAATCGTCAAAATACCCAATACACTTATATGGTGGCTATACGAAGACGTGAACCTACACAGACAATTTTCTGTCTTAGGCTGTAGTATGCATTACGAACTTCAAACACCAAATTTAAATCAATTAAAAAAATTCCTGTGAATAATGTCGATAAAATCATTAAAACGCCAAATATCGGGAGGTACCGTTATTTGGGGGCTATACGAAGACGTGGACCTGCACAGATAATTTTCTGTCAAAGGCTGTAGTATTCATTACGAACTTCAAACAAATTTAAATCAATTCCGGTGAATAATGTCGATAAAATCATCAAAATAGCGAATATCGGAAGGTACCGTTATTTGCGGGCTATACGAAGACGTCAACCTAGACAGACAATTTTCTGCCATAGGCTGTAGTATCCATTACGAACTTCAAATGCGAAATTTGAAACAATTCCGGTGAATAATGTCGCTAAAATCATCAAAGTATCGAATATCGGGAGGTACTGTTATATGGGGGCTATGCGAAGACGTGGACCTGCACAGACAATTTTCTGTTGTAGGCTGTATTATCCGTTACGAACTTCAAATATCAAATTTGAAACATTTTCGGTGAATATGTCGCTTAAATCATTAAAATACCGCAAAAGGGAGGTGCCATTATATGGGTAAGGGAGGTATATTATATGGGGATATTACCAAAACGTGACCCATTTTCAATACCAGCAGTCCTGCAGATATAATACACATTTGAGTAAAACTTTATCAACCTACTTCATTTCGTTCGGAAGCCAGAGTGATTTCCACAGACGGACGGACATCGCCAAATCGACATAGAATTTTATGCTAAACAATGGTGTTAATATGGAGAAGAGTATAAAAACATAAAAAATTCCGTTTAAATTTAACAAATTCCGAATAGCAGGTGTTACTGTTATATAAAGCTATACTTCCGTATATAGCCACAAACGGTGTTGTCTTTTAAGAGCTCCAAACACCAAGTTTGATATAATTCAGTTGAAAAATGGAGCTAAAATCATCAGAATACCGAATTTGGGGATGTAGCGCAGGCTATAGGCAGACAGAGATCAGTGCAGGAACTTTGCTGCTTTGGAAGAAGTATCGATTGTAAACTGAAAATCCCGTATTTGAAATAATTCCGGTGAGAAGTATAGACAATATCACGAAAATACCGAATACCGTCATACGGGGCCTTTAGAAGATGAGGGCATGTACATGGTGAGATAAAAAACTGCAACAAAGTCAATTGCCATATTTTTTACATTTTTTTTGAATGAAAGCAAAAAATGTCGGAAATAGTATCAATTATTAGAATAGGTTTAAATTTATTCGAATTGGTCACCTTTGGCACGAATTATGGCCTTCAAACGGCCAATGAAAGAGTTACACACTACCCGAATGTTGCTCTGCGGTATTTTGGCCCATTCCCGTCGAAGCGCTTGCTTGAGGTGATCGACATTTTGGTATTTTTTAGTGCCAACCTTGCTTCCCAAAATACTCCAGACACAATAGTCCAACGGATTGGTATCCGGAGATTTTGGTGGCCATTGTGTGCTGGAAGTGAAGCGAGGAACCTCATTTTGTAACCATTCTTGTGTGGCGTGTACTGACTGCGATGGTACTGACTCCTGTTGGAATGTCTAAGGTCTGCGGCCATAATGTTTGCGTGCCCAAGGCTAAAATACACCCTCCAGAATATTTTCGCGATACTGTTCGGCATTTATTCTATTGCCACGGTCGATTAATACGAGCGGAGAGCGACCATCGGCTGTTATGGCGGCCCACACCATCATCATGGCCTGCGCTGGTGGCCAACCGAAGGTGCACATTTCACCATTGACCACTATGGCAAGTAATCACGATCATTTTGTTTGTTTACAAACTGCTGGAGAATGAATGTTTCTCATCGGAGAAAACCAAATTCGTCAGTTCACTATTTTCGGCCAAGCGAATCAACTCTTTAGCTCTTTTGTGTTTATTTTCTTTCTGTTGCGTTGTAAGTTCTTGCACATTTTAGAACTTTAATGGCTTTACCCCGAGCTCATTTTTCAATATTTGCCGAATGGAATATTGCTATATGTTCCGCTCACGAGCCAATTTTCGGCCACTGCGACGCGGGTTTCGATCAAGTCGCTTCTTTGCTGCTGTTTTCTTCCTACCACATCCTTGGCGTCGGCCTACGCTACCAAATGCTGGAGTGCTCTCACGATAGCCACTTGTGGTTTTCCAGTCAAATATAAAGAATCACACTCTCACGCTTGAATTTCATCACGAATAACTTTTTTTCTGGAAAATTCTCGCCAAAATGCTCTTGTACGCTTGTAAACTGGAATAATTTTAACAGCTGTCGGACGAGTGACTTAGAAATAACAGCAGTCTGAACTTAATTGTAGTTTTTTATCTCACCCTGTACATTGTCGAAAGTTCGACTTCGATATCATGAATCATAATTTTTCTAAAGAGACATCGGATTAAAAACCTTTATTTTGATTCGGTAAATTTTGGCTGGAGCTGCCTTAGACCCTGTGTCTTTCTGGAACAAATCATTTTCGATACAATTTTGAGGGTCCTTATCTATTTGGGTGTTGTTCCGCATTTAAGTTTCTCAAGTGAAGTAAATATAAACATGGGAAGACATGTAGGTTAATTGTTTGCTATATCTATTACACATATCAACCTTAATAAATCATGCAATTAAAACTGCTTCCTATGAAAAACACGTTTATGTACATATATTCCCCTTTAATTTATCAATCGATAAAATCCGAACTTCTATTTTACACTTCTTTTTTTTTTTTTGTTGTTTTAAAATCTGCCAAATTTCCTTTATGTACATGCAAGGCCCTAGAAAAAACCAAAATCCAAAACCAACAATAACATAAAGCTGCAAACTAAACTTTTAAATCTTTTGTGGAAATGCCCTTAGCTTCATACCGCTCCAAACTCTGACAGAGGTTTTTTGTTGCCGCTATGGCCTTTCAACTGGTAAAACAAAGTAAAAAGCGATCATTGTGAAAAAAAACGAAGAGACAACAAAAAACGGAAATTTTTTTTCATGAGTTGACGTTGTCAAATATTGAATTTCTACTGGAGTTTTTTTATTGGTTCTCTGCAAAAAAAAAAAAAAAAAAAAATTGAAAAAACAAAAGAATCAACAAAAGTTGTTCACAAAAAACTATGGCCCAGAATATGAGACAAATGTCCTCTTCTACACATGTCATGTTGATGAAATGTCACACGTATAGAGGATATGCAGTCATGGTCACAGGGACATCGGAGATGCACACACATACGCTGTGACACAAAAAAGAGCGAGTGAAATTTGCCCTTTTATTAGAAAAAGTCTTAAATTCGGTAACCCAGACTACATAGATATGAAAGAGTTTTGTTTGGGAATTAAAAACTTGATTTTATTTTAATATATGTTTATCTTTCATTTACTTCTTGTTCCTTTAATAATAAGAATTTTTCCTTTTTCTCTCCTTTTCCAGCCTTACCTGACCAAGGTGCCCCGAAAATCACAGGTGGCCGTCCTCGTTATCAAATCGGTGATACTGTGCGCATAAACTGCACTGCCGGTCGTTCAAAACCTGCCGTCCAGCTGGCATGGTTTATTAATGGCGAACCAGCCGAACCTTATCAGTTGAGAAAATATGATCCAGTTTTATGGGGTCGTGATGGTTTGGAAACATCCATCTTGGGTCTCCAATTCCGTGTCGACCAACATCATTTTCGTAATGGCGATATGAAATTGAAGGTGAGTATATTCTATATATCGGACTTATGGATAAAAACGTAATTTTTAATGGACAGAATTGGAATCCGATCGACAGGGGCTAGAAACCTTCATTTTTGCGGTTTTTTGTACCTATACTAAACACTGATATTGGGGAAATCCAAAATATTGAAAAATGCGGAATAACACTGGATTTTATGAAAGCCTTAAAAAAATACAAACATTGGAGGGAAATACTAATAGTATTTTGGTATTGGGCGGTTGTGAAAGGTCACAATTTTTAGTTTGTAAGGTATTGTAATGGTATTCGAAAAAAATGTAAATTAGTACTAAAAAGAACGATCTATTAGAAATGATATAATTACGGGATTTTTTGAAAATTCTTACAAAAAATTACAAAAGTTACTAAAGAGCACGAAACATAATGGTGCAGGTATTACAGAAGGGGTAAGGAATAGAGCTTTAATTTTTTTTTCACCTTTCATTTCAATTTTTTCACCTATTTATTCTTTTTTATAGAATTTTGAAAGGCCCTAGCAAGCTTTTAACGTGGATTTTAAATAGAATTTTGAGGGACTCATAACAAACCTTAAACGTGGATTTTTATATAGAATTTCGAAGGATCCATACCAAGCCTTTAACGTGGATTTTAAATAGAATTTTGAGGGATTCATAGCAAGCCTTAAACATGGATTTTTAAATAGAATTTTGAAGGGCTCATAGGAAGCCCTTAACGTGGATTTTCAAATAGAATTTTGAAGGGCTCGTAGGAATAGAATTTTAAATATAGTTTTGAATTGCTCATAGGAAGCTCTTAACGTGGATTTTTAAATAGAATTTAAAATATAATTTTGAAGGCCTCATAGGAAGCCCTTAACGTGGATTTTTAAATAGAATTTAAAATATAGTTTTGAAGGACTCATAGGAATCCCTTAACGTGGATTTTTAAATAGAATTTTGAAGGGCTCATAGGAAGCCCTTAACGTGGATTTTTAAATAGAATTTCAAATAGAAGTTCAAATAGAATTTCAAATAGAATTTCAAATAGAATTTCAAATAGAAGTTCAAATAGAATTTCAAATAGAATTTCAAATGGAATTTCAAATAGAATTTCAAATAGAATTTCAAATAGAATTTCAAATAGAATTTCAAATAGAATTTCAAATAGAATTGTGAAAAGAATTTTAATAAAAATTTGGGGGCAAGCCTAAAACATGGATTTTTAAAGAATTTTGAATCCTTAAACGTGATTTTTTTAAAGAATTTGAAAAACCCATAGAAATCTTTAAGCCTGGACTTTTAAAAAGAATTTTGAGGGACCCAAATCAAGCTTTTAAAATGGATTTTTATACAGAATTTTGAAGGACCGAGAGCAAGCCTTAAACGTGGATTTTTATACAGAATTTTGAAGGCCTGAGAGCAAGCCTTAAATAGTATTTTTAAAGGACCGATAGCAAGCCTTAAAACGTGGATTCTTAAAAAAGGACCTATAGGTGGATGTTTATATATGATTCCCATACACATCTTCACCCGATTTCAATTTAATGAGCCGTATGTGTAATATTCGTCCAAATAGAATATATTTCCAAGATACAAGTGATTCAAATTCGGTGAAAATCGGTTCAGATATAGTTATAGCTGTATATACAGGGTGAGATGAAAAAAACTTTAACAAAGTCAAACGCAATAATTTATACTTTTTTGATCTTATTCAATGGAAGCAAAAATGTCGGAAATAGCATCAAATTTTAAAATAAGTTTAGATTTGTTCGATTTAGTCACTTTTGGCACGAATTATGGCCTTCAAACGGCCAATGAAACCGTCACACGCAGCTCGAATGTTGTTCTGCGGTATTTTGGACCATTCCCGGTATTTTAGCCCATTCCCGTGATCTACACTTTCGTATTTTTCCAAAATCAGTTCGGATTTGGATACAGCTTCCATATATATATTTCAAGATTCAGATTTTTCCGATTTTCAGATTTTTTCATTTGCTGCAATATATATTTTTATACATAATATTTCTGGGAGTTATATCATGTACTCTATAGCAATGTTATCTGCTACAAGAGCCTCCTCAAATTAAGTGGACATTGGTGTAGGGTATCTTGTAGCCGGCACGCCCGAATTTCGACCTTCGCTAGCCAAACATCAATATCAAGACCTGTTTACTACTAAACACATGCGAACGCACAAATCAGCAAACAAACTACATTTTTTACTCGATTTTACTTGTGTGCAATATCTTACTCTCTGTCCAGTACTCTTGTTTATCAAACAAGAAACTCAGAAGGTCTGCAAACACAAACCAAAAGGGAGGGGAAAACTTTACTGAAGACTTGTACTCTTCAAGCACTTCCGCTCGCGAGTAAGTTTCTAGTAACAACGACCAAATTCGTGAACGGTTTGAAAGTGACGTTTTCAGAAAATTTCGCTTATGAATCGATTTTTTTTCGATTTTTTTAATATTTAATATTTTAATCAGATTTCATTACAGTTTTATTGATCCCATTTTTTCTCCCTCAAACACAACTAATTTTCTCTCTTTCCATTCTCTCTTTCTCTCTCATTTCAGTGTGTTGCATCACTTTCCACCTTCTACTGGCGCAGCAATGAAGAATCCGTTGAAGGCGATCGCCCTCAAAAAGCGCCCGTACTCGAATCCCGCGAAACTGTGTACGCCAGCAATTCAAGAGCTGATCCCGTACAAGGTATGTCATTGCGGGAAAGTTTTGTTACCAAAATTTTATCGTTTTTCATTCAACCAAATGCAGCCACTAATAAAACGGATTCCACAATGACAACAATAAAGCCCTCCACATTAATATTGCTGATAGCGATGGCTTTACTGACATCAAGTGGCTGTTTCGAACAGCTACATTTCAATGGTGGACGAGGGGGTGGTGGTGGTACAAAAAAACACAGTCACAAAACCAGCCAGTCTGGAGAGGAAAATTCCGAAAAGGAAATAACTAACAAATCAAGTTATGACATAGACGCTGATGATGACGATAACAAAGACGAAGAAGATACAGTGAATAATGCTGGCAAGGAGTACAGGCATCATGACTGCAATGTGAAGGATGATGGTGATATCGGCTCGAAAAGTTGTGGCCACAACCTGGCTAGCAAAGTCCTGCAGAGACAAGTTGTTAGGGCTCTATCGAAAGAAATGCACTTTAATAAGGAAATGTCATGTCTGCCAATAATGTTGACAAACACAACAGTCCCCAATGCCATCACCACCACAACCTCCACCTCCACCATTACCACTACAAACGCAACAATACCGAGCACAATTTCAGTGTACCATCAGCACGCATTTAATGTGACAACATCCGTTTCCCTTGAACAAATATTTAAGTCCTGTAACTCCTACAATGCGAAAACATCTAGACCGTCATTATTAACGTTGCCGTCATCATTGTTATCGTCATCGTTGTCGTCATGCTCATCTTTGCCATTGTCCTCGCCCTCATGCTTGTCATCTTCGTCATGCTACTTGCTGGGCGGCGAATCAGCCTTCACAGCTCAGCAAGACCAACAGCAGCAGGGCCAAAGCTTGGTAGCATCAAGGTAGCTATTTAATTGAATTAAATATAACATCATCAGCAGAAAGAGCAGCAGCCAGAGCATGAATAGAAGAATTTTTGTTCGATAACTTTTATCTATCTTACAAAAAAAAACGAAAAAAAACATTACATTTTCTGCGTACCCAAAAAAAAAACCGTGAACTAACATTCAAACAACAAGAACAAAAAGTATAGAATTTAGTTTTTAGTTCCTTATCAGTTTTTTGTGTAATTATTATTATTTAGAGTAAAAAAGCCAAGCAAAATCAGAAAAAAAGAAAAAATAAAAAAAAATTATACCAAAAAATATTTTGAAATTTATTTTTTATTAATTCGTAATGAAATGATAACAAATGTAAATAGTATTTGTTAAATTTTAAGAGAGTTTTAATAACGAAAAATTAAAAAAAAACAAACCAAACATCCTTTCCAAAGGATATGCCACCAACCTCTCCCTAAAAACAAAGCAAAACAAACAGCCATACATACCTATACATATAAAATTACACACATAGAGATACGACAAAATGGTAAAACAATTTAATTATATATAAATCTAAAAAAAAAAAACAATCCAAATCTAAAATTTAATATTATTTTTAAAATAACAACAACAACCAACATATTGTAATTTAATATGTATTTTTATGTGTATTTGTGTAATTCCATTCTCAAATGGAGATATTATAAAGATATGAATTTTTCTTTATCTCTATAACTCTATACGGTTAGTAGTTAAGCGAATCAAAGAAAACAACAACAACTCATCAGCCACATAGTCTGTAAGCTAACGATAACTTAGGTAGTCAAATAAAAATTTAAAAAAAAAAAGAAATCCAAAAAAGTAATCAAAATAATTTTATTTCATAAAATCTTAATTTTTATGACGTAACGTCTTGTATTTGGTGTAATTTAATTTCTTTTGCCATATATATCACTTATTATATCACTTGTGTACAGTTTAAATGGATAATAAAAATGCAACTAATAATTTTAAAATATTCAAAATTTTTGTTTGATTTTGATTTAGTTTTTTTTATTTTTTACACGGAGGTCCTAATGAAAATAGTTGAAATTTTTCGTTGGGAAAAGGCGAAAACATAGCTTTTTCATATTGGTATGAATTGTTGAGTGACCAACTAATATTTTTCAAAAGCAAAGCTCGAAGTAGTTGAGATTCCTAGACTTGACTGTTAATATGCTGATTTTTTGATTTCCACCCAGAGACGACATGTGCATTATTTTTGATATTCCCTTTATAAGAAGAAATAAAATAAGAACCAGTAAGGAAAAGTCAAAAATCGGGCGGGGCCGACTATATGATGCCCTACACCAATATGCAGATTTAGTAGAGCTCCAGTAACAAAAGAATTCATTTGAAGTAGATCATACCACCTATCAAAATTGGGCTTTGAAGCAGTTATAGTTTGGTTTCAGAGGGAAATAATATATGGGATCCATATCCAATTCTGAATCGATTTTCACAAAATTTGACAGAGACATTTTAACCTTTTATAATAATACTATCCAATATAGCTATAAAGTGCATGATATCACTTCGAGAAAGATTATATTAGAAAAATATATATCGGCTCCGAGTTCACCAAAATGGAAACGTTCGTCCCGAAATTCACTCCATTTCGGCTGACATTAGCCATTATTTGCACAATAAACCTGCAATTGGATTAAGGATATATATGGGAGCTATAGCCAAATCTCAAAAAATCGATAAAATTTGGCAAAGGTATTTCCGAGCTCTATAATATATCTGGTACCAAACATCATCGTTGTGGAGTGCATATTATACATGTGAGGGAATTAAATTGGATGAAACATATATATGGGAGTTATAGCTATATCTGAACCGATTTCAAATTTGATGATGATTCAAATTCACGTCATTAGAACTGGTATTGGCCATTTGGCGCACAATAGACCTGAAATAGGATTAAGGATGTATATGGGAGCTCTATCTAAATCTTAGCCGTTCTCGATATAATTTGACAAAGGTATTTCTGAACTCTATAAGATATCTTGTACCAAATATCATTGTTGTCGAATGCTATTACGAATATGAGGGACTTAAAAACCAAATCGGATGAAATATATATATGGAATTTATAGCTATATCTGCACCAATTTCCAAAAAATTTCATGTACTTACTTCTAGTCTGAATTTGGTCAGATGTGAAAAAATCCCGGTCGTTTGGACTGATATTGGACATTTGCGCACAATTAACTCGAAATCGGTTGAGGATATAAATGGAAACTATATCCAAATCTGATCCATTCTTTACAAAGTTTGGCAGAGGTATTTCCGAGCTCTATACCAAAGACCATGAGAGCTATAGCTATTTCAGAACCGATTTTGATGCACTTGCTTCTAGACTTTATTCGGTGGGATGTACTAAAATTCAGGTCATTAGGACTTATATTCGGCATTTGGTGCACAATTACTGCTATGTGGTATGGGGTATGAAAATAAATATGGCAGCGGATGAAAATATCGTTCCTTTACTCTAAGACTATAAAAACTCCACACCCGATTTCACTGATATATCATCACTTGATAGAAATATTGATTTCGTTTGTAACTTCTCGAAAATTTTCGGAATTTTTTTATACCCTCCATCATAGTGTGAAGGGAATATTAGGCTTGTCATTTCGTTTGTAACAACTCGAAATATGCATTTTTTGAACATCGATTTAGCGATGTCCGTCCGTCTGCGGAAATTACTCTAGCTTCCGAACAAAATGAAGTAGGTTAATAAAATTTTACTCAAATGTATATTATAGTATTATGTATATTATAGTAATGGATACTACAGTCTATGACAGAAAATTGTCCGTACAGGTCGACGCTTTCGTATAGCCCCCATATAACGGTACCTCCCGATATTCGGTATTTTTATAATTTTAGCGACATTATTTAAAGGAATTGTTTCAAATTTTGTATTTGAAGTTCGTAAAGGATACGACAGCCTAAGACTGAAAATTGTCTGTGCAGGTCCACGTTGTGGTATAGCCCCCATAAAATGGTATCTCCCCATATTCAGTATTTTAATGATTTTAGCTACATTATACTACGTTTTTTATTAAAGTTACGTATTTAAATGTTATGATGGCTTATGACATGATTTGCCTATGCAGGTCCACGTAACCGCTACATTCGGTATTTTTAAGATTTTTACAGAATTTTTTTTTTTTTTTTTGAAAATTTCCAAATTTGTTCTAAATGGTGGAGGTTATTCAAAGTTCGGACTACCCGAACTTACAGGTTTTTTACTTATATTTGTTTACATACTCGCTAAAATCAACATGAGCTTCCTCTGAAAAGATATTTTTCTCTTGGCAAAGCTGGCAACTTCTTTAAGTCGACCCTAAGCCCACAGCCAAAAGAAAACGCATTTGATGGTCAGTTCCCTTCAACTCCTGATGCAATTGGACTGTGTTGAAATGTTCAATTATTGAGCACAACAGAGAATTAATATAGATGGCGTAACGTCGTTCCAACGTGTACACTGATAAAAAAAGTAATAGTTTCATTGAGGATATCTTTCGGGAAGACTACAATTTGTAACTATTTTCTTGATATATTTATTATTGCATTTCGAATTTCTTCCGAGGGGTTATTTTGAAAAAAAAAAAATCTTTTTTAACGAAGCAAAAATAGTAGGGTCTACAAGAAAGTAGTTCAGAACTCAGTTTTTTCACATTTTAGACCCATTGATTTGGTTTGATAAATATTTTGTGATATAATATACCCCCTCTTAAATAGGTTGTCGTAAATATTGTTTCGGTCATAACAAGATATCCTAGATATACAATTCCTCCAATCAATTACTTTCAGTAGCGTGTTTTTATGAGGTAAAAAATCAAAATCCAAAAAGTCAAGCAAAGTTTTGCAGCCAAGAGAACAAAAAAAAACGCTCAAGAAAAAAACTTCTCTAAAATTTCATAATCATTGGGGTCTCCTTTCGTATTTTCTTCAGATTCATATTTTTCTTCCAATATTTGTGTCTTATATTTTGTAAAATATGTATGTTATGCAAAAAACAAAAAAAAAAATCAATTTCTTCATCCATAGGTTAGAAGAAAATGTAAAACAAAAAGTCTTATATTATTAACAAAAACATATCGTAACGTTTAAAATAAATAAAAAATAAATAAAAAATAAAATGAAGGAAAATATTGCCAAAGTTTTTTTTTTACTTTATGAAATATATTAAAATATATATTTGAATTATTCTCTATACATATTTACACAAATAACAACACACTATACACTATTTTTTGCATACGCATAACAATTTTGTATATAATTTCTTTTTCTATAAATTTCATAAATATTTTATATAAACAATTTTGTACTAACAGAAAAAAACATTCCATATATTTTGCTATAGTTTTCGGACAAAAATATTTCAAGGTTTAAACTGTAATAAAACAAGTTTAAGGTGGTCCAACTATACAGGGTGAGATAAAAAAAAACTGCAACAAAGTCAAACGCCATAATTTTTACATTTTTTTTAATTTTATTGAATGAAAGCAAAAACTTTCGGAAATAGCATCAAATTTTAGAATGAGTTTAAATTTGTTCGAATTGGCCACCTTTGGCACGAATTATGGCCTTTAAACGGCCAATGAAACCGTCACACGCTGCCCGAATGTTGCTCTGCGGTATTTTGGCCCATTCCTGGCGAAGCGCTTGCTTGAGGTGATCGACACTTTGGTATTTTTTAGTTCCAACCTTGCTTTCCAAAATACTCCAGACCCAATAGTCCAACGTATTGGTATCCGGAGATTTACTGATATGGTTAATGTGGCCATGGTGCGCTAGAAATGAATGCGATAGTGCTGAGTCCTGTTGGAATGTCCAAGGTCTGCGGCCAAAATGTTAGCATGCCCAAGGCTTTAATATACCCTCTAGAATATTTTCGCGATAATATTCGGCATTTATTCTGATGGTACGAGACATATTGAATGAAAGCAAAAACTTTCGGAAATAGCATCAAATTTTAGAATGAGTTTAAATTTGTTCGAATTGGCCACCTTTGGCACGAATTATGGCCTTTAAACGGCCAATGAAACCGTCACACGCTGCCCGAATGTTGCTCTGCGGTATTTTGGCCCATTCCTGGCGAAGCGCTTGCTTGAGGTGATCGACACTTTGATATTTTTAGTTCCAACCTTGCTTTCCAAAATACTCCAGACCCAATAGTCCAACGTATTGGTATCCGGAGATTTACTGATATGGTTAATGTGGCCATGGTGCGCTAGAAATGAAGCGAGGAACCTCATTTTATAACCATTCTTGGGTGGTGCGCGATGAATGCGATAGTGCTGAGTCCTGTTGGAATGTCCAAGGTCTGCGGCCAAAATGTTAGCATGCCCAAGGCTTTAATATACCCTCTAGAATATTTTCGCGATAATATTCGGCATTTATTCTGATGGTACGAGACACAAAAGATTTATTCATATATAAATGCTGGAGTGCTCTAACGATAGTTACTTGTGGTTTTCCAGCCAAATATAAAGAAATCACACTATCACGCTTGAGTTTCATAACGAATAACTTTTTTTGCTGGAAAATTCTCACCGGACGAGTGGCTTAGAAACTACAGCTGTCTGAAGTTGGTTGCAGTTCTTATACCCTCCACCATTCTATGCAGGGTATATTATGTCTGATGTCTGTCTATCTGTCTATCCGTCTGTCTGTTTCGAACGAATTTAGATAGAAGGCTAAAATTTTGCATGCATGTATAGTTTGCCAGTAGGCAGGTTAAGTTCGTAAATGGGCCATGTCGGTCCACGTTTTCCTATAGCCCTCATATAACGGTACCTCCCGATATTCGGTATTTTCTTGGTTTTAGCGACATTATTTACCGGAATTGTTTTTCAAATTTCCTATTTGAAGCTAGTAATGGGTACTACAACCTATGACAAAAATATTTGAATGCAGGTCTACGTCTTCGCAGAGCCCCCATATAACGGTACCTCCCAATAGTCGGTATTTTGACGATTTCAGCAACAGCGGTAGCTTTCGGACTTTTTTTTAATTTTCAAGTTCCTTCGATATGGTGGAGGGTATTAAATGTTCGGCCCGACCGAACTTAGCAGCTTTTTTACTTGTTTTTTTTTTCTCACTCTATATATACACTATTGGATATATATTGGTGTTTAAAGTACCCATTGCATGTTGTTCGCAGTTTTATGGAGATTTGCTACCAATGGCAATTTCATTCTAAAAATTATAGCAAAGTATCTGTTCTTAAAAAAATACACTTTTTTCCAAAAAAAAAAAAAAAAAAAAAATGTCTGCCACTAGTGTAATATACTGGAAGAATTAATTTGCCAAAAGCAAATTAATTGTAAATTAACAAAAAAAAATTCTTGAAACTCGTAACCTTACTACACAATTAGATGTATATTCCTCCAAAAAAATTTAAAAAAAAAAAATACAAATTTTTGCTAAAAAATATAACTTACACACATTTATTTACACAATCACACACGACCCTGCCCATTACAACATGAGAACCGTTTGAAAGGTAAATTTTGTAAATTTCATTAACATTATTAAATTGTATATTGTACTAAGCACATTTTCCTTCCGGAGATGGTCCCAAAAACTTCTCTCAAATACACAAGATGAAAAAAAATGATATATATAAAAAAATTAGAAAATAAGTGATTACAAAAAATTATTACCTGTAAATTAGAAACTAAGTGTATATTTGTTTTAATTTATAATTAAGATAACATTTGCCATAACAACACACACATTTACACATAACGTAACTGCAACAAAAGTAACCTTTGAACAAAGCAAAAACCCTTTTCGAAAAAACACAACCACATATTCGAAACGTGACATTATTTTTAATTATTACATAGATATATTGAAATTTAAAATCAACAATTGAGAATTGTGTAAATACATTCAATATAATATTAAACATTAAAAAAAAACTAATTATAATAACAACAGCAGCAACTCGTAAAAATATTACTCTAATTAAGCATAAAATTTAATTAATTAAAATATAATTAAAAACAACAACAACAACCAAACCAAACTAATACGTGAAATTTATGTAAAACAAATAAACAAAGAAGAACAACAAAAACCTTTAATCAAAACACAAATAAAAAATAAAAATTAATTAATAATAATAAAAAAAAAACAGAAGAAAAACCAAAACAAAAATTTACTAAATAAATATTTGTTTCATGAATGAAAAATGTAAAACCGCTGGTGTTTTCTTTAATGAAGGTGGGAAGGTTAATTAAAAAAGGTGAAGATGGAATATTTTACATCAAACAATCAGCTTTTGTTAGCAAAGCAATTTTGGTGTTCAGTGTCAAGGTTAAGTGTCTCTCTTCTCATTATTTATAGAAGTTCCAAATATCTGTGGGATTTTTATTTAAACAACAAGCAGGTGTTCTTTTATGGACAGAAGACTTGACATGTTCTCAATGGATGGAAAACTTCCAAATGGTTTCCAATTGACAGAAGAGCTTTGGCAGGACCTCTGCACATAGAAGACATTTTATCTTTTATTAAAAAAAAAACAGGTAAAAAAAAACAATAAGTTCGGCCTGACCGAATTTCCTATACCCTCAGAATTTGGGTAAAGGAAACATTTTTATATATAAGTATCTGAATTGAAACGCTTTCACTTTCAACTACAAATACTAGCATGGCCGTTTGGGTAATGCTGTTAAAGTTTTCAGAAAAAAAAGCATAAATTGATAAAGTTATATAGGGGCCTACCAAAACGGGAAACTCTTTTTAATTTTATACTTCAAGGATTGTCATGTACCAAATCTTCTTAAATATAAAATTTGAAAAAATTGAATGGAATTGCAATTACCAATTTTTAGAAAAAATGTGGTGAAATCAAGACACCGAATATCGAGGAATATGGTACCATTAGGGAGGCAATACAAAACATGGACCTAAATATATAATGTTCCGCCACAGAAGGTAGAATCCATTATGAACTACAAATACCAACTTTTAGACAAAACCGTGGAAAATGTGGCAAAAAGCATCGAAATACCGAATGACGGGAGAAACCGTTATATGGCTTCTATACCAAAACGTGGACCGATATATCTAATTTTCAATACCAACCATCCTAGACGCAATACAAATTGTTCTGCTAAATTTTTAAGCTCTACGTCAAATAATGTGGGATGTATCGTGATTTCAACAGACAGACGGACAGACAGACAAACATACAGACGGAAATCATTAAATCGATCTAGAATTTTATGCTGATCATGAATATATATATACTTTATGAGGTCTACGATGATTATTTAGGGGTGCTACAAACGAAATGACAAAGTTTATGTACACTCCTTTTCAAGGTGTACCTTTTAGCTTTAATAAAAAAAAACAGTAAGGAAAAGTCAATAGTCGGGCGGCGCCGACTTTATGATAACCTACACCACTCTTCATAATTAGTAGAGCTCCCGTAACGAAAGAAGTTGGCTTTAGAGCAGTTATAGTTTGGTTTCAGAGAAAACTAATATTTAGGAGGCATATCCAATTCTGAATCGATTTTCACTAAATTTGACAAAGACATGTTAATCTTTTATACCAAATAACATTGCTTTAGAGTGCATGTGAAGGATTATAATAAAAAAAATATATATCGGAGGCGAGTTCCACAAATTTGATGTACCTGCTTCTAGACTGAATTCGGTAGGATGTACCAAAATTCAAGGCTTTCCTGCAGATTTTGGCCTTTTGATGCACAATTAACCCGAAAACTGTTGACGATATATATGGGAGCTATATCCAAATCTGAACCGATCTTGATAGGATATGGAAGATGTATTTCCGAGCTTTATAAGATATCTGGTACCAAATGTCATTGTTGTCGAATGCATATTACGAATTTGAATGACTTAAACACCGAAATCGGTTGAGGATATATATGGGAGCTATATCCAAATCTGAAACGATCTTGACAATGTTTTATACATTCATTTCGGAAATGTATCTGATATCTGGTACCAAAGATCATTGTTGTGGAATGCATATTACGAATTTGAGGGACTTAAACACTAAATCGGATGAGCTATAGCAATATATTCTCCGATTTTCTCCGATTTCCATGTACTTGCTTTTAGACTGACTTCGGTCGGATATGTCAAAATTCGGATATTTTGGATATTCAGGTCATTTGACTGATATTGGCTATTTGGTGCACATTTAATCCGAAATCGGTTGAGGATATATATGGGAGCTATATTTAAATCTGATTCGATTATCACCAATTTCAATAGGGTTCGTCCAGAGTTATGTCCTTCAAATGGCCAATGAAACCGTCACACGCTGCCCGAATGTTGCTCTGCGACATTTTTGCCAATTCCCGGCTAAGCGCTTGTTTGACGTGATCGACACTTTAGTAGTTATTAGTGTCAACCTGGCCATTGTGCGGAAATTAAAGCGAGGAACAGCATTTTGTAACCAATTATGGATGACTTGTGCTGAGTGCTGTTGTAATGCCCAAGGTCTGCGGCCAAAATGTTTGCGTGCCCAATGCTTTAATACACCCTCCAGAATATTTTCGAGATAATATTCTTCATTTATTCTGATGCCACGGTTGATTAATACGAGCGGAGAGCGACCATCGGCTGTTAAAGCGGCCCACACTATCACCATGGCCGGCGCTTGAGTTCTTGTGGCCAACCGAAGGTGTAAAATTTTCAGATGACCTCTTTGGAAAGTAACGAATATTTTCTCATTGGAGAAAACCAAATTCAGCAGTTCGCCACTTTCTTTAGCTCTTTTGTGTTTATTTTCTTTCTGTTGGGGTGTAAGTTCTTGAACTTTTTGGGATTTCAATGGCTTTACCCCGAGCTCATTTTTCAATATTTGACGAATGGAATATTTCGATATGTTCAGCTCACGAGCCATTTTTCGGTCACCGCGACGCGGGTTTCGATGTTACTGTTTTCTTCCGCCCACTTCCTTGACGACGGGCTACGCTACCAGTATCACGGTAACGAGCGATGGTACGAGACACAAAAGATTTATTCACAATTAAATGCTGGAGTGCTCTAACAGTCTGATGTTGGTTGCAGTTTTTTCATCTTACACTGTACAGAAAGAGTAGTAAAGGGTCTTGTCCTACTTTTGTCCCTTCCTTAGTGCTTTTTCGTCTCCAGGAAATATGGAAAACCCTAAACCTTTTCCAAAGTGTTGATAGGAATATTCCCTTCACACCCCAAAAAATCAAACTGAATCTGAGCAGCATTCAAATCGATTATCCATTTTGCCGATTTTAATTATTTTTAATTTCATTCATATCCCAAATGACCGCCATTAATGTGTCACAAAAATGTTTGTCACGACCTCTGGATAATTCCCCAACTCGCTCCCAATGCATTAAAATTTTGAGCATCACGCTCGTCATCATTGAAAACATATGTGGCAGCAACAGCACGAACACAATTTGCATTGTATTAATTTTTGACAATAAAACATATTTATGAGTCTACCAAACATCCCCCCCACATTTTCTAAATCAAATAAAAACAATGATGGAAATCAACCAAAAAAAAAAGAAAAAAATTAAATATAATTAAAATTCCAATTGAATAGAACATCATCATGCCAATATCAATTAAAATTTAAATGCATCACATGAAGCAAATTACATTTTAACATAAATTACGGCAAGAACGGAAGTGGCCAGTCAGCCGGGCAGCCAAACTATGGCATTGAAATTAAATCAAATAATGAATCATAATGGCGTTTTAATACAAAACTAATTTCATTTTGGGTTTTTCTGTGTGTTTTTCTGCACACGAAGTCCTTGGGAGTTTGCAAAACATTGATGGGTGGGTGTGGGTGTGCTTTTAACCGCCAACATGCAACCCAACTCATCACTTGCCACAGACACACACGCGCACGCACACACATGCAGGCGACAGGACAACAGAGGCTATTTCCTATTCCCGGCAAAATGCAACTGCTGATGTAGCCGATGATCAGCGTGATGTGATGCGATGCCTTGTCCGTGCATTAAAACTGGCAAATGTCAGCATTTGTGACCAGCACAATCACTTTCGTGTTTAGCCATCACCCCACACTCCAGCACACACAGCCCACTCACCTCCCCCCACCCAGAACTACTTGTCATTTTCCTGCAATATCATACCAGTGACCCAGTAGCAGAGCATCCTTCATTAAATCAGAAAACAAAACAAACGCGAAAATGACATGAGGCCACCAACAACGTTGATGGTGTCCAGCAAATGTTGTTGTTTGGCAACAGCAACAACAACAACAAAACGTAAAGCAATATTTTTACAAAAGTACTCATTTATAACCGCAAAATGATTACAAAAGATTTTAGCCGCCGATACATCCATGACGCTTGAGCAAAGGCCAGCCGATGGGAATACCAATGGTTAGGGCCACTGCCTTCGATGTGTGTCCTCCTATATGTGTGAAAAGTAAAGCCATTACAATTGTCATAAATTAAAGAACCCTTCGCTGAATTCTGTGCAGAGCAGCATCAAACCGAACAAATAAAAAAGAGTTTAACGATTGACAATTACTAGACTGACATTGGCGGGGGGAATTTGTCGAAAAATGACGAATAAATGGGAAGGATACGAGGATATGAATGGAAATTATTTCGGAATAGAACATTCTTTTTGGATAAGAATATCGGCATACTTTTTCGAATTGTGGAATAAAATAGTCCGAAAACCGGACCGATATGACCGATATTTTCCGTACCAATGATTCTGAATGTCCTATTGTACATATATGGTCAAAAATATTTAAGAGCCTTAAAAACATTTCACTTAAGAACCAATAACTCCTTTGGGGTTTTAATCTAAAAACAGTTTTATCAAGTCTACTTGGCATTCTCTACAATTCAGACTACAATTGTACTATGGAGTTATAAGAAAAATTGCAGCGATTTTGAAATAATAACTCAGAAAAAAAACTCAGAAATAATCAATGTTTTTTACCCTTCACCATAGTACAGAGGGTATATTAAGTTTGTCAATCCGTTTGCAACACCTCGAAATATACATTTTAGACCTCACAAAGTATACAGAAGGTGAGATAAAATAACTTCAACAAAGTCAAACCAAATTTTTTAAATTTTTTTTTAAATTTTTTTTAAATTTTATTGAATGTACAGGTCGATGGTGTTGTAATTCCGACCAACAACTACCCCAAGGTCTTAGGCGTCACATTCGATAGCCTCTTTAAGTCGTCCGCGCATACCACAGCTATCTGTGACAAGATTAGAAGTAGGAACAAGGTCCTGAAGTCTCTGGCCGGCAGTACTTGGGGAGCTGATAAGGTAACTATATTGACCTCTTATAACGCGATAGGTCGGTTTGTGGTAAACTATGCGGCTCCGATGTGATCCGCTAACGTTAGCGGTACGCAGTGGAAAAATATTCAGTCCTGCCAGAATGCAGCCCTTAGAACCGCAACAGGGTGCCTCCTCATGACAACGGTCGATCATCTACATGAGGAGGCGAAGGTCTAACCAGTGCGACAGCATAACAAAATGTTGTCAATGCAATACCTGCTTGGGTGTTATAGACAAAGCCATCCGAATCACCATTTTGTGGATAGGCAACCGCCGCCCAGGCACGTAAGGAAAAACCTTCATAATCTAGAGCGAGAGTTGCAGATGTATAAGAGAGAGCATCTAGATCAACAGGCCTATCAAGTGGGACTGAATAGTATTCACTCAAGTGAGGACTCAGAATTTATTGAAGGATATAGAGTGAATACTGTACTAGCAGCCCATCCCCCAACCCCTCGCAGCTGAATGGCTCAATTACAATCCGGATGGTGCAGCCGCATAAATTCCTACTGGGCCCAGATTAACAGCGACGTGCAGAACATCTGTCCAGCATGCAGCACAGGCACACAGCCAAGCCTACTCACCTAACTCCAGTCACGTAAAGGACACACCCCATACAGGTTTTATCCTTTTTGAGACTGGACTTAGAGGCAGAACCAGATTGAATGGAGTCAGAAAATGGAAATAGAACGAACACAGCTGTATGAGCTGCTACAACAACAACAACACTTTGGTATTTTTAGTCCAACGGATTGGTATCCGGAGATTTTGGTGGCCATTGTGCCCTAGAAATGAAGCGAATAACCTCATTTTGTAACCATTTTTGGGTGGCGCGTGCTGAGTGCGATGGTGCTGCGTCCTGTTGGAATGTACAACAAATGTTTGCGCGCCCAAGGCTTTAATACAACCTCCAGAATATTTTCGCGATAATATTCGGCATTTATTCTGATGCCACGGTCGATTAATACGAGCGGAGAGCTACCATCGGCTGGTATTGCGGCCCACGCCATCACCATGGCCGGCGCTTGAGTTCTGGTGGCCAGCAGAAGGTGCACATTTCAGCTGACCTCTTTGGCAAGTAAACACGGTCATTTTGTTTGTTTACAAACTGCTGGACGACGAATGTTGTCTGACTCGGAGAACACCAAATTCGGCAGTTCACCACTTTCGACCAAGCGCAGCAACTCTTTAGCCATTTTGAGTCTATTCTCTTTTTGTTATGGTGTAAGTTCTTGCACTTTTTGGAATTTTAATGGCTTTACACCGAACTCATTTTTCAATATTTGCCGAACGGGATATTGCGACATGTTCAGCTCACAAGCCATTTTTCAGCCACTGCGAAGCGGGTTTAGATCAAGTCGCTTCTTTACTTTTCGAACCATTTCTCCTGATGTTGCTGTTTTCTTCCATCCACTTCCTTGACGTCGGGCTACGCTACTAGTATCAAGGTAATCGGCGATGGTACGAGACACAAAAGATTCATTCACATTTAAATGCTGGAGTACTCAAACGATATCCGCTTGTAGTTTTCCAGCCAAATATAAAGAAATCACAGCATCACGCTTGAATTCCATCACGAATAGCTTTTTTTGCGGAAAATTCTCAACAAAATGCATTTGTACGCCTGTAAATAATATAAAGAGCTGTCGCTGGAGTAATTTTAACAGCCGTCAGACAAGTGGCTTAGAAATGACAGCAGTCTGAAGTTGGATGCAGTTTTTCCATCTCACCCTATATATTCCTGATCGGCATAAAATTCTATGTCGATTTAGCGATGGCCGTCCGTCTGTGGAAATCACTCTAGCTTCCGAACGAAATGAAGAATGTAGGTCCACGCTTTGGTATAACCCCCATATAATGCTACCTAGCTATTTTCGGTATTTTAGTGATTAAAGCGACAATATTCACCGGAATTGTTGGAATTTTGTAATTTGAAGTTCGAAATGGATACTAAAGCCTAAGACAGAAAATTGTCTGTATAGGTCCACGCCTTCGTATGGCTCCCATATAATAGTACCTCCCGATATTCGGTACTTTAATGATTTTATACAGAAAATTGTCTGTACAGATCCATACTTTCGTATGGCTCCCATATAATAGTACCTCCCGATATTCGGTATTTTTATGATTTTAGCGACATTATTCACCGGAATGATTTCAAATTTGGTATTTGAAGTTCGCAATGAATACTACACCCTATGAGAGAAAATTGTCTGTGCAAGTCCACGCCTTCGTATAGCCCCCATATAAGAGTACCTCCCTATAGTCGGTATTTTCACGATTTTAGCGACAATATTCACTGGAGTTGTTTCAAATTCGTTATTTGAAGTTCTGTCTGTGCAGGTCCACGTTTTGGTGGTATTTTGATGATTTTCGCTTCATTATTTACAGATTTTTAACGGATTTTATTTTTTTTTTTTAATTCTGAAATTCGTTCCATATGGTGGAGGGTATTCAAAGTTCGGCCCGACCGAACTTACAGCTTTTTTTACTTGTTTAGATATATTTTCATAATCTGCAGCATTTTCCTCGTAATTATTTTAAGCGCTGCACAGTGTAAAAATAATTATCTGTCGGAAAATTTACCAATCTCAAACTTCATTTACAAAACTTTTGCAATTTCCTCAAGATACACACATCGAACCCTTTCGGGGCACAAATAACCCCTTATGGCAACCCCAAATATTTTGCATAAAAACGAATGCCCTTCCCATCAATGTAAACACCATTAATCACACTTATCTGTGGCATCATTCCCTCCTCCTTGTGGCCCTACAGTTATGTGAATAATTGCTACATGTTTAAAAGAGTCATAAGTGACCAATGTCCGACACCAAATATCCCATCGTCATCGTTCCGCCTGCCATGTACCATGTTAAGGCAAATATTTGTATGTATGTATTACTCACTCAAACTCATACACGATCATTATTATGTTGTTGACGCTGCAGCATGTCCTCTACTGTCCTGCTGTCCTGTACCGTACTGTCCACTTGCACTCATTATGCACAAATATTAGTTTCGTGGGTGTTCCAATGACAGCAAATACACTGCATTACCCTGAGAATACCAGACAGGGGCTGCAGCAGATGACAGCAGATGAAGGCTGAAAGCAGAATGTGAACACAAAGTCGTTGCTGACTTCTGAGCGGTGAAAGAGGAGTGGGGGTGAGAGAGGAGATTATTTTGCAATTGGGAAATATCAAATGCATGCTAAACAAACATAAATTTCCGAAAAATCGGAAAGAAAAGCGACAGATTAACATATTTACACGAATGAATTGGACATTAGTCATACGCCACGATGACTTCGATGTGTGTGCTCGCTCTTTGGCATTGGCAAACATATGGCTTTGATAAAGACATGTGCATGGACATTAATAAATATTTATATTCATTATATGGGTTTTGTTTTTTTTTTTCTAAATGGACAGTAAAACCTTTGAAAGCAGTAACGAAAAGTTAGGTAGTTTAAAAATATTGAGGTAGAATTACCAGATATTCAAGTGACCAAATACCTATGATAGCGTAGACTTCTTTTGCATCTAATAAGGAATAGATTTCGGAGGATTTTTATATCCTCAGCCATATGGCTACATATGGTATATATCATTGATACGGTCAAAACGTGGCTCATCGAAATAACGGTTTCAAATCCTAGGTCTATTTGGATCAAATCCGTTTCAGGACATTTGGAGTCGACCTAGCAACGTCCGTCTGGCTGGTGCGCACGAAGGGAATATTTGATTTTGTCCAAACATCGTAATATTATTGTCAAACTTAGATCGAGTTCGGAGATGGGCAATACCGCTCCACTACTCCTGTTACCTCCCCTACAAAAGGTCGTAATTTTCAAAAAAAAATGTTTTACTGCACAGAAAGATTAAAGATAACCTGATTTTGCTCCAACTTTGCAAATCCTAATATTTGGATCATTGCTAAGACTGGTTCGAAAATGGACAATATCGGTCCACCCCATCAGATATCTCCCTCACAAGGGTTCATAATTTTAAATAATTATAACTCATATAAAATGTGATATAAGATTTCGATTATCTTCAAATTATACACATCTCAATATCTTTATTAACTCCAGGTCTGGTGTGAAGATGGAATACATAACTCCACTCCTCCTGGTACCTTCATCACAAAGGGTCACATTTTTGAATATCTTAATATTTTTAAAAGCACAAGATCTGTAGTAAAGTTGGTAGAGATCAAACAATACTTTATGGTACCTCCTCCAAAAAGCGTAAAACTTGTGAATAAACAAAACGATTACAAAATCCGAAATAAGCATCCGGTTCTCTTCATATTTCACACCTCCCATTATTTATATTAACAAAAGATCTGCTGTGAAGATGTCATATATCGCTCAACTTCTTCTGGTACCTTCGCCACAAAGGGTCAACATTTTGAATATTCATGAAGCTCATAGAACGCCAAAGTAACATCCGATTCCATTCAGACGTGGTATATCTCATAATTTCCATTAACACAAGACCTGTTATAAGGATGGTAGATGTCGGACCATTTCTTTTGGTACCTCCTCCACATAGGGTTCAAGATTTTGTAAAACAAAACGCTTAAAGAGGGCGAAATTAGTATACAACTCTCTTCAAATTTCACACATCCCATTATTTAATATCTGTTTTGAAGATAATATATATCTGCGAACACCTTTTGGTAAAACGTGCTATACCTAAATGATTTTCTCAACCCGAAACCTGAGATGAATGTGGAATTTATGATTTCGTATAAATTTGGATATAAACGATTGATTTCCTTTAAATTTTGCACATACCAATATTTTTATCTGTATTAGTGATGAAGTGGAAAATTTCGGTCCGCTATATCTGATACCTCACGCCTATTTCAAAATGTTCCAGAAATTTGGAATATCTCATATAAAGTATAGGAAGTTGATGATATAGTCCAAATATGTCACTTTTGTAACACATATATTAAAATTAGGTCTGATACAATATTGGCCAATTGGTTCGGAACCTGTCCCATAAAGGATCAACGATTAGAATATTCATAACTCAAGGCTGGGGATATACATTATCATGTCAGCAAAACCCACTTGTACTATTTAACCTGTTATACCCTACACCACATAGTGGTAAGGGTATTATGTCTTTGTGCATTTGTTTGTAACGTGGAGAAGGAAGCGAGATAGACCGATAGTTACATTTGAGGATATTCATTGAATCACTTCCTGATTCTGTCCGCCCGTCTGCCCATGTATTTGTGAACAAAATGCAAGTCGCATTTATTATCCGATTGAGATGAAATTTTGCAAACAATATTTGTTTGGCCCGAGCACGAACCCTATTGAAATTGGTGAGAATCTATTTAAATTTAGATAAAGCTTCTATATATATCTTCAACAGATTTGGGGTTAATTGTGCACTAAATGGACAATATCAGCCCAATTGACCTGAATATTGACACATCAAACCGAACTCAGTCTAGAATCAAATTTTTAGAAAATCGGTTCAGATATAGCTATAGCTCCCGAATTCATCCGAATTGGCGTTTAAGCCCCCACATTCGTAATATGTATCCCACAAGAAAAATGTTTGGTATCAAATATCAGATACAGCATAGAAGTACCTCTGCCAAATTGAATCAAGATCGGTTCAGATTTGTATAAAGCTCCCATATATCTCTTCAACCGATTTCGGGTTAATTATGCACCAAATAACCAATACCAGTCCAAATGACCTGAATTCTGGCATATCTGACCGAATTCAGTTTAGAAGTAAGTACATTAAATTTGATGAAAATCAGTTCTGATATAGCTATAGCTCCCATATATATGTTTTGTCAGATTTGGTGTTAAAATATGCATTCCATAACAATGATATTTAGTACCAGATATCTTCGGAGCTTGGGGATATCTTTGCCAAGTTTTATCGAAATCGGTTCAGATTTATATATACCTTTGCCAAATTTTACTGAGATCGGTCCAGATTTGTATATAGCTTCCACATATGTATCTTTATCCGATTTCAAGTTAACTGTGCTCCAAATGGGTAATACAAGCCCGAACTGAAAAGATACAAAAGCCCTGACAAATATAGTAGAAATCTACTCTACTATGTATGCAAAGTGGTGTAGGGTATCATAAAGTCAGCCCGTCCGACTTTAAGACTCTCTTTACTGGTTTCACACTTGATTTAACAGAGGCTAGAATATTGGGATTATTACTTCGAACTTGACATAAGTCATATCTTCATATCACGACGTACCATATTTGAACTAACTATCTAAGACCTTAGTTTGGTAAAAATTGTACAATGTGCCTTCGTGAGTTATCTTGGACAACAGCAACCCAGACAGACGAAAATACGATTCCAAATGTTTTGAAATGGTTTCCTGCTATAGAGACTTGGGGTTTAAACCCGTTATATTCATGAGGTATACAATTATAGACATCCTCTGAAACCATAGGCTAAGGGTATAAAAAGAGGCAATATAGGTACATTTTTTTACAGTGCCCTAAAATTGGTCAAAATAGGTCTACAAAAAAATTTTCGTGATTGTCTATAGGTCCCCATTTTGTCATAGTCTAGTGAAACAAAAATGTCAGTAGATCCGTTTTTGTCATTCCTCCCAAAAAAGTGACAGTAAAATTCGACTTTTTGTCTATTGAATGTTCCCCAAATAAAAACCTATATCTGGACCAACATATCTTCTCAACGGTCATTTCATCAGAAACATATTATAAATACCTAAAATTAAAGTTCCCACTGTAACAATCAAACACACACAAACATTTGCTAGTTTTCCTGCAAATCTCTTTCAAACGAATGTGTTTAAAATAATGCGACAAAATTATCATTTTTTGTTTGTTTCGCTTGGCAAATATGCAGCGATACGATAAAAACCCTCAGCGAATAACTTTCATTTACATTCTATGACATGTTTAATTTGTTTGGTTTGGTGTGGTTGGCGGGTTATACAGCAGCGAGTTCAATGGTAAAAGTCCTTCAACATATTGCCTGAATGTCCTGAAATATCACCAGCAAATACCAACAACAATAACAACAACAACATCGAAAATTATGAAAACCAAATTCACTACATTGAACATAATTTGCACAAACTGTAATTTGCTGTCTGGCGGCGACGGCGACAAAAAGGGATAGTTTTTAGTGGTTTTTGGACGGAAAGCGGAAGTGCATGTGCTAAACTTGTGTCAAGCGAATGTCATGTCACTTTTGTTCGCGCACATGAAAAATTAGGGTAAGTTCGGTTAAGGGGCGTGTGTGTATGTGTGACTGAGAGCTTTGCAAATGCTTACCAAAATTTGACATATCTTTTTTATGATTCATCGACTGAGAACGTAGGGGGTCTTTGTTATTTTTTATATATTTTTTTCCCTTCTGACAATAGCACACCTGTATTCTTTGATAAAACGCCTGTAGGGAAAATAAAGGGGATTGCGAAAAATATATGAAATATTTTCTTGAATTTTCCAATAAAAATTCCTACCTATTCGAGTGGCACGTGTGAGACATATGCAACGTGCTGCACATCAATTGCATTGTTGAAAGACCATTGTAAAAATAGCAGAAACACGTTCTGAAAAAGGTGAGAAAAAAAATAAAGCACGGTAGTATAGATAGTGGTCAAGAATACATTTGCCAAAAATATACGACGTGACATCATTTGGGCCGGAAGACAAGAGATAATAAAATAACTGGTTTATGATAATAACGAGGAAGCGCAGTGACCTGCAGTTAAAAGGCTGGAGAATATCGATGTAAAGATTGATCGAATGACTTAAATATTTTCGCACTCAACATCTAAATTGTCATTAACTAATCAGAAAGTGTATCCAAAGCTATATCCAAATTTTAGCCGTTCCAGATTAAATTTGAAAAAGCTATTTCCGAGCTCTATATGATATCTGTACCAAATATTATAGTTGTCGAATGCATATTACGAATGTGAGGAACTTAAAGAACAAATCGGATGAAACATATTTATGGGAGCTTTGGCTTTATCTGTACCGATTTTCTCCAAATTTAATGTACATGCTTCTAGGCTGAATTCGGTCGGATGTACCAAAATGAAGGACTTTTGGACTGATATTGGCCATTGGTGAACAATTAACCCGAAATTGGCTGAGGATATATAGGGGAGCTATATACAAATCTTAGCCGTTCTCTATAAAATTTGCCAAAAGTATTTCCGAACTTTATAAGATATCTGGTACCAAATATCATTGTTGTCGAATGCATATTACGAATGTGAGGGATTTAAACACCAAATCGAATGAAATATATATACGGGGCTATAGCTATATCTAAGCCGATTTACACCAAATTTGAAGTACTGGTTTCTAGGATGAATTCAGTCATAATTGCCAAAATTCAGGTTATTTGGGCTGATTTTAGCCATTTGGGGCACAATAAACCTGATGTCGGATAAAGATATACAGGGTAAGATAAAAAACTGGAGGTGAACATTTTCAGCTGACCTCTTTGGCAAGTAAACACGATCATTTTGTTTGCTTTCAAACAGCTGGCCAATGATAATTTTTCTCATCCGAGAAAACCATATTCGGCAGTTCACCACTTTCGGCCAAGCGAAGCAAGCCTTTAGCTCTTTTGAGACTATTTTCTTTCTATTGCGGTGTAAATTCTTGCACCTTTTGGAATTTCAATGGCTTTACCCCGAACTCATTTTTCAATATTTGCCGAATGAAATATTGCGATATGTTCAGCTCAGCTCGAGCCATATTTCGGCCACTGCGATGCCGGTATCGATCAAGTCGCTTCTTTACTTTTCGAACCATTTCTGCTGATGTTGCTGTTTTCTTCCGTCCACTTCCTTGACGTCGGGCTACGCTACCAGTATCACGGTAACGCGCGATGGTACAAGACATAAAATATTTATTTACATTAAATACTGGAGTGCTCTAATGTAGCCACTTCCATCACAAATAACTTTTTTTCTGGAAAATCTCACCAAAATGATTTTGTACGCTTGTAGACAATATAATGAGCTGTCACTGGAATAATATGTAGGACGAGTAGCTTAGAAATGACAGCAGTCTGAAAATGGTTGCCGTTTTTTCATCTCACCCTGGGAGCTATATCCAAATCTGAACCGATCTCGATAATATTTGACAGAGGTTTTTTCGAGCAGTATCTGATGTCCGGTACCAAATATCATTCTTCTTGATTTTACTTAATTCATTTTCTTGCTTCTAGACTGAATTCGGTGGGATGTACCAAAATGCAGGTCATTTGGTCTTATATTAGCCATTTGGTGCACAATAAACCCGAAATCGGTTAAAGATATGTGGAAGTTATATCTAAATCTGATCCGATTATCACCAATTTCAATAGGGTTCGTCCTTGGGCCAAGCAAATATTGTTTGCAAAATTCTCAATTGGATAATGAATGCGACGTGCACTTTAATCACAAGAATACATGGACGGACGGACGGACTGATATGCATAAATCGACTCAGAAAGTGATTCTTCTTCATGTTACAAACAAACGTACAAAACATAATACCCTTACCACTATGTGCTGTAGGGTATATAAATGGACTTGCATGATCCATTTTTAATCTGAGAAGGACAATATCTGTTCAAAACTCTATATTAAATGTTTTAAAATAAATTTCAAAATACTGGTTACGGTGAGGGTCACCCTTGGTCCGATGGGGTCACTGATGGAGTGTAAGATAGAGGGTCACTGATGGAGTGTAAGATAGATGTACCGAAAGGTTTTAAGAATTTCGAACTATAAGTGTTTGGTACCATTTCGTATCATGTAAATGGTTAGAGCTAAAAACTTAAAATTTTGAATGGAAATAAAGGTTGGCGAGTAGAGTAGATGGAAGGAGTTAGTTTTGTACTCATGTACATGAAAAGTACTAAACGGTATTCAATTTAGTACAATTAGAATTTGGAGAAACGGATGGAGTTGGAATCCTGGCATTTGAAATTAACATTACTAGCGGAGTGAAGGGTTGGGATATAGAGACAGTTTTCGAATTTTGTACTTTGTACACGAAAAGTACTTAATGGTACTACATTTGGTGTGAACCGATGAGCTGGGATTTTGAAATTTAATAATAAGATTAGAATTGCATTGTCGGACTGAAAAATGTAGGTAGTTTTGGAAATTTTGTACAATTTAATATTTGGGTGAACCAATAGAGTCGGAATCCTGAAATTTGAAAATTTACTAAATGGTACAAAATTTTGTAAAAATTTTCCTGAAATTTGAATATTGAAAATATTGGATTGTATTACGTAGGTAGTTATGAGAATTCGTACATATATATACTAAATGGTACCACACTTGGTAAAATTTGGAATTGGGTAAACCAATAGCGCTGGAATTCTGAAAATTGTAAAAAGGTTACTGTCGGAGTGTAAAAATGTACTAAATACATTACAGTGTGTATTAAGGCGAATCAACCTAAAATCCTAAAATTTGGAATTGGAATTACTGTGGAAGTGTAGGATTTGGGTATGTTGGAAGCTTTGGAAATTCGTACGTATGTGTACTAAATGTTCTAAAATGTCACTAAACTTCTAAAATGGTACCATTTGGTGTTATGTGAATGGTTAACGCTAAAATGCTTGAAGTAAGTAATCCTTCCCTTGAACCCCTATTATAATCCCTTCAATATTCTGATTATTACTCTTGACTTTTTTCCTGTATGTATCACCTTTGCCGCTTGTCCACCACTTGTTTTTATACCCTGCACCATAATATGGAGGGTATATTAAGTTTGTCATCCCGTTTGTAACACCTCGAAATATACATTTTACCCCACAAAGTATATATATTCTTGATCAGCATAAAATTCTATGTCGATTTAGCGATCTCCGTCTGTCCGTCTGTGGAAATCACTCAAGCTTCCGAACAAAATGAAGTAAGTAGAGAAAAAATTACTCAAATGTGTATTATGTTTGCAGGACTTTTGGTATTGAAAATGGGCCATGTAGGTCCACGTCTTCGTATACCCCCAAATAACGGTACCTCCCGATATGAGGCATTTTGATGATTTTAGCGACATTATTTACCGGAATTGTTTCAAATTTAGTATTTGAAGCTCGTAAAGGATACTACAGCCTAAGACAGAAAATGAATATTGTGAGTCCACGTCTTCGTATAGCCTCCATATAACGGTACCTCCCGATATTCGGTAATTTGATGATTTTAGCGACGTTATTTACAGGAATTGTTTCAAACTTGGTACTTGAAGTTCGTGATGGATGATACATCCTATGCCAGAAAATTATATGTGCACGTCCACGTTTTATAACCCCCATGGTACCTCCTACATTATGAATAGATTTTTGTCAAGTTTCGCATTTGAATATTGTAATATACGGCTACATTCGATATTGTTAAGATTTTAACAGAATTTTTAACGGATTTTAGATTTTTGAAAATTGCCAAATTTGTACCAAATGTTGGAGGGTATTCAAAGTTCGGGCCGGCCGAACTTACAGCTTTTTTACTTGTTTATGTTTATATCCATCACTGCTTTACAATTTCTTTATTCTCTACTATACGAAGAAGCATGAAGAGGACAGATCCTCTTCAGTGATTTCTGATTGAACAGAATCGATTACAAAAATAAAGCATCGCTCCATTAGCTGGTTCATATGATTTTCATATTATGTTTTCCCTTGCTTTCATCTAACTAATTTTCTCTATTAACCATGTTCTGATATTTTCAAAAAAGGAATCTTTTGCTCTCCCTAGCTGCTGCTGCTGCCATACACCCAGAGGGAGCAAAAACAAAACAACAAATCGAGAAAAAAGAAAAAATTTCGTAATTTTTTTCATGAAAATTTAGTTTCATGCATACGACGATGCGATGCTGTGCTATGCTATGCGATACGATATTCAGGTTAATGTCAACTATTTCACCAACATTTCCATTTGACCAATTTCTCTTTTGGGGTTTCCAGATTCGGTTGCATTGATGGTTGTGGTGCACATGGCCATTCTGATGATGTTGGTGTTGGCCTGCATGAGTCCATGGTGGCCATAGCAGTGATCCAATGTTCCTGCATGTGTGTGTGCGTGTGTGTGCTTTTTTCAAAAGCTTATGTTGGAATTGAGAAAACTTTATCCACATGCCAGGTGAAATATAACCAGAACATTTTCCATTTTGTTAACCACCTAAAAAAGTTGAATAAATTCTTGTTTAAGTATGTCCATCATCAATTCGGTCTCTCTCTCTCTTTCGCCTGTCTCTCTCCATGGGATATGACCATGAACTGTGCCGGAATACGGTTATGCATTTTAGGCAAACAACAGCAGCAGAAAAAAATAGTTTGAATATTGAAACTTAAAGCCATTGATAGGTTTCATGATATTGCAAATTTTTTAATTCCAAGAACATTTAAAACATCATACCAAAAAGGCCTTTGTTAAGAGTTGTTGTTGGTGTTTTTGGGAAATACACGGAAGCATTTTTCTGGTCCATTCAAAATTTTATTTCTCGTTTGTGTGCCCAACATTCCTTTCTGTGGGGGAGTTTTTGTTCGGGTTTTTTTTACGTTTTCATTGGCATAAAATCATGTCACGTAACAATTTTTTTCTCTTTTCACTTTGAAATCAAGTGACATACATTTTATTTCAGATGTTTTTATATGATTCCACATATGGACACACTTTCGCACACTCATACAGATGTACCCACACTCAGCCACCCATAGATAGATATTGAGAAAACAATGACAACAACGACCAAAAAATAACAAAGTAATCGCATAAAAAATGTTTCACCGGTTATGTGGAACTTCTAGTCGATAACTATATACAAATCAAGAGACATTTATGGCCAATGAAGTAGCATCAATATATTGTTAGTTATTTTATAAAACAAAAAATGTAAAAAAAGCTGTAATTTCGGCCGGGTCGACCTTTGAATATCCTCCACCAGTTGGAACGAATTTGGCAATTCTCGAAAACAATAAAAACCTTTAAAAATCCTGTTAAAATCTTGAAAATACCGAATGTAGCTGTTATATTAGGGACCTGCATAGGTGAATTTTGTCATAAGCCATTACAGTATTCCAATGCGAAACTTATAAAAAAACGGTGAATAATATAGCTAAAATCATCAAAATACCGAATATCGGGAAGTACCGTTATATGGGGGCAATACGAAGACGTGGACCTGCACAGATAATATTCTGCCGTAGACTGAAGTATCTATTACAATATTCCAATGCGAAACTTAGAAAAAAAATCGGTGAATAATGTATCTAAACTCATTGAAATACCGAATATCGGGAGGTACCGTTATATGGAGGCTATACGAAGACGTGGACCAGCACTGACAATTTTCGGTCTTAGGCTGTATTATCCACTTCGAACTTTAAATACCAAATTTGAAACAATTCCGGTGATTAATGTAGCTAAAATCATCATAATACCGACAAAAAACGTGGATCTACATGGCCCATTTTCGTTCGGAAGCTAGAGTAATTTTCACAGACGGAAGTACATCGTAAAATTGACATAGAATTTTATGCTGGTCAAGAATATATATTTTATGAGGGGTCTAAAATGTATATTTCGAGGTGTTGCAAAAGGAATGACAAACATATTTTCTGCCAAAATCTCAAAACAACATATAGTGAAAAAATCTGTTCAGAGATATAATCTCTGTTAAAATTTTCCTATGAATATTAAAGAAGATATAGACACTTTTAAGGATTAAAAATTATTTTAATATTATAGTCTTAAAAAATATATGTTTTTAATTGTAATTTTCTCGAAATTCTAAGTTATTATTATTTTTTTAGTTATGCTATTTCTTAGTACACGGCTGTTGATCGTTAAATAAGTTTTAGAACTGCTGGCAATAAAAGTTACAAAAGACAACAAACAATATACAAAAACAAGGCTTCCCTGTAGGAAATATTTCAAGAAATGGTCTATAAAAGTCCTGTAAAGGACAAAATCTCACAAGGAAGAAAATAAATAAAGACTTTAAATACAATAGGTATACCCTACACCACATTGTGGCAAGGGTATTATGCATTTGCTTGTAACATGTAGAAGAAAGCGAGATAGACCCATAGTTACTTTTGTGGATGTTCATAGAATCACATTCTGAGTCGATTTATGAATGTCAGTCCGTCCGTCTTTTTTTTTTGGGAACAAAATGTAGGTCGCATTTATTTTCGAAATTTCACAAACAATACTTGTTTGGCCACAGGACGAACCCTATCGAAATAGGTTAGAATCGTTCGGTACTATTTCATATCATGTAAAGGGTTAGAGCTAAAAACTTAAAATTTTGAATGGAAATCAAGTTGGGGAGTAGAGTAGATGGGAGGAGTTAGTTTTGTACTCATGTACATGAAAAATACTAAACGGTATTAAATTTAGTACAATTTGAATTTGGAGGAAATGTTAGAGTTGGAATCCTGGCATTTGAAATTAACATTACTGGCGGAGTGTAGGATTGGGAAATGGAGAAAATTTTCGAATTTTGTACTTTGTACACGGAAAGTACTAAATGGTACTACATTTGGTATGATTTCAATGTGTGTGAACCGATAGAGATGGGATTTTGAATTTTAATAATGAGATTACCATTGCATTGTAGGACTAAAATATGAATATAGTTTTTGAAATTCGTACATATGTGTAATTTAAATTTTGGGTGAAACAATAGAGTTAAAATCCTGACATTTGAAAATTGAAAATATGTAGGTTCAAATTTAGATATAACTCCCATATATATTTTCGTTCGATTTCGGGTTAATTGTGCGCCAAATGGCCAATATCAGTCTAAATGACCTGAATTATTGCACATCCGACCGATTTCAGTCTAGAAGCAAGTACATCAAATTTGATTTAGAAATAGCCATAGCTCCCACATATAGGGTGATATAAAAAAAAAACTGCAACAAAGTCAAACGCAATAGATTTTATATATATATTTTTAAATGTTATTTAACGAAAGAAAAAAATGTCGGAAATAGCATCAAATTATAGAATTAGCCTAGATTTGTTCGAATTGATCACCTTTGGCACCGATTACGGCCTTCAGACGGTGGATGAATGTTGCACTACTGTATTTTGGGCCATTCCCGGCGAAGCGCTTGCTTGAGGTGCTCGACACTATGGTATTTTTTAATGCCAACCTTGCTTTCCAAAATACTCCAGACACAATAGTCCAACGGATTGGTATCCGGAGATTTTGGTGGCCATTGTGCGCTGGAAATGAAGCGAGGAGCCTCATTTCGTAACCATTCATGGGTGGTGCGTGCTGAGTCCTGTTGGAAAGTCCAATATCTGCGGCCAAAATTTTTGCGTGCCCAAGGCTTTAATACAACCTCCAGAATATTTTCGCGATGATATTTTGTGCTTATTCTGACGGTCAATTAATACGAGAGGAGAGCGACCATTGGCTGTTACGCGGCCCACACCATCACCATGAGCGCCGCTTGAGTTCTGGTGGCCAACCGAAGGTTCAGCTGACCTCTATTGCAAGTAAACACGATAATTTTATTTGTTTACAAACTCTCGGATAACGAATGTTTTCTCATCGGAGAAAACCAAATTCGGCAGTTCACCACTTTCGGCCAAGCGAAGCAAATCTTTAGCTCTTTTGAGTCTATTTCCTTACTGTTGCGGTGTAAGTTCTTTCACTTTATGGAATTTCAATGGCTTTACCCTGGGCTCATTTTTCAATATTTGCCGAATGGAATATTGCGATATGTTCAGCTCACTAGCCATTTTTCGGCCATTGCGACGCGGGTTCCGATCAAGTCGCTTCTTTACGTTTACAACCATTTCTGCTGAAGATGCTGTTTTCTTTCGTCCACTTCCTTGACGTCGGGCTACGCTACCAGTATCACGGTAACGAGTGATGGTACGAGACACAAAAGGGTTATTCACATTTAAATGGTGGAGTGCTCGAACTATGGCCTCTTGTGGTTTTCCAGCCAAATATAAAGAAATCACACTATCACCCTTGAATTCCATCACGAATTACTTTTTTTCTGGAAAATTCTCACCAATATGTTTTTGTGTGCTTGTATACAATATAATGAGCTGTCAGTGGAATAATTTTAACAGCCGTCGGTCGAGTGGCTTAGAAATGACAGCAGTCTGAAGTTGTTTGCAGTTTTTTCATCCTACCCTGTAAATGTTTAGTGTCTTTGCTGGAAGAACAACGGTTATAATTCAGGAACTTTGTTTGAAAGATGTAATTTGTTACAGAATTTTATTATAATTACTCGCCAGAATTTTAGGTATTTAATTTTTCAAGAACTTTCTGGCAATCTATCTTGAAAAGTTGGGTATTTAAGGGCTTCAGCCAAAAAATCGCATTCACTATCATTTTTTACCCGTAATTGGAAAAAATTATGTAAATATTAGTGAACTGGAAGGCTTCATTATTTTTTAATAAACTTGGAAGAGGACAATCATTGAAAACTAAAATGTTGGCTCAAATGGGTTTATCTATATGATTTTGAAGAATCATATGAATAGAGATAGTTTTGTACCAAAACCTAATTACACTTCAATTTTCGCTTTTTATGGGTTACGAGTTTCAAATTTACGCTTTCGTATATAATTCTACAAATTGGGCGATCTTGGTGTACAATCATTTCAAATTTTGAATATTTTAACCAGATAGTTTTCTAACCGTTACGAAATTACAAAATTCGCCCAATACCTTCATAACACCAGTATTTGGGGAATACCAGTATTTGGGGAATACCTTCATAATAATTGTGAGAACCTATACTCGCTTTTATGATATTAACATACCAAATGGCAGCCATTTCTTCTATAATATGTGGGTTGAGAACACCAAGACTTCTAGACATGAAAAAATGTATATAGATATTAACAAATTTAGTTTTTTCTTTAATTACATCACTTTTGTTGAAAATTGGTCCTGAAACCTTCTAGACCTCATTATGTAGGTCATACAAAACATTGGGGATTACATTGTTTTGTAATAACCAGACAAAAAAGTATTTTATTATAGAGGTCATAAAGTTAGTTCCAATATTCTAGAAAAAACTGCTTACCCTGACATTTTCCCCACCGGGTAGCTTGCCACTCGTAAACGTAACCAGAATATGCTCTTCTTCCTAAATGTCGCTTTGATTTTTATTTTGATTGTGATTTTTATTGTTTTAGCCATATAAAAATGGTACAATTTTTCTATTTTACGTACAAGTGACTTGCGAACGCACACACGTATGCAACATTAAATGTAAATACAAAAAAGGACAAACAGAAGAGCACCTTAGCATACAATATGGTATTACTGTGTCCTTTGTATGTATGTGTGTGTGTGTTTGTTTGTCTTTCCCTGCGACACTCAATGTTAAACGAAAAAATGTTACATTTTTATTGCGGGGTTTTCATTTCTTTTTAAATTGTTTGAAAATTTTCTGCTGATCGAATCAGTATTCAAACATACCGGAAATAAACACGTTGATGTTATGGTCTTACGATTGGTCCTTTTGTTACCTTTTTTATGCATATATGTATATAAATTGTGTGACGCACCTTCCTGCTCTCCTTAGCTTGGATTGGCTTGGCTTGGACATGTCACACATTGTTAGTGCACCCCATACCTAATGTGGGAGCCACAATCGCAGTGAATCGAAATCTGATTTGGATTTTATTTTTGTGGTTACTGGGTGTTTTTCGTTTTCTTCTCCAATTAGTTGTCCCAGTAAATTTTGCTTCTTTTTATGTGGCCTTTTCTCCGTTTCTCCATCCATTTTGATTTCTTTGTACTTGGGTGCGTATGTGTCCGCTTGTATAAAATGCAATTACATTTAGTAAGGTAATTTAAAGGGAGAAGAAAAAACAACATCAGAAGTAAAAAGGACGACGTGCAGGATCCTGAAATTGGACACAAACTCAGGAGATTCTTGTATTTTTTATTTGGGCTATTAGGTTCGTTACGAAATCGGAAAGAAAGGAAAAGTAGGAGACATTGTAACAGCCGTAGCACACATTCCACAATTAGACCATAGTTAGTTGATATTATTGTCATTTGATAAACGAAAAACATTTTAAGTAACCCAAAAATCGCCGTTTATGAAAATGTATTTTGTTATTTTGTTCGGTATTTATCGTTTTCTGTTATTAAACACGACAAATTGCAATAGGAAGCAAAATTTATGAAGAAGAAAGGGGTTGTAAAGTTTGTTTGGAGTCGGTTTTTTTATCAAAGAAAGCATCTATGAACGATGTTAAGATTACAAAAAATAACACTGTGTAACAAAGTTAAAGTTTTTTCGATAATTACAGGAAAATCTTAGTAAAAAACAAGTAAAAATGCTGTAAGTTCGGTCGGGCGGAACTTAGAATACCCTCCACCATATGGAAAGAATTTGGCAATTATCAAAAACAATAATATCCGTTAAAAATTCTGTTAAAATCTTAAAAATACCGAATGTAGCTGTTATATTAGGGTCTATACGATGACATGGACTTTTGTCATAGGCCATTACAATATTCAAATACGAAACATAAAAAAATCGGTGAATAATGTGGCTAAAATCATCAAAATACCGAATATCTCGAGGTACCGTTATAGGGGGGCTGTACGAAGACGTGAACCTGCACAGTCAATTTTCGGTCTTATCCATTTCGAACTTCAAATGCTAAATTTGAAACAATTCTGGTGTAAATACTGAATAAAATCATCAAAATACTGAATATCGGGAGGTATGTGGTGGCTATACCAAAACGTGGACGTAAATGGCCCATTTTCAATACCAAAAGTTCTGCAGACATAAATACATTTCAGTAAAATTTTATCAATCTACTTCATTTCGTTCGGAAGCTAGAGTGATTTCCACAAACGGATAGTCGGACATTGCTAAATCGACATAGAATCTGATCAAGAATATATATACTTTGTGGGGTCTATAATGTGGTGTTACAAACGGAATGACAAACTTAATATACCAACCATACTATGGTGGAGGGTATAAAAGCCATCCGACAGAAGTTTTCTAAAATAAATTACAACTGACTGGCTGACTGATCTAGAATCAAGCTAGAATCTTGAAATTTTACATGTCGGCCAGTATTGGTGAGTGGGCGGGTGATTACTCTGGGTTTTTCGACATTCATACTTAAAGGGAACGAAAAGTACTAAAATGTACAATAATATTGAATACTTTGTTTTAAACAAACGGAATATATCGAATCGAACTTTAAGGTTACGAATAGTTTTAAAATATGAATGGATAGAGTTAACAACTTCGTTACCAAGTTTGGGAAGTAAGTTTTATATGTATATGAATACAGTTTTGTAAATACGTACTAAGTGAGCGAATTGTACTAAGTCGTACTAAATTAGGAACAGTTTGGTTTAGGGTGAAGGAATGAAGCTTAGTTGTGAAATTTTGTATTGGGATCCTGAGGGTTGGTTTGTGATAAAATGGTGGTTTTGAAAATGGGTACAATACAAGTTCCCGAAATGCACTAAATAGTACTATATTTGGTACAATTTGGCATTGAGTGAATAGATAGTGCTTCCAAAATCTGAAATCTGATGTTTGGGCCGATGTTTGTGTGTGGCCTAGACATATGGTGGTGGTTTCGGAAATGTACGAAAAGTACTGAATTGAACTAAATTTGGTGTTGCATGAAGGGGAAGATCTAATTTGAAATTGGTATGACATTTGATATTGGTATGCCATGTTGAGATATGGAGGTTGTTTTGGAAGTGTGTGCTATACAGGGTGAGATAAAAAACTGCAACGAAGTCAAACGCCATTATTTTTACATTTTTTTTTTAAATTTTATTGAATGGAAGCAGAAAATGTCGGAATGGCAGAAAATTTTAGAATAAGTTTAGATTTGTTCGAATTGGACACTTTTGGCACGAATTATGGCCTTTAAACGGCCAATGAAAACATCACACGCTGCTAGAATGTTTCACTGCGGTCCACTGGTCCATTCCCGGCGAACCGCTTGCTTGAGGTGATCGACACTTTGGTATGTTTTAGTGCCAGCCTTTAAACCTTCCAAAATACTCCAGACACAATAGTCCCACGAATTGGTATCCGGAGATTTTGGTGGCCATTGTGCGCTGGAAACGAAGCGAGGAACCTCATTGTGTAACCATTCTTGGGTAACGAGTGCTGAGTGCGATGGTGCTGATTCCTGTTGGAATGTCCAAGTTCTGCAGCCAAAATGTTTGCGTGTCCAAGGCTTTAATACAGAATATTTTCGCGATAATATTTTTCATTTATTCTGATGCCACGGTCGATTAATACGAGCGAAGATCTACATTTTCAGCTTACCTCTTTGGCAAGTGAACACGATCATTTTGTTTGTTAAAAAACTGCTGGAAAGCTAATGTTTTCTCATCGAAGAAAACCAAATTCGACAGCTCACCATTATCGGCCAAGCGAAGCAACTCTTTAGCTCTTTTGAGTCTATTTTCTTTATTTTTCTTCTTGAGGTGTAAGTTTTTGAACTTTTTGGAATTTCAATGACTTTACCCCGAGCTTATTTTTCAATATTTGCCGAATGGAATATTGCGATATGTTCGGCTCACGAGTAATTTTCGGCCGCTGCGATGCGGGTTCTATCAAGACGCTTCATTATTTTTCGAACCATTTCTGCTGATGTTGCTGTTTTCTTCCGTCCACTTTCTTGACGTCGGGCTACGCTACCAGTATCACGGTAACGAGCGATGGTACGAGACACAAAAGATTTGTTCACACTTAAATGCTGGAGTGCTCTAACGATAGCTACTTGTGGTTTTCCAGACAAATATTAAGAAATCACACTATCACGCTTGAATTGCATCACGAATAACTTTTTTTCTGGAAAATTCCCACCAAAATGCTTTCGTACGCTTGTAAACAATATAATGAGCTGTCACTGGAATAATTTAAACAGCTGTCGGACGAGTGGCTTAGAAATGGCAGCAGTCTAAATTCGGTTGCAGTTTTTTTCATCTCAACCTGTAGGACCATGAAACATGGAAGTTTTTTAAATGTTTTTTTAAGGTTATAGAAGATTTTTGTTATGAAACGTTGTTTTATAAAAAAAGGTCAAGGACTCTCAGAAAATGAAATTCGGGGTTTTTGCTGGACTCCCAGATCATGCAACGCGAATTTTTAAAAAGGACTATCTAACCATAAGACGTAAATCTTTCAAAATATTTGTCAAGGAGTAACAAACCAATATACGAGTATTTTTAAAAATATTTTAAATTCTGTAGCTACAAAGTCCTGTTAAAGGTTTTATATCTGTGGAATACCTATAAAATATTTTCTGTCTATAAGCTAGAATGAGATTTAAAGACATAGCATAAAATGCTCTGATAAGTCAGTACAAGATATAAAACATTGTGGATTTCACATTACTATGATGTATGGCTACTTAAACGGAATACTTGTCCTCGAACAATGCCTTCAGTTTAAACGAAATTCTTTTTCCTACACAATGTCATGAGTTTTCGTTGAACATGGTTCTGGCGTTTCAACACTAAACGAAAATGATTTCATTCTTTGGCCAAAATTACGTGACATGAAATTGATTATTGAGTTTGGATTTGTTGTAAATGCGTTGGCAAGAGTGTGAATGTAGATTTTTTTGTCGGATTCCCTGTCCGCATAAATGGGTGTGCGATTGTGTCTTGTTTCTGTTTTATTCTCTGACACGGAAAACGGGAAAACACCAACAAAAGATGACACATAAATTTTCCTACAAGTCCAGATTCCAAGGCGTGTGAATTTAATAGCAAAAAAGAAAAGACAAATGTACGAAACAATTGTTTGATAAATCTTAAATATCCTTGTTATCCGGCTGTCATCGGGGATAAGCAGTGGGGGTATGAACAATTGGTAAAAATTGAAGTTAAATAAAAAATAAATGTTTTTGGATTAAAACATATATTTCTGAGTGAATGAAAACATGAACTATGAGATTGGTAATTATACAATTGCTATAGTCCTTTTTGGTTGATCGTTTACAGTTATATAATAGTGGATCTGGGACATTAGTCCATGGTATTAAAAAGGAATGTTGGTACTTACCGATAGTTGCTGGAAAACATTATGTATGGATGGGGAAATGCACCTAAAACAAAATAAAAAGATGTCTTAAAATAATGTTATCAATAAATAAATAAAATATAAGTAATAAGTAATATTTTTAGCGTTAACGAAAAAACTGAAAAAACACATTTACAGATTAGGTGGGATCAGGAGGGTATATTCGTCATTCCCTTTGTAACTCATCGTAATAATTATTTAAGACCTAATATCGTATCTATATTTTTGATCAGCGTAAAATTCTAAGACGATATAGCTCCGTCCGTCCGTCCGTCTGTTGTAATTACGCTAGAGTCAAATCGAAATGAGATGGGAAGATGATTTTGCAAATGTGTACTGTATATACATGAAAAGTACTAAATGTTAATAAATTTAATTCGGTAGACAACTGAAACCCTGAAATTTGATACTGGGATATCTGTTAGTAACTGGTGGTAGTTTTGCAAATGCGTTCTATAATTGTTCGAAAAGTACTAATGTGTTTAGTATGGAGATATCTAAATTGATATTGGGTGAGGGAATAAAACTGAATTTCTGAAACTTGAATTTAAGTTCACAGTTTCTAGGGCTTACAAATGGAGACGTTGAAATAGTTTTGGAAAGAAAAATGGATGAAATGGAATGTAAAAATATGAATCCATTTAGAAATGGTTACACTAATATCCTTTAAAGCAGTTATAGTTTGCTATAGAGTGCATGATATCACTTGGAGAAGGATTATATTAAAAATATACGTATCGGAGACGAGTTGCACAAAATGGAAACGTACGTCCCGAAAGTCACTCTATTTGAGCTGTTATTAGCTATTAATTGCACAATAAACCTGAAATCGAATTAAGGATATATATGGGAGCTATATCCAAATCCTAGCCGTTCTCGATAAAATTTGGTAAAGGTATTTCTGAGTTTCATAACATATCTGATACCAAATATCATTGTTGTCGAATGCATATTACGAATGTGAGGGGCTAAAACAACAAATCGGAAGAAGCATATACATGGTGAGATGAAAAAACTGCAACCAAATTCAGACTGCTGTCATTTCTAAGCCACTCGTCCGGCAGTTGCTAAAATTATTCCAGTGATAGCTCATAATATTGTTTACAAGCACACAAAAGCACTTTGGTGAGAATTTTCCAGAAAAAAAGTTATTCGTGATGGAATTCGAGCGTGATAGTGTGATTTCTTTTTATTTGGCTGGAAAACAACAAGTGGCTACCGTTAGAGCACTCCAGAATTTATATGTGAATAAATCTTTTGTGTCTCGTACCATCGCTCTTTAGCCCGACGGCAAGGAAGTGGGCGCAAGAAATCAGCAACATCAGCAGAAATGGTTCGAAAAGTAAAGAAGCGACTTGATCGAAACCCGCGTCGCAGTGGCTGAAAAATGACTCCTAAGCTGAACTTATCCTAATTTTCCATTCGGCAAATATTGAAAAAAGAGGTCGGGGTAAAGCCATTGAAATTCCAAAAAGTGCAAGAACTAACACTGCAACAGAAAGAAAATAGACTCAAAAGAGTTGCTTCGCTTAGCCGAAAGTGGTCAACTGCCGAATTTGGCTTTCTCCGATGTGAAAACATTCGTTGTCCAGCAGTTTGGAAACAAACAATATGATCGTGTTTACTTGCCAAAGAGGTCAGCTCAAAATGTGCACCTTCGGTTGGCCACCAGAATTCAAGCGCCGGCCATGGTGATGGTGTTGGCAGCCATAACAGCCGATGGTCGCTCTCCGCTCGTATTAATCGACCGTGGCATCAGAATAAATACCGAATATTATCGCGAAAATATTCTGGAGGGTGTATTAAAGTCTTGGGCACGCAAACTTTTTGGCCGCAGACCTTGGACGTTCTAGGAGGACTCCCATCGCACACAACACGTGCCACCCAAGAATAGTTACAATATGAGGTGCCACGCTTCATTTCCAGCGAACAATGGGCACCAAAATCTCCGGAAGCAAGCGCTTCGCCGGCAATGGGTCAAAATACCGCAAAGCAACATTCGGGCATCGTATGATTGTTCATTGGCCGTTTGAAGGCCATCATTTGTGCCAAAGGTGACCAATTTGTAGAAATCTAGACTCCTTCTAAAATTTGATCCTATTTCCGACATTTTTTGCTTTCATTCAATAAAATTAAAAAAAAAAAAACAAATTAAAAATTATGGCCTTTGACTTTGTTGCAGTTTTTTATCTCACCCTGTATACCCTCTCTAGCCATATAGATGAGGGTATAACAATGACTGATTGACTGTCAAGTTACGACATCCATCAGACCTTGAGACACGATGATGACACGGAGCTATAAATTTGCTCAGCCAGTTCCACGTTCCTCTGATCGTCACCTAAGACGGAATAATATAATTCCTTATGAACATTGAAATACCCTTCCACCAGACTGTTATTGCCTACCAGAAGTGTACTGATATTGGGCATCTAGAGCAAGCTCAGATAGGTCTGTACCACTCTATGGGTTTTAGAATGCTTATTTCGAGGAGTTACAAACGGAATGATGAACTAAATATACCCGCCATACTATGGTATGGCGGAGGGTACACAAGTACTCTAAGGTCTTCCAAGACAAAACAAATTTTGATTTTTCTTCCTTAGAAAGGCCGTGAATTTTCGAACAATATTTTCTAAAAGCTTTTATAGAAAATTTTTTAAAATACCTTAAAATATGTATTTATTATTTCATGTGCAAACTCGTTAGTTTTAAAGACTTCCGTTTCTTGCGTTCTTCAAGGGCGTGACATTTTCTATCTGTAATCGTAGACTTTTTATGAACATTTTTGAAGGAAATTTTATAATCTTATCTTTCGAGTTGAGGTTATAATGACCCAAGTAGATGGCATTAAAAATTGGACTTCCGGGTCAGATGTTTCTAATCAGATTTCGTGCCACTTTGAACACTTTTTCAAAATAATATTTTAAAACAACATTTTAAATTGAAAATCTTCCGACCCAATTTATTAGTAAAACCCCATTTTAACTCCATTTCGTAAGTTATTGATTTTCGTTGCATCTCGACTTACGTTATGTGTGTGTATGTGTGTTGATGCAACATACTGCCGATTTAAGTCAATCATCAGATTTTGTTTTCGTGACATTTTCATCTTTTATATCTTGATAACAAACTACAATGCAATGCGATTACACTAAAACTCGCACACACACACCCAGCCATATACCCCGCTCTCACAAAAATACATTTCTAAGTAAAATGTTCAAAGCTGCAAGCTTTTCAAATGTTCGATGGCACTGAACATCTCGTCGTAGCTTAGTTGACGGCGGCGGTGGTGATTTTGTTGGTTTACATTTGGTGTTGTCGTTGTTGCCATTGCTCTAAATGCTATTTACAGATTTTGTTGTCTGCACTCGAACGCTTCGATAAATTTGATGAGATTTCTTTCTATATTGTAATACATTTTTCTCTCCTCTCTGCGACTCCGAGTTGTGTTTTTTGTATACCCTCCACCATAGTATGGAGGGTATATTAAGTTTGTCATTCCGTTTGTAACACCTCGAAATATACATTTTAGACCCCACAAAGTATATATATTCTCGATCAGCGAAAAATTTTATGAAGATCAAGCGACGTCCGTCTGTCTTTCTGTCTGTCCGTCTGTCTGTTATAATCACGCTATCTTTCGAACGAATTGAGAAAGATGGCTAAAATTTTGCACACATTTTTCCAGTAGGCAGGTTAAGTTCGTAAATGGGACATGTAGGTCCAAGTTATCATATAGCCCCCATATAACTGTACCTCCCGATATTCAGTATTTTGATGATTTTAGCGACATTATTCACCGGGATTGTTTCAAATTTGGCATTTGAAGTTCGTAATGACTACTACAGCCTAAGACAGAAAATTATCTGTGCAGGTCCACGTCTTCGTGTAGCCCCCATATAACGCTACCCCCCGATATTCGGTATTTTGATGATTTTAGCGACATTATTCAACGGAATTGTTTCAAATTCGGTATTTGAAGTTCAAAATGGATACTACAGTCTAAGACAGAAAATTGTCTGTGCAGGTCCACGTCTGCATATAGCCCCCATATAACGGTACCTCCTGATATTCGGTATTTTGATGATTTTGGCGACATTATTCACCGGAATTGTTTCAAATTTGATACTTGAAGTTCCAAAATGATAGTACAGCCTAAGACAGAAAATTTACTGTGCAGGTCCACGCCTTCGTATAGCCCCCATTATAACGGTACCTCCCTATATTCGGTATTGTGATGATTTTAGTACATTATTCACCGGAATTGTTTCAAATTACGTATTTAGAGTTCGTGATGGGAACTACAGTCTGTGACAGAAAATTGCCTATGCAGGTCCAGGTCTTCGTACAGGCCCCATATATCAGTACCTCCTTATATTCGGTATTTTGACGATTTTTGGTACAATACTCACCGAAATTGCTTCAGATGTCGTATTGGAAGTTCGTAATGGAAGCTACAGCCTGTGACAGAAAATTTTCTATGCTGGTCCCGGTCTTCGCACAGCTCCGATTTAACGATGCCTCCCTATATACGATATTTTGATAATTTTTTCAATTTTTCGAATTTGGTTATGGTAACGGCTTATGACAAGCAATGCCTATTTAGGTCCACGTCGTATAGACCCTAGTAAAACGGCTATATTCGGTATTTTTAAAATTTTAACAGAATTTTTTAAGCATTTTATTTTTTGAAAATTTCGAAATTCGTTCCAAATGGTGGAGGGTATTAAAAGTTCGGTCCGGCCGAACTTAGCTTCTTTTTTATTTGTTTTCCTTTCTGGCTGTTTCTCCATAAGCTGGCATCAGTTGCTGTGGAAAACAGAATGTACAAACGTTACTTATTCTTTGCAAGCATTTGTGAGTGAGTGTGTGTTGGTGTGTGTGTGTGTGTGTGTGTGTGTAAAAGTATTTCTAGCCGCTTTTTATATCCCCCTTGTGTTGTGAGTGACATCCACTTGCTCGTTTATCGTCAAGTAGGTGTAGCAATTGCATTTATATTCTTCTTACAGTTCGCCATGCCACTCGCCCGACCAGACTTCAATCGGCATTTCCTTTTCCTGCCAGCCAGCCATCCAGTCAGCCAAACAACCATCGAACCAACCAAGTTGTAGCTGGTAAAAAACGGAAATGTAGCATTGTGTTACCTGTAATAAACTCTTAAATCAATATAAGTGCAAAAATACATTCAGCCAAGCAGTATTCCTTGCCCGCCCTCCCACAAATCTCAGTCGAAGATGGAGAAGAAAGAGCCATATGGCGATATATCTGTTTCTGTAACTTTATCTATATTTATATATCTCCCGGAGGATGGATGTACAAAAAGACACACACACACACACACAGACTTACACCTTTCTGGTGAATTTGTATGAATGGATATTGTAGTTCACTTTCATGTTTTGAGTTTCCACTTTTCGTTTATTTCCTTGTTGCTCTATACTTTTTTGTGTTGTAGTTTCACCTGCTCCTCCTCTCCACCTCGTGTTTTTTTTTTTTGCTATTGGCATTAAAAGTATATTTGTTCCGCTTGGCATATTATTTCAATTATTTTGATCATATTTGCTTTTTAACAATATTTTCTACATTTTTGATTTCTCATCTCTGCTTGCTAGCCGAACACCTTTCATTCTTTTGTACTCAATGCTGTTAGCTGTTATTGGTTTCTTCTTTTCTTTCTACTGCTTCTTCGTTTTCCTGTCCAGTAGATATTTTATTTACAACATTTCTTCTGCATCGACTACGACATCACCATCATCGTCATCTCGATTTTCTTCTCTTCTTTCATCTTCATCTGAAGTAATGTAATTTTGTTCGGTGTAACATCTTTGATTGATTTAAATTTATACCATTTGCGTTGATTTTTCGTTTTTTTTTTTTTTTTGTTTTTGCCATCGAAATAACGTTAAGGTGTTGCAGATTGAGTTGACATTTGGAGTGTCATAATTTTCTTAATTTGTATCATCGAATGGTAATCATATCGTCATATTCAATGATAAATGACTTGAGGTCATTGAAATGGAAATTCTTATCAAAGTGATATTTAATTTTAGCGAAATTGGGCAAGAATGTGCGGTGTACATAATATGTAATGGCATATGTATATATTATCTTTGTCACACATTCTTGTCATGTCTCCACTAAATCATAAAATCACTTTATTGAGATTTTCATTTCAATGAACTCAAATCATTTGTCATTGAATAAAAAGCCGTTTGTTGCCTTGTTTCATGCTTAAAAATGTAAAAAACTAAAGTTCGTCATTTATTATTTTAGAATGTTACAAATGAATGACCAATTTTCGACAAAATTCCCATAGCATATCAAGTGCATAATCGGAAAAGAAAAATTGTTTCAAATTCGTTTAAATTTTTTTACGTGATTTTTATTGACCTTCTACTAGCCATATGGCTATCATTTGATAAGGTCAAAACGCGCCTCACACCATGTATCATTATACCAAACAATTCTAGGACGTTTTGAGTCGATTTAGGGTTATCCATCTGTCTGTCAAACATCAACAGTGGCATCCATATCACATTTACTGGATTTCAGACTCCAGCGTCATTCAATCAACATAAAAATGTTCGCCGATCAAAAATGTGACTAAAATTTACGTGCGGACAATATGCTAAGGCTATTTACAGCAGTTACGTGCCTGGCTTCAAAGAGATTATAACGTTGAACCGCTTCTTTATACACAAGCGGAACATTCAAATTCTTGTTGAATTTGTGACTTTTACTCCGATTGGCGTTCAAGACAATTTTTTCCTTTCTGAGTCGACTTATGTATATTTGTTAATTAATACAGAATAAAGACATTTATTGTCTGATTGAGATGTAGTTCTCCTCAAACCATCTGTTTGGCTAAGGGCAAACTCTAATGAAATTTGTAATAATCGGATCAGATTTTGATATAGCTCCCAAGTACAGGGTGAGTTAAAAAAAAACTGCAACCAGCTTCAGACTGCTGGCATTTCTAAGCCACTCGTCCGACAGCTGTTAAAATTATTCCAGTGATAGCTCATTATATTGTTTATACGGGTACAACAGCATTTTTGTGAGAATTTTCCAGAAAAAATTTATTCGTGATGGAATTCAAGTGTGATAGTGTGATTTCTTTATATTTGGCTGGAAAACCACAAGTACCTATCGTTAGAGCACTTCAGCATTTAAATGTGAATAAATCTATTGTATCTCGTACCATCGCTCGTTACTGGTAGTGTAGCCCGACGTCAAAGAAGTGGACAGAAGAAAACAGCAACAACAGCAGAAATCGTTCGAAAAGTAAAGAAGCGACTTGATCGAAACCCGCGTCGCAGTGGCCGAAACATGGCACGTGAGCTGAACATATCGCAATATTCCATTCGGCAAATACTGAAAAATGAGCTCGGGATAAAGCCATTGAAATTCCAAAAAGTGCAAGAAATTCCACCGCAAAAGAAAGAAGATAGACTAAAAAGAGTTAAAGAGTTGCTTCGCTTGGCCGAAATTGGTAAACTGCCGAATTTGGTTTTCTCCGATTAGAAAACATTCGTTGTCCAACAGTTTTTAAACAAACAAAATGATCGTATTTACTTGCCGAAAAGGTCAGCTGAAAATGTGCACCTTCGATTGACCACCAGAACGCAAGCGCCGGCCATGGTGATCGTGTGGGCCGCCATAACAGCCGATGGTCGCTTTCCGCTAGTATTAATCGACCATGGCATCAGAATAAATGCCGAATATTATCGCCAAAAAATATTCTGGAGGGTGTATTAAAGCCTTGGGCACGCAAACATTTTGGCCGCAGACCTTGGACATTCCAACAGGACTCAGCATCATCGCACTCAGCACGCGCCATGAGGTTCCTCGCTTTATGTCCAGCGCATAATGGCCAACAAAATCTCCGGATACCAATCGGTTGGACTATTTTGTCTAGAGTATTTTGGAAACCAAGGTTGGCACTAAAAAATACCAAAATATCGACCATCGGCAAACGCTTTGCCGGGAATGGGCCAATATACCGCAGAGCAACATTCGGGCAACGTGTGACGGTTTCATTGGCCGTTTGAAGGCCATAATTCGTGCCAAAGGCAACCAATTCCAACAAATCTGAACTTATTCTAAAATTTGATGCTATTTCCGATATATTTTGAGTTCATTCAATAAAATTAAAAAAAAAAAAAAAAATGTAAAAATTATGGCGTTTGCCTTTGTTGTAATTTTTTTGTCTCACCCTGTATAGTGATGTCCGATTTCCTAAGTATTGTGAACCAACTGCGTAATATCTGTACGAATCAAATTTGTTTTAGCACACACGGCTGGTATGTCTGGAAATTTCATTTCATTTATTTACCTTGCAAAGAAATATAAATAAGCCCTCAGGGCCCATAACTTATATTATCTATCTACAATACCCTAACATAATACATATTCAACGATTAATTCAAACTTAGCTAATAACATATTAGACCCAATAATTTATCTTGAAAATTCACAAGAAACTCGAACTCTACACCTCGATTCACCATCACCAACTAAACAATAGTCTAGTAGAGCAGTGAAAAGTGTAGCAAAAAAAACGATCTAAAAAAAGGAGAACTATTTTATTAATCACTAAACAGAGTATAAATAGTAACTTACATTTAAACACCCTACAAATAAAATTAAGAAGATAATATAAGGCTCCCCAGCCCAAACAAAAAGAAAACAAAACAAGTAAAAAAAACATTAAGTTCGGCCGGGCCAAACTTTTAATACTCTCCACCTTAGGGTAAAGGAAACATTAGAAGAAATGTGGCAAAATTCATCAAATTACCGAATATCAAGAGGTACCGTTATATGAGGGCTATACCAAAACGTGGACCTATAACTACAATGACTCGCCACACGAACTGGGACCCATTATGATCTACAACTACCAAGTTTTAGAGAAATTCTTCAAAAAATGTGTCGAAAATCATCAAAATGCCGAATATTGGGAGGTACCGTTATATGACGACTATATCAAAACGTGGACCTATACACACAATGTTTCGCTACACGAACTAGGACCCATTATGACCAACAAATACCAATTTTCAGACAAATCCGTGGAAAAATGTGGCATAAATCATCAAAATAGCGAATATTGGGAGGTTCCGTTATATGGGGACTATACCAGAACGGGGACCGATATATCTCATTATCAATACCAACCATCCTAGACACAATACCAATTGCTCTGCTAAATTTTGGCACTCTATGTCAAATAATGTGGGCTGTATCGTGATTTCAACAGACAGCCAGACAGACGGACATCGTTAAGTCGACTTAGAATTTTATGCTGATTATGAATATATATTCTTTATGGGGTCTACGACGAATATTTAAGGATGTTAAAAACGGAATGACAAAGTTAATATACCCTCCTTTCCAAGGTGGAGGCTATAAAAAAAGTCCCATATTAAACTGACGTAACCATTACAAAAACATAACCTACATATTTAGGCGAAGGTACTCAATTACTTTAAACCTAAACAGATAATTAGTATAGGTAAAATTACGTAAGGCCAAAGGAAGCTGATTCCACAATCTCACCGCCCTAACAACAAAGGATCTCTCAATAATGGATGAAGAGTGGAGGGTGAATATGGGTTTAGAGTAAGATATAGATATAGCTCCCATACATATTTTCGTCCGATTACAGTTTATTTGTTCGCCACATATGAAATATTCCTTCAAATGGGATGTTTCTTAGTGGCATTTTCATTCTAGCAAAAAAAGGTTTCAGATCTGTAGAAACTTTAGTTTTGTAGACTATCAAATAGTCGGGCCCGCTCGACTATATCCTTTGCTTAGTTGTTTTAATTAAGGGTACGAAATTTCCCGAACTTTTTTTTTGATAACTTTGCTGTTGATATATTACTCAGCAACTCCAAAGTGTTGTAACTGAATTTTGCATTTGAATTCGATTACATTCTTTTTTTTTACAAAAGCCCATCATTATGAAAAATACTCATATTTTCGAGTTTTCGGATCTAATTCTAATTGGAATTCTTTCGAATTGCGTGCGAAAGAAGACTCATTGTATCACAAAAACAGACATTCATTCATATTTATCCATTTGGTCTAGGCATAAAGTTTGGAATATCTTTGACTATACAATTTTTGACAGACAAAACGTTTTTTTGTTTTGCATTTCAGTGAAATATATCCAAAGCAAAAAGAAGAGAAGAGAAGAACATTTTTTGTAACTCAAAACTTTACTTCATCACTTTGATTTCTTTGACGTTCGTCCCATCAAAGCCTTTGATAACATCACAAATATTAACATTTACTCCACTTTTTTTTTTTGCAAAACGATGGTTGTAGTAATGACAAACTAAAAGCTTTTCCACATTTCTACCTTTTTTCCGCCCCGCTAGCGAGTCAACATTATAACGGTATTATATGCCAAAAATCAACTATTATAAAACAAATGCCACTAAATTTGCTAGCGTGCAAACGCGAAAGCGAACTGCGAATCTCCTTGTCATTCAGTGAAGCAGCAGATATTATTGCAAACGCAAACCTTCCGCTTTGTTTTGTCATCCTTCCTCTTAATATTTTTGTTCGTTTACTATTTGCCTTTGTTCGTTTCCGTTTTGTTGTTGTTGTTGTTTCGTTTATTATTTCATTATTTCGGGGTTTTTGTTTTCGCATGCATTGGGAGCAAAACCTTCATGAGCAGTACCACATTGTACACATTTAATGGATATGGGTAGACTTGTTTGTGTGTGTGTGTGTGTGTGTGAACACATAAAAGGATGATGCCGCCACTTGCATAGAAGCAATGCAAAGATGGGAGGGCAAACAGTAAAAAACACACATTCACACACACACACTCGCCCAAAAAAAAAAACTAACTCTGTGAACAACTTCGCAGTAGTTAGTTTTGAAAGAGCATTATTTTGGCTGCAATTTTAATTAAAAAACAAACAAAACTTTAATTTTAGGAAAACTACTGACATCTACCAAACATGTCGACTTCTATATTTTAGTGTGCATGTGTGTGTGGCTGTGTGCGTATGTCAGCATGTGTATTTATGTGTGCATGAGAGTTTGTATATATTTGTATTCATCTGAATGTGGCATAACAAAATATGCCAATGCAGACATATTCGGGCCATAGCTGGTGTACTAACGTACGGGTACACATATGCATGGATTTGTTTAATATTTCTTCTTTTTGTTTTTTCTTCTTTTTTTTGCTGGGAGAGAAATATCGTTGTTACCAAAAAGGAGTTGCCAAGGGAAACGAAAAAACTCATTGTATTATTATGGAAAATGTTTGAATTTGAAATAAACTAATTTTAATATTTTTATATGAAGTCATGCATTTTATTAACACTACTTAATGTATGGAGGAAAGGTCAGAAGTCGGGCGGGGCCAACTATGTGATACACTGCACCACTATGTGTATTTAGAGTTCCCGTAAAAAAAGTTTATAGTGGGAATTTAATTGAAGTAGATCAGTGCATGATGACTTCGATATGGATTATATTAAAAAATTATTCATTAGAGCAATAGATATGCCGGACTAGGTTTCACCAAATGCTAAAATTCGGTTCAAAAAAAGTAAAAAAAAATCAGCTAAGATCGGCCGGGCCGAACTTTTAATACCCTCCACCATTTGGAAGGAAATTTGAAAAACCAAAACTACTTAAATGAAATCCGTTATATGAGGACCATACGAAGACGTGGATTTGTTACGAAATTTGTTGTCATAACCTGTAGTACTCATTACGAACTTTAAATACGAAATTTAAATAATGTCGCAAAAATCATGAAAATACCGAGTATCGGGAGGCACTGTCATATGGGGGCTATACGAAGACGTGAACCTGAATACAAGATTCTTTGCCATAGGTTGTATTATCCTTTAAGATCTTCCAATACGAAATTTGAAACGATTCCGGTGTATAATGTTGCTGAAATCATGAAAATACCGAATATCGGGAGGTACCCATATATGAGGGCTATACGAAGACTTAAAGCTGCATACAAAATGTTTTCTCATATACTGTAGTACCCATCACGAACTTTAAATATGAAATTTGAAATAATTCCGGTAAATAATGTCGCTAAAATCATCAAAATACCGACGAATTTTTTTGCCATAAGTTGTGGTACTTATTAATATCTTCCAATACTGAAATTTAAATGATTCCGGTCAATAATGTTGCTGAAATCATCAAAATATCGAATATCGGAAGGTATCGTTATATGGGACCTACTGGTAAACTATGAATGTATGCAAAATTTTAGCCTTCTACCTCAATTCGTTCGAGAGATAGCGTGATTACAACAGACAGACGGACATCGATAGATCGTCTTAGAATTTTACGCTGATCTAGAATATATTCTTTGTAGGGTTTATTATGAATATTTCGAGGAATTACAAACGGATTGACAAAGCTAATATACCCTCTATAGAATGGTATAGGGTATAAATAAAAATCGATGCAATTTGGACTGATATTACAAATATGGTAAGCAATAACCTCAAAATCCGATCAAGATGTATATCGAAGCTTTATAAAATTTGAACCGTTCTCTATAAAATATGGCAAAAGTACTTTCGAGCTGTATCTGATATCCCCTATCAAATATCATTGTTGTGGAGTGCATATTATGCATGTGAGGGACTCTAACACCAAATTCTTTCGAAAGTGCAAAATTTCAGTCCACTTGGGCTGATATTAGCTATTTGGTGCATAAAAAACTTGAAATCGTATAAAGATATCTTATGGGAGCTATATCCACATCTGAACCGATCTTGAAAAAATTTTAAACACTTATTTCCTAGCTGTTTCTGATATCTGGTACCAAAGATTATTGTTGTGGAGTGCATATCACACATGTATGAGACTTTAACACCAAATCGGATAAAACATATATATGGGAGCGATGGTCATATCTTAACCGATTTTTACCAAAATTTGATTAACTTGTTTTTAGGATAAATTCAGTCGGAATTGCCAAATTCAGTTAATTTGGGCTGATATTAGCCATTTGGTGCACAAAAAACCCGATATCGGATAAAGAAATGTATGGGGGATATATCCGATCCGAACTCGATAACATTTGATAGAGGTATTTTTGAGCTCCATAAGTTATCTGGTACCATATATCATTGTTATGGAGTGCATAATAAGCATGTGAGGGACTTAAAAGCCCAAATCGGATGAACATTGTAGCTATTGCTATATCTGAACACAACAATTTTAGGGTGAGATAAAAAAACTGCAACAAAGTTAAACTCCATAGTTTTTACATTTTTTTTTAATTTTATTGAATGAAAGCAAAAAATGTCGGAAATAGCATAACATTTTAGAATAAGTTTAAATTTCTTCGATTTTGTCACCTTTGGCACGAATAATGGCCTTTAAACGGCCAATGAAACCGTCAAACGCTGCTCGAATGTTGCTCTGCGGTGTTTTGGCTCATTCCCGGCGAAGCGCATGCTTGAGATGATCGAAACTTTGGTATTTTTCAGTGCCAGCCTTGCTTTCCAAAATTCTCCGGACACACTAGTCCAACGAATTGGTATCCGGAGATTTTAGTGGCCATTGTGAGCTGGAAATGAAGCGAGGATTGCCATTTTGTAATCGTTCTTGAGTGACCCGTGCTGAGTTCTACGGTGCTCAGTCCTGTTGGAATGTCCAAGGTTTGCGGCAAAAATGCTTGTGTGCCCAAGGCTTTAATACATCCTCCAGAATATTTTCCCGACAATATTCGGTATTTATTCTGATGCCACGGTCGATTAAAACGAGCGACCATCGCTTGTTATGACGGCCCACAACGTAACCATGGCCGGCGCTTGAGTTCTGGTGGCCAACCGAAGGTGCACATTTTCAGCTGACCTCTTTGGCTGACCTCTTTGGCAAACATGATCATTTTGTTTGTTTACAAACTGCTGGACGAATGTTTTCTCATCGGAGAAAACCAAAATCGGCAGCGCACCACTTTCGGCAAAGCGAAGCAACTCTTTAGCTCTTTTGAGTCTATTGTCTTTCTATTGCGGTGAAAGTTCTTGCACTTTTTGGAATTTCATTCATTTTTCAATATAGGCCGATATGTTCAGAAGGGTTCGTCCTTGTCCCAAACAAACGTGCAAAATATCACCGCGATCGGGCAATAAATGCGACCGGGACTTTGCTTACATGCATAAATCGACTCAGAATGTGATTCTATTCAGATCATCAAACGGAACTGTGGGTCTAATTCTAACTCCCTTCATAATTTGGAACGGAAAAATATAAAGAGGCCGTTAAAAATATATAATATAGAGAGGGTCTCAACCTCAGCTTTATGCTTTGCTTATTTATAGAAAGTTTTAATAACGACCGATCGGTGTCAACACCGTGTTATTTTTCGTTATTTTACTGCTAACCTTAAATAAGTAGTTAAAGGGTATCAGCTTTTGTGATAACAATATATCTATATAAATGTGCCTTCACGAACAAATTTATAAATCAGTTTATTGTACTCTGTCTTTAGTTTGTAACACCTCGAAATATACATTTTAGACTCCACAAAGTATATATATTCTTGGTCATCATGAAATTCTATGTCGATATTGCTATGTCCGTCCGTCCATATGCCCACCTGTCCGTCTGCGGAAATCAATCTAGCTTCCGAAAGAAATGAAGTAGGTTGATAAAATTTTACTCAAATCTGTATTATGTCTGCAGGACTTTTGGTATTGAAAATGGGCCATGTAGGTTAACATTTTAGTATAGCCTTCATATAACGGTACCTCCCGATATTCGGCATTTTTATGATTTTAGCGACATTATGAACCGGAATTGTTTCACATTTGGTATTTTAAGTTCGTCATGAATATTACAGTCTATGACAGAAAATTGTCTGTGCAGGTCTACGTTTTCATTTAGCCCCCATGTAACACACCTCCCTATATTCGGTATATTAATGTTTTTAGCTACATTATTCTCCAATTTTTTTCAAGTTTCGCATTGTAAGATTGTAATGGCTTGTGGCAAAGGTTGTCTATGCAGATCCACGTCGTCGTATAGACCTTAATATAACGGCTACATTCGGTATTTTCAAGGTTTTAACAGAATTTTGACGGATTTTATTTTATTTTATTTATTTATTTATTTTTTTTTTTTTTTTTGAAACTTGCAAAATTCGTTCCATCTGGTGGAGGGTATTTAAAGTTCGGTCCGGCCGAACTTACAGCTTTTTTACTTGTTTTCTTAATAGTCTCTAGCTTTCTTGGCAGAGAGTATTATAAGTTCGGCTTATTTCTTTTGTATCTATGGAGTTCTTGCTCTTAAACGTTTGCAATTTTAGTTAATAGGTTTTAATTGAGTCCATGCTGCCTATGGTATTGATGGATCTTAGAAGTGATCGAATATAGCTGCCACCATCAATTATACCCCATTCTTTTTCCTTCCAAGCACAATAATTTCTCAACGTTTATTTGACTTTGTATTATGTATTATCATATATTGTTTCTTCTAAAATTATATATCCCGTTAACTTTTTTGAATTTTATTTGCCTTTGGCATCTCAGCACTTAACCACCCCTATTGCCATGGCAAATGTGGATAAAATCTCCTGAAACCATGAAATAAACTTTGCAATGCATCCTATTGCCCACTCCTCACCTCTCCACACCCTGTTTCTGGGACAGTTAACGCACGGCATATGCAAAACACTGTTATTTCGGGCCATGAGTATCGGCAGCACTTGAATATTTCCGTTCACATTCGAAAAAATATAAAAACAAACGGCGTCACCGCCGTCACTGTCACCATCATCACAACCACCAGCAATGCCACAGAAGGACACCCGACATGAGTGTTGGTCTTTCTAAAACAAAACGAAAAAATACCAAAAAATACTGTATCCTTTGTTTTTCTAGGCAAAAGTTTTGTTTTTTTTCTCTCTTGTTGTTGTTGTTGATTTTAATTTTATTATAATCTTACACTCCTTTAAGGGTCCCGTCCAATGCATCATGAATGGCTAAGAGATTCGCTTAAAAGTCGTTTTATATCTGAATGTGTGAGTGAGCGTATGACTGTGTCTGTGTCTATCACCCTTTGTTGTTAGTAGACGTTTTCCATTCTTTTTGGAAAATGTTGACTTTACCAACACAAACATAATGTTGGTGCTAATGTGAAATAATTTCCTTTAGCATATCCCGTTTTAGTTCTGTTGGAATATGTTTCCGTTATGACCAACATTGGCTGGTGGGCTGGGTGTTGGAGTCCAGACGATGAGAGTATCTATTTGTGTATTTGAAACAAAAATCATCTCCGAACTAAAATAGTAACTGAGTTTTATTGTTAAAACTAACTGGCTATTTCAGTTAGCCACTTTGTCCAAGCGAATAAGTTGTATGTGTCATCTGTGTCTATTTATTTAAAGTGAATTTGCATATGGCATAATTCCATTATTTGGAAAATGAGAGTGGCTGTTTATTTTGGATTGTGTTTTTTGGCAAGCGGTTTGTTGTGAATAGATTTAAATGGTGGTTACAGTCATATGACATCAACCATTTTTTCTCTGGAATATATATAAAAGGGTAGTGAAATAACTGACTGAGATTCAATGCTCAGATGAAATGGCTGAAGAGAGCGAATAGACGAATCAAAAGGTTTTTGAAAAAATTCTAACTGTAAGTTTACGAAAAGTTCTAAAATGGTACCAATTTGGTATGATAATCAAGGTTGTGTACTTATTGTGCAAACTGTATGAAATGGTACTTCATTTGGAACAGTTTGGTTTAGGATGAAGGGGTAAAGCTGGAATGGTAAAGTTTGTATTGGGGTCCCTGTTGGTGGTAGGTGTGTGATAAAGAGGTGGTTTTAGATATGTGTACTACAAGTGGGAGAAAAGTGCTAAATTGTACTTTACAGGATGAAATGAAAACACTGCAACAAAGTCAAAAGTAATAATTTTTAAATTTTTTCTAATTTTTATTGAATGAAAGAAAAAATGTCGGAAATAGCATCACATTTTATAATAAGTTTAGATTTGTTCGAATTGATCACCTTTGGCACGAATTATGGCCTTCATGGCTAATGAAACCGCCACACGCTGCCCGAATGTTGCTTTGCGTTATTTTGGCCCATTCCCGCCGAAGCGCTTGCTTGAGGTGATCGACACTTTGGTATTTTTTAGTGCCAACCTTACTTTTCAAAATACTCCAGACACAATAGTCCAACGGATTGGTTTCCGGAGATTTTGGTGGCCATAGCAAAGTGAGTAAATGGATTGAGCTTGAGATCTGAAATTTGATATTAGGGTGGTATCTCGCGTTGGGTCTGGTGGTGGTTTTAGAAACGAGTACTATCAGTGTTTGAAAAGGGATAAGTGGTACAAAATTGTGTATTGGCTGGAGAATTCCGTTGGTATTCCGTTCATAGCATAAGGCTATAATCCTCATTGACTTAGTAGGGCCGGTCACATATAGTGTTCGGTTTGTGGCAGGATTGGGGAGACTTGCTATTGCAAGCGGTTTGCCAAAGGGTAGTTAGTGATTTCCGAATCATTTGCCGCTTCTGCTGTTGTCCCTCAAGGGCTTTGACTCGCTGTTTCGCAGGAGCTTCGACTCCGTGTTCAGCAGGAGTTAGTGGAGTAGAGGTGGTTATAAACCGTAGCGCTAACCAGAGTAGTTGCCTAGCCATTGAAGAAATAGCTTAACCCGAAAATTCCATTAACGAGTGGCCGAATCCGAACGAGTTCCAATCCATCTACAAAGACCTACACATCGATTCCCGATTCCACTTTTAACGAACGAGTCCCTATCCACCTGCAAATGTCTAGACATCAGCTACCGCTCCAACACTTCACGAGTTGCCGAACTCGAACGAGTCCCTTTCAACGCCAGCGTCACCCGAATACAGACATCGTAATTCCTGACAACAGTCAAACCGCAACATCGCAACATCGGTTTAAGAGCTACGCAACATCGTAGCTCCGATCTTCCTCATCGATCAACATCCGACGGTCATCCACGAGTACCCGATCACCTCCAAATCGTCGACTAACCACACTTCACATCAACCACCGGATTACTCATTGTGAGCAACCCGACAACATCGTTCCCAATTGCCCACGAGTCGTTCACCTTCCTTCCTACGAGATGAGTAAACGTCAAATTCCCGAATATCTCCGAAGTCCATACGCTATCCTATACTGCATATTTATCTTTTCGTATTTCAACCCGAGTAGATTGTAAAAAATCAACAAAGCCCTGAAATCTACTCTGAATATCTCATAAGGTATAGTGGCTCCTTATAGAGACCCTGGGTACAGCTGAGCTTACCTCTGCCGACAAGAAAACCAAGTTACATGGTTTTTGACAGATGTAGTACAAAAAGCATGATAATAAATTTGGGATTGGGGCTTAGGACAGAGCTAGAATTCTGAAATTATATATGGAGGCCACTGTTGGAATTCATTTTTAGAGAAAGAGGTGAATTTAGGAATGCGTTCTATGATTGTTCGAAAAGTATTACATGCTACAAAATTTGCCGTTAAGTAAATGGATGGAGCTTGAATCCTGATATTTAATATAAAGGTCAGTGTTTCTTTGATTTAGTTAAAATGGTGGCCATTTTATTATGAAAAAACGTTGAAATAGTTTTGACAAGAAAAATCGTTTTTGGAATCATTCTGCAAGAATTTTAAACGGTCCTGATCAGTATTTTTTCTATGAGGTAACTTATTTTCTATGAAAATGTTGACCTGTTGTGAGGGAGGGCCAGAAGGAGTCGACCGAATTTGCCCATCTCCGAACATAATCTAAGTTTGAAAATATCATAACGAAGTAGCAAGTGTAGATCGGGTACTCTCTTCAATAGTTATCGGACTCACAAGCCAAACAAACAGACGATATTACCTAGATCGACTCCAAATGACATGAAAAAGTGTTCCTCCAAAATTACCTTAAAACTTTCATTTCGATGAGGCACGTTTTGGACGTATAAAATAATATATATCCCTCAACAGTCATATGGCTAAGAGTAAGAAAGCACATATTTTTGTTAGTTACCTCACTTTACATCCCAGCCGCCGCTTTGATCACACTCGACCATTTCACAGGAGTCTCGGTGCACCATATTTGTAATCTGCCATTGAAGTTTATTTAGTTTTGTTATTATTGTCAACGTTAGTTTTAGAGTCCTTTTCATGCTTTGCAGGCTTCAGCCATGTCCGCAGCTGACTGTCATGTGTGTGTGTTCTGTGTGTCTTTTGTATAACTTTAATAGAAAACGTTTTCGAATAAATCTGTAGAATAAAAAAAAAGATTTTTTGACATTTATAGAAGTTTTAGTTTAACTGCATATACGAGTATCTGTGGTGTTGAAAACTTTCCGTTCAGTTAAAGTCTTGTGCAATAAATTTGTTGTGATTATAATTTTCGGTTCATTGCAGTAAATTGATTTAACTGAGTTTATTGTTGTATTATTACTCTATTGTGCACTTTTAGGCAAGTTAATAGAGCTTCCCTTGCTGTAAAGGAAATGTGCTGCGGTTTTTATTACTTTTTATGCAGTACATAACGTCCCACAGAGAATAAATATTCATAATATGTCGCGATTTTCAAAATTTCACTGCCTACGTGTTAGGGGTATTATAAGTTTGATTGGGCCAAAAACTATGTAACACCTCGAAATATTGGTCCTGCACATAGTTAATCTAGGTGTGAATGTCTGTCCGTCAATGTTAAATTGTAAGCCTATTGATGTTGAAGATGGTCGCGAAATATTTTTACACATACGGTGAGCAATTGCGTGAAATCGGATGATGATGTATACCGAAGCTTTTTAAAAATCTAAACCGTTCTCGACAAAATTTGGCAGAGGTATTGTCAAACTCTATCTGATGTTGTTGATATCCAACATCATCCTATCATATCCTTATTGTTAAGTGCATATTATGCATGTGAGGGACTTTAAAACTGAAATCGGATCAAAATATATATGGGAGCTATACCAAGGGTTATTGTTGTGGAGTGCATTTTAGGATATATGGGTCAGTATTTTTATACCCTATTGTTATGGGCATTATGTCTTTGTGCATTTGCTAAATAGACCCATAATTTCTTTGAATAACCTGCATAGAATCATATTCTGAGTCGATTTTTGTATGTCCGTCTGTCTATGCATTTTTGTAAATAAAGTACAGGTCGGATTTATTGCAGGAACGAGATGAAATTTTGTTCTAACAATTTGTGTGGCCTGAGGACGCACCTTATTGGAGATAATCGGTCAAAATTTATACATAGCTTCCACGTATACCTTCGTCCGATTTGCCTTTAATTGTGCCCCAAATCAGTAATATAAGTCCAAATAGGAATTTGGAATTTGGCACATACGACAATATTAAGCCTACAAACAGCATAGAAATACCTCTGCTTAATTTTATAAGGATCGGTTCGCATTTTCATCAGCCAAATAAGAAGGATTTTGAAAAATATAGTTTCAGTCCGTCAAATTAAGTGCAATTCGATTAAATTATAACTGCTTCAAAGCCATAATATAATTCAACAACGATCATAAATTCCGCATAAAAATCCTCATAACTCCTTAAATATTAACATTTCGGGGTTTTAAGTACGTTTTTTCATTGAGATTATTAAAGAGGAAAAATAGCGTATTTTAAAACGCTCACAACTCAATAAATATTGACATTTCGGGTTTTTAAGCATGTTATTTCATTGAGATTATTACAGAACATGCGAACATATTTGAGGCTCGAACTTGTCTATGTCATAGAACAGTTTGAAGTTCAAACAAGAGGCTCAAACATGTTCGCATAGAACAGTTTGAGGTTCACACATGAGTTTCAAACATGTTCGCATAGAACAGTTTGAGGTTCACACATGTTCGCATATAACAGTGTGAGGTTCACACATGTTCGCATAGAACAGTGTGAGGTTCACACATGTTCGCATAGAACAGTGTGAGGTTCACACATGTTCGCATAGAACAGTGTGAGGTTCACACATGTTCGCATAGAACAGTGTGAGGTTCACACATGTTCGCATAGAACAGTGTGAGGTTCACACATGTTCGCATAGAACAGTGTGAGGTTCACACATGTTCGCATAGAACAGTGTGAGGTTCACACATGTTCGCATAGAACAGTGTGAGGTTCACACATGATCGCATAGAACAGTGTGAGGTTCACACATGTTCGCATAGAACAGTGTGAGGTTCACACATGTTCGCATAGAACAGCGTGAGGTTCACACATGTTCGCATAGAACAGCGTGAGGTTCACACATGTTCGCATAGAACAGCGTGAGGTTCACACATGTTCGCATAGAACAGTTTGAAGTTCAAACATGTTCGCATAGAACAGTTTGAAGTTCAAACATGTTCGCATAGAACAGTTTGAGGTTCAAACATGTTCGCATAGAACAGTTTGAGGTTCAAACATGTTCGCATAGAACAGTTTGAGGTTCAAACATGTTCGCATAAAACAGTTTGAGGTTCAAACATGTTCGCATAGAACAGTTGGAGTTTCAAGCTTGTTCGCATAGAACGGTTTGAGGTTCAAACATGTTCGCATAGAACAGTTTGAGGTTCAAACATGTTCGCATAGAACAGTTTGAGGTTCAAACCTGTTCGCATAGAACAGTTTGAGGTTCAAACCTGTTCGCATAGAACAGTTTGGGGTTCAAGCTTGTTCGTATAGAACAGTTTGAGGTTCAAGCTTTTTCGAATAGAACAGTTTGAGGTTCAAACAAGTTCGCACAGAATAGTTTGAGGCTCAAACTTGTTCGCATAGACCAGTTTGAGGTTCAAACGTGAACGTCAAACATGTTCGCATTGACCAATTTGAGGTTCAAACATGTTCCCATGGAACAAAGAACAGTTTGTGGTTCAAGCTTGTTCGTATAGAACAGTTTGTGGTTCAAGCTTGTTCGTGTAGAACAGTTTGTGGTTCAAGCTTGTTCGTATAGAACAGTTTGAGGTTCAAACAAGTTCGCACAGAATAGTTTGAGGCTCAAACTTGTTCGCATAGACCAGTTTGAGGTTCAAACATGAACTGTTCTATGCGAACATGTCTGAGCTTCAAAATGTTCTATGCGAACATGTTTGAACCTCATGTTTGAGCCTCAAACTATTCTGTGCGAACATGTTTGAACCTCAAACTGTTCTATACGAACATGTTTGAACCTCAAACTGTTCTATACGAACATGTTTGAACCTCAAACTGTTCTATACGAACATGTTTGAACCACAAACTGTTCTATACGAACAAGCTTGAACCACAAACTGTTCTATACGAACGAGCTTGAACCACAAACTGTTCTATACGAACGAGCTTGAACCACAAACTGTTCTATACGAACAAGCTTGAACCACAAACTGTTCTATACGAACAAGCTTGAACCACAAACTGTTCTATGCGAACTTGTTTGAGCCTCGAACTGTTCTACGCGAACATATTTGAGCCTCAAACTGTTCTATGCGAACATGTTTGAGCCTCGAACTGTTCTATGCGAACATGTTTGAGCCTCGAACTGTTCTATGCGAACATGTTTGAGCCTCAAACTCATCTATGCGAACAAGATTGACCTTCAAACTGTTTTTATTAATAAATATTGACATTTCGGGGTTTTTAACATGTTATTGAATTGAGATTATTAAAGAGGAAAAATAGGGTATTTTAAAACGCTCATAACTCCTTTTATGTTGACATTTCGGGGGTTTTAGCTTACTTTTTCATTGAGATTATTAGAGAGGAAAAATAGGGAATTTTAAAACACTCATAACTCCTTAAATATTGACATTTTGGGGGTTTTACCTTGATTTTTCATTGAGATTATTAGAGAGGAACAATAGGGCATTTTAAAACGCTCATAACTCCTTAAATATTGACATTTTGGGGGTTTTAGCTTGCTTTTTAATTGAGATTATATGAGATGAACAATAGGGCATTTTAAAACGCTCTATTGACATTTCGGGGGTTTTAGCTTGCTTTTTCATTGAGATTATTAGAGAGAAAAATAGGACATTTTAAAACACTCATAACTCCTTAAATATTGACATTTTTGGGGCTTTAGCTTGCTTTTTCATTGAGATTATTAGAGAGGAACAATAGGGCATTTTAAAACGCTTATAACTCCTTAAATATTGACATTTCGGGGTTTTTAGCTTGCTTTTCCATTGAGATTATTAAAGAGGAAAAATAGGGCATTTTAAAACGCTCATATCTCGTTAGATATTGACATTTCGGGGTTTTTAGCATATTATTTGATTGAGGTTATTAAAGAGGAAAAAGACTGCATTTTAAAACGCTCATGAGTCCTTAAATATTGACATTTCGGGGTATTTGGTATGTGTTTTCATTGAGATTATTAAAGAGGAAAATAGGGTATTTTAAAACGCTCATAACTCCTTAAATATTGACATTTCGGGGGTTTTAGCATGTTATTTCATTGAGATTATCACAGAGGAAAAATAAGGTATTTTAAAACCAGTTTTTTTTAAATTTGTTCTTTAGATTTCCAATTATTCGAACCTATTTAAAGGGATTTAAAATTTGAAAAAAAAAAAAATTTTTTTCACCAATTTAAAGCTTCACATTGCACAAATTTATCCATATTGTATCGGTATAATGCCTATCCTCCTCTTCATTGTCAATTGCATACATTCGGTTTAACATAAACATTTTAACCACTTAATAGTGGCTCTTTAAACGTACTTTTTACTCCTCCGAGCAGAAAAACGTAGCAAACTATTTGGCAGCATACTCTGTTGAAAAAAGTTATTGTAACTAAAATAAACTTTAACACCCTACAAGCCAGCCAAATACATACATATAAACATATGTATCTATATAAAACAAAAATGAACAACAGCGCGTTTGTTTTTTCGTGTGGCGTTAAAGTAACAAAAAAAAAACGGGAAACGCATTCACATACATCGACATTGAAGCCCAGAAACTCACAGCTAATGTTAAATCGGTGAGAGTGTCTGTGTGTTTTTACCACACATCTGGGTGTGTGTGCATGTGCGTGTGAAGGGTTTTTGTATCTCTTTAAATCCCTTACCGCCCATATGCATGTACATACCTACATAGATGAGCCTGAAAATATATCTCTGTGTGTGTGTTTTTTTATAGTATGAGTATATCTATATCTGTGTTTTTGTTGTCTATGAATGAACACTTTTCTATAGTGTTGGAATAACACTCAACTTTCGGTTCGGTTAAAAGCCGAGAGTATCGCAAATGGTTTTACTTGGTGTAAAATGGCATACTTAATGTAAACAAGTGCCACTCCACAGTTACAAAATAAACGCAAAACACTGATGCGAAACAAAAAACGCACGCTCGCTTAAACCATTTTTGCCATTGCTGTTTTGAGCTCTGATATTTTGTTAAGCAAATAACAATAAATGAGCCCGGAACTAAGCCACCACCGAACGATGAAGCAACGGTCAAGCCCGACAAGGAAACGATGATGATGAAAAAGAGACCCAGCAGAACACCATGAACGGCCAGCGACAACGGCACAGCCATAACAGGAAACGACGGCACACAAATTGGTCATTGGCTTAAAGGATTCCCTGATACAATTTATTACTACTTTCCCGAAAGAATTTCGGAATCAAAAATTATTCGCACACCAAAGGATTTTTTGCAATTAATTGTAATCTTTATTCATAATTGATGGTGGCTTTTTGGTATTTTTTGGCTACTTGGAAACGGGATGGGAAAAATAAGATGAATGTGATACCAGAAATAAGGCATGGCGATATTTAAACGCCAAAAGATTTATTTTTTGTTCCATGAGCAACAGTTATTGTAGGCCCATTAAAAAGGGGTTTAGATGTCAAATGGAGAAATTTAGGGGAATATTAAAATAACCAACAACAATAACCATTTTTTAGGCAATCGAATATGAAAATGTAACGAAGGCAATTAGTCGAAGTCGCGTCAATCAGGCTTCCTTAACTGTATTTAAATTGTATTTTTGAAGCTCTAATAAATAAATGAAATTCAAATCTCAAAATATATAAAAAAGTAAAAAAGCTGAAAGTTCGGCCGGGATGAACTTTGAATACCCTCTAGCATTTGGAACAAATTTTGCAATTGTCAAAAAATAAATAAATATATAAAATCTGTTAAAAATGCTGTTAAAATCATAAAAATTCTGAATGTAGTCGTTATATTAGGGTCTATACGACGACGTGGACCTGTATAGGCAACCTTTGTTATAGGCCATTACAATATTGAAATGCGAAACTTGAAAAAAAATCGTAAATAATGCAGATAAAGTTCAATAATATGGGGGAAATACCAAAACGTCGAACTATCATAGGCTGTAATATCCCTTGTGAACCTGAAATATCAAATTTGAAACAATTCCGGTGAATAATGTCGTTAAAACCATCAAAAGACCGAATATCGGAAGGTGCTGTCATATGGGGGCTATACGATGACGTGGACCGGTACAGACAATTTAGGCTGTAGTATCCACAACGGACTTCAAATACCAAATTTGAAACAATTCCGGTGAAAATGTCGCTAAAATCACCAAATACCGAATATCGGGAGGGTCCTTAGATTTGGAGAAGGTTTTGGAAAAACATACTAAAGAGTACTATATGCGCTATCTGGGAAGGGGCTGAGTTGGAAGTCCAAAATATGACATTAGGACCACGTTTTGTGCGGTTTGGATAATACATGAAAGGATTTGGAAATGCGTATTATTTCGTACTAAAAGTACTAAATAGTTTTTACTTTAGTATTTGGGGGACGGAAAAAAATTACTTGAAATCTGAAATTTGTTATAAGGATCGCAGTTTGTGTATAGGATTGAGAATTAAAGATAATTTCGAATATATGTACTACAAATGTACTAAATAGTACAATATTTTGTACAATATAGTACTGGGAGGTGATTTCGGGAATATGTACTATAATTTTGCGAAACTATACGGAATGGTGTTAAATTTGTATTGGGTGAAGGAGTAGGGCTGAAAGCCTCAAATTTGATATTGAGATCTCTGTTCTCTCTCTGTTGGTGTCCAGAATTGAGATATTGAGGTGGATTTGGGAAATATGTACAATAATTGTTCGAAAAGATCCTCATTTTTGGATCACTGTTGGTGTCAAGGATAGACAGATGTAGATTGTTTTGGATATGCAGACTGAATGTTACTAAATTTTGGGTATTGGGTAAAGCTGAAATTTGATATTGAGGTCACTTTTGGTGTCAAGTTTATAGTTTTTGACAGAACAAATGTCAAACTGAACATATTGTGCATTTTGAATCATTAAAGAGCCTAATGCGAATTGTTGGAAAGAATCTACAATTTTGAGGTGAAACTTTCGCTGACAAAATAGTGATCGAGCGATTGAACTAGTTAAAATATATTTTAACTTGCATTATGGTTATTGAAAATATTGACCCTTTATGAAGGAGCTACTGTAAGAGTAGACTAATATTGTCCACTTCGCATCGGACCTAACTCTGACATAAAAATTACGACTTGCCAGGCTCGGATTATTTCGAGAGATTTATATGAGATTTGTGTAAAAATTGTTGAGAAAAAGTCTAACTGGGAGGTACCAGAAAGGGTGGACCGACATATAGGATCTATGGTTGATAGAAATAATGGGATACCCAAAGTTTGAATCAAATTGCTGACTTATTTCACATATATATAATTATTCAAAAATGTAACCCCTCCGCCTAGGGAAGGTAACAGAAGGAGTCAGCCAATATATACTATATTCATATCAAATTTTGCGTTGGTAAAAATATTGGAATGTGGCAAGATTGCAAAGGATCGTATGCTTATTTCGCATTTTATACTCACATCTGTAAGCATTGGAATGTGGTAAATTTGAGAAGAATCGGGTGTTTATTTCGCAGTTTATGAACGTTATGGTAATTAAACATTTTAACACGTTGTGGAGGAGATACTATAAGGAATTGATCGATATATCCCTTATTCACACCAGAACTTGCGTTTGTAGTAATACCGAGGTTGGAAAGAATCAGTTGCTTATTTCGAGTTTTATAATACTCATAATTATTCAAAATTTTGGCCCTTTGTGGGGGAGGTACCAAAAGAAGCGGACCGATATTACCCATATCCAAAACCAATCTAAGTTTAGGGAGTAGTCTGCTTTTTGCCATTTTCAGACCAGATCTTGTCGTGGTAGAAGTATTTGAATAAGAATCAGATGCTTATTTCGGTTACTCAATATTTTGACTAGTTGTGGGGGAGGTACTAAAAGAAGTTAGCCGAATATATCCCTTCTTCACACTAGATCTTGTGTTAGTATAAATTTTGGATGTGTTTGGCTTAGCACTGATGAAAACATAAGGATTTGCCAAAATCGAATGTTCCTTTATTTCTATGAGGTGAATTATTATTATTATTATTTTTTTTTTTTTGTTAACCATTTGTAGGGAATGTACCAGAAGGAACGGACCGATATTACCCATTTCCAAAATTGATCTAAGTTTAATAATAATATTACGTTATACCAAGTGTTGTCGAAATCGGATAGTCCCTTCGAGAATTATTGTGCGCACCACGCCGACAGACGAATACCGCTAGATCGGCTTAAAATGCCACAAAATGGATTTCGTCGAAAAAGGCTCGGGTCTAAAATCGCTATTTCGATATATAAAATGATATATACTCTTTGTAGCTTTATGACGAACTTGTAGTACTCTCCACGATGTACACTGTCTGTTAATCATTAACAATAATAATGGTTTGTTGGCTTTAAAGTCCTGCGTTAGAGGTTCTCGCTTGTGGTATTGAATTTAAGGAAGAGTCTTTTTTTTAAAGTAAAAGATTATTTATGTTTTTTTGTCTCATTTTGTCAGTTTACTATCCACTTAATAAATTAAAGTATACCTCTCCCTTTCATCATCTCTTTCCTCATTCGCGATATATTAAATAAACACAACTATTTAACAGGTATTGCTTTACAAATCTAGTTCTCAAAATGAAAACGTTCCCAAAACTCTAATTAAATTTTGCCTGACAAATATTTAAAATGTTTTAGTGTCTGCATAAATCACATCTACTTTCACATCTACTTGACTCGACGCTACACGTACTATATATATTTTTTAAACGTGCCTAAAAGTAGTCTCTCAATTCCTTTGCGCCTTACCAACCCCCTTTGGCGTGAGTTCATTAAAATACTTTTCGTACCATAAACATACAACTTCTTTCCACTTTTGTTTTAAATGTGGCCACTTAAAACTTCACTATGAAATATTTTCACGACCATTTGAGGGAAAGACATTGGTTTCGGGGAAACAAAACCAAAAAAGAAAAAGGCTAATTATGAGGTTATCTGTGAAGGTATTTGAAAATATGTGGACTATAGAGGCGATATATGGAGCTCACAAATTTTATTCCATACACACATTGCGTAAACCACATATATATTCTTACTAATAAAATCCGAGAATTTTTGCATTAAAATTTTAAATCAGTATTTAAATTTTAATTCCCAATTCTTTAAACACACCACTGTGTTGGAAAAATATAAAGTGCAGCTTAAGTTTATGGACACGACCAACGACACAATGGAATGTAAAAGCGACAACAAAAGCAAAAAAGCATCGAAAGATAGTATCACATAAGGGTTGAGAAACCCGGCACAGTTAAGTCAGGACCAGTTTTTCTAAAAACCGCCCAAAATCGACCATATCCGCCCAAACTGTAAAAAGTTGAATAATTTATATGTAGTTTGTATTCAAGTAAATTTTATTGAAAATTTTACACTATACATAAAAAAAGGTACTCAAGTTTTATTACATTCAATGTATTAAATACATTAGAGAAAATAAAAATTTGATTGTTGTTCAAGTTTTTTTATATACTTGTTTTTTTATATATTATATATATATATATATTTGAAAAAGTAACATAATACAAAAATTCAATGTATTAAATACATTAAAGTCATTAATATTATTCAGGTTTTTATACACTACAGCACTATGTGTTAGGGGTATTATAAGTTTGATTGGGCCAAAAATTATGTAACACCTCGAAATATTAGTTTCCCACATAGGAAAGTATATATGGATCTTCCTATCTCGCCGAGCTGAGTCGATCTAGCTATGTATGTCCGTCCGTCCGCCTGTCCATATTAATTTGTAATCACTCTACAGGTCGCAATTATGGACCGATCACGAAATTTAGAATGGAGGTGGGGCTAAGGTTAGAATAGAACCCTATTTCTTTTGGAGATGATTGCATAATATTTAGGGGTTGAAATGGACCAAAAACTAAAAAAAATTCCTGATATTGCAGTTGCTCTACAGGTCGCAATTATAGACCAATCAAAGCGGAAGTTAGCATGCGGCTAGAGCTTAGGGCTGGGCAGAAGCCTTCCAATTTTGATGGTCATCGGGTAATATTTAGTGGGTGAAATAGGCCACAACATTTGTGTTAAATAAAAGTCAAATTTTCCATTAAACCGCGAATATTTTTAATCCCGGCGAAATCACAAATAGACGAACAGGTCAATTCTGACCGTTACGTAGATGCCGATAGTAAAAATATCGGATATATATAGCGAAATATATACAATGTATATATACAAAGGAAGGGGATGTCAGCTAGAATGCTTATATCTTCAGAAGGGCTGGAGCGATTTGAACAAATTTTGTCAATTTAGAAAGCCCTTGTGGCATTAAAGTATAAATACTAAAAAATCGAATAAAAAGATACCAATAATGATATTCATATAGATTTTGTAGTATTTTGTGACATTTTTTTTTTCTTATATTTGCGATTTTTTCAAATTGACTTATAATATTGAAGTATTTATTTTGTAATATTTTTTCACTTTACAACACAGGTTAGGGTTATGTTTTATATACAGATTGCAATTATCGTTCGATCCTCACGAAATTTTTCACAAAGGGTTAGGCTCAGAAGGGCTTAGCCTATTGATTTCAAAGATGTCCGCAATATGTTTAGGGGTTGAAATGGACCAGCAACTCAAAATGTTCCTGATTTTGCAGCCGTTATAATGATCCCAAATATAAACCTAAGGACACGAAATCTCGCATGAAGTTAGAGCTTAGGACAGTGGGTAGACCACTACTTTTGTGTAAATAAATACCAACATTACTTACAGGCGATACACAATAGGCGAACTTCTGGCTTTGTTATGCTGATTTCGTTGACGAATATAGCCAAATATCGTAGACAAGCAAATCATATAGATGAGTCTAAATTTGGAGACACAGAGGGGCCTCTTGCTTTTGGAGATGATCGCAAAATATTTAGGGGCTTAAATGAACCAAAAACAGAAAAAAAAATCCTAATCACACAATTGAAGCCAATCGACACGGCTGAGAAGATAGGTAAGCACAGCGAATGCGAATGGTCAAAATGCTGGGTTGCCCATATTCGACGGACCCATGACTCTTTGGGACCATTCCAATCGACGAGGCTTGTCCGCAGGCAACATTCTTTGCGTCAATTGAATTTTGTACGGGAACAAATGCAAATCAATGTGAATAATCCGTTGTAAAGTGGACCGAGCCAAAAATTCAGTTAGAAATAAACAAATTAAATTACTTAAAAATAAACATTGAAAAATAAATTTGTACCCAATATGGAAAAATATGGAAAAAATCCGCCCAAAATCCGCCCAAACCACAAAATTTATCTTTTTTCCGCCCAAATTTGGACGGAAACGCCCAAAACGGCAACACTGGTCAGGACAAAAACAAACGCGAGTCATTTTTTTGTCCGTCACTCTTCCATCTCGTCGACCAACGTTCAAGCGCCATTAATTTTACTTTTTCACAACTTAGCTTGGCCATTTTCTTGAGGTTCGTTAATTGACACTCTTTTCATGCTTATTATAATTTTGTTATTGTTGTTGCTGTCGTTGTTGTTCTTGGCAAAGGCAACCCCAGTAAAGTCATAATGCAAAATATTAATGTAGCAACCACGACCTGGAAAATCTCTACGTTGGGAGTTCAGAAGAAAGTTAATTTTTAACTTGGGGGAGGATTATCTGATTATCAATCACTGCTTTTTAATTAAATGATGGAGCTTTTATTTTTAGTAAAAGTAGAAATCCTCTGTTGGGTATTATTATAAAATCAAGGCCTTTTCCATTCTCATTCATACCAATTTAAATTGTTTTACAAAAATAAAACTCCGAAAACGTGGTCTTCAAGAAAATAGTACTAACTTATCAAAAATACACTATATTGGCTAAAATTTTTATTAGAGCACGATCTTAAATAATAATAATTCTTATATGGACCTTAAAAACGTTTTTCGTATATACAGTACTATATCCCTCAAAAGTTCACAATGATGCCTCGGGTGGTTCTAAATAAATATATATTTTTTTATTTAGAAATTACAACACAGATTGTCCAAGAACAAACAAATAACTAAAAATCCCTAATTATGGATGAGACTTCCCTTAAATTATGTTCTTAAAATTGTATTCAAAAAACAAAAGAAAATTAATAAACAATTAGAGATTGCCTTGAGCTTAGATTGCCTTAAGCTCAAATTGACTTGGGTAATAATATATATTGAAATACGAAACTTAAAAAAATCGCTAAAATCATCAAAATATCGAATATACAGATGTACCGCTATATCGAGGCAATACGAATACAAGGACCTGCATAGAAAAATGTTGTCACAGGCTGTAGTATCTATTAGGAAACTCAAATACGAAATTCTAAACAATTTCGGTGAATATTGTACCTAAAATTGCAAAATACTGAATATAGGGAGGTACCACTATACGGGCCCTATACGAAGACCTGGACCTACAAAGACAATTTTCAGTCACAGGTTGTAGTTCCCATTACGAACTCTAACTACGAAATTTGAAACAATTTCGGTGAATAATGTCGCTAAAATCATCAAAATACCGAATATTGGGAGGTACTGCTACATGAAGGCTTTACGAAGACCTCAATCTGCATAGGATTTTTTTCCACAGATTGTAGTAACCAATTATATCTCTCAATATAATGTCGCTAAAATCGTCAAAATTCCGAATACTGGGAGGTACCGTTATATGGATGCTATAAAGTACTCAGAAGAAACTCTTTTCGTGGATTTTCAGACAGTTTCATTGAGAAATGTTTTCGACTACAATCATTGAAATACCGAATATCGAAGGGGGTGGGGGGATACCGTTACGAACTCAATATACCCTTCATACAATACATAGCCAAGGGTATAAAAACGATGTAAACAGGTTCGAGAGATTCGATCTAGAACATTTTAGTCATATAAATGTTATATTAGAAATTTTTATGGGATTGAAAATGATATATACATGGGTTATCTTTTTGCATAGCCCCCATATAACCAAAAATTATTTTAGCCACTTTTTCCTACGAGTTGTGGGGAATTTGGTATTTGAAGTTCTTAGTGGATACTAACCTCACAGACGGATAGCTGTCTATATATGTATAAGTTTTCCTATAGCGCCCATATAATGGTTGCTACCGATGTTCGGTATTTTGAAGATTTATGCTAATTTTTTTAAAATTTGGCTTTAAAAGCCCGATACCAATGACTAAAAAATGTTTACATAGGACCACGTTTTTCTATATCTCTAACTTGACGGTGTATCCTTATATTCAGTATTTTGATAATTTTATCCCCATTTTTTAACGGAATTATTTTTTTTTATTATAAGCTCACAATCCTTGTCTAAATATTTAATCCCATTACTTTTTTCTAAATTTTGGGCCGTGCCGAACTTTGAAAAATCTGGTTTAAAGAAACTGAAGGCTATTGAGGCCTGCCAATGACAACGAATAATTATTTCAAAAATATTCAAAAAAAAAAAATAAAATAAAATAAATATTTTGTTGTTGCAAAATCGTCAGGCAAAATCCCATTATTGTTGTTTTTATAAAAACAACGTTTGTTTATGAGTGGAGAACGATGGTAGTGTTTACCAGGGGGTAAGGCAGGGAATACCTAGGTTTCGGAAAGAGCCACCAATCCTCATCAGTTCCCTTGTTTCTTGTCTGGGATATTCTCCCCAGAAGTTATTTTAAAAATAACTTCTATGACAAAAAACATTTTTTACCCAAGTGACGAGATCGTAAGCTCAATAGAAGAGGAACAAAAGAATTACATAAAACTAAAATTCTTTTGGAAAATCTTCTAAATCTTACAACCGCACTTATAAACATTTACATCTTTCTCCACTTTGTTATGCTTTCGTTTAACCTGAACGAAGTAACATAACCATGTAAGTTTGTTTTGTCTGTTACAACAAAAACCCCTTCGTCGACCGTGCCTGTGTCTATTAATAGAACAGTGTTTGGCTTGCTTGTTTGGGATACCATAGTATTTTGTTGTTGCAAAATCGTCAGGCAAAATCCCATTATTGTTGTTTTTATAAAAACAACGTTTGTTTATGAGTGGAGAACGATGGTAGTGTTTACCAGGGGGTAAGGCAGGGAATACCTAGGTTTCGGAAAGAGCCACCAATCCTCATCAGTTCCCTTGTTTCTTGTCTGGGATATTCCCCCAGAAGTTATTTTAAAAATAACTTCTCCACTCATAAACAAACGTTGTTTTTATAAAAACAACAATAATGGGATTTTGCCTGACGATTTTGCAACAACAAAATACTATGGTATCCCAAACAAGCAAGCCAAACACTGTTCTATTAATAGACACAGGCACGGTCGACGAAGGGGTTTTTGTTGTAACAGACAAAACAAACTTACATGGTTATGTTACTTCGTTCAGGTTAAACGAAAGCATAACAAAGTGGAGAAAGATGTAAATGTTTATAAGTGCGGTTGTAAGATTTAGAAGATTTTCCAAAAGAATTTTAGTTTTATGTAATTCTTTTGTTCCTCTTCTATTGAGCTTACGATCTCGTCACTTGGGTAAAAAATGTTTTTTGTCATAGAAGTTATTTTTAAAATAACTTCTGGGGAGAATATCCCAGACAAGAAACAAGGGAACTGATGAGGATTGGTGGCTCTTTCCGAAACCTAGGTATTCCCTGCCTTACCCCCTGGTAAACACTACCATCGTTCTCCACTCATAAACAAACGTTGTTTTTATAAAAACAACAATAATGGGATTTTGCCTGACGATTTTGCAACAACAAAATACTATGGTATCCCAAACAAGCAAGCCAAACACTGTTCTAATAAAATAAATAAATAAATAACGCGATTAGAGCTCAGGTAGTCCTTGCCTATCTATTTTAAAAATGTCAATAATTTTAGGTCAGAATGTCCTTGTGAAACATTTTCTAGAAATTAAGGATTTTGAAGATCCCAAATTATAAGTCACATAATCCTTACTATATATTGGCAAAAAAAAAAATCAAGAAAAAAAGGGGTTCATATAGCATATAAAAATTATTTTAAAAATGTATTTTTATAGCTGAAACTGTCATTGTGAAAATATTCTTAAAATAACGACGCTATAAGCTCTGATGGTCACTAAAACTATAGCTCAGATGATTTTTAGAAATTTCAAAATGCGGTTTAGTTCAGGCCCTTTAAACAATATTCTTGAAAAATGCACTATTGTGGATAAAAGTGCTCAGATAATCCGTCAAAAAATAATAAAAATGTTCTAAATCACACAAATATAAATTTCTTAAAAAAAACTCTAAAATAAAAGATCTAATAGTCCAGGCAAAAAATTCAAAGAAAAAGTCCAAATAACAACTTAGATAGATCTTTTAAAGCCCTGTTAATAAAATGCTTAGATATTGTTTATAAACATATTGCTAAACTATTAAAAATACACACGATTATTGCCCATCCACGACTATAGTTCAAATAACTATTAAAAAATATATATTTAATGATAAATATTAGATAAATATTAGATTAAATTATAGTTTAGATGGTCCTTGAAAAAAAAGTCTTAAGAACAAACAAACAAATAAACAAATTCTTAAAATTTAAAGATTTTAGTTAAGATTGTCTTTAAAATGTAATCACAAAAAAAAAATAAATAAATAAAAATATAAAAATATATTCCAATAAAAACCGCGATCAATAATAATCTTTAACCAGTTGATGACAATTATCTGCAGCAGCAAATTTAAGCAGTTTATAATTTCGAGTTTTAACGCAATTTGTTGCTAAATTAGCGACGAAAATAAAAATATTAACTTTTATTTCGCTACTATAAATTTTGCATTTGAAATTAAAAGATTTTTGGCGGCAAAATTGTGCTTCTTAAAGTGGGCGTCATCTCGAAAAATTTAAGATCATATTTCAGATGAGTGTTTCAAAACTATTTCATAATAAAATTGATTTTAAATCATGGTTATTAATCATAAATCATGCCTTTATCGAGTTGCAACGAAAATAACCATGGTTAAACTTTCTACGGCATCTCAAAAACGAATCTGCAAAACACAAATAAGCTACATGAACCCTTAACCCTTAACACGTGTAATAAATATTAACTTGACCGCATTTCTCCCAAAAAAAAAAAAAAAAAAAAGAAAAACGCAAATATATTTTACGTCATATTTACATACATACATACATATGTAAATACATACCGATTGTTGTCCCCTTCAAATTCAGCAAACTCTTTTATTGCAACAGTCCCAACAAATGTTTCTCCTTCTACATGGGACAATAACAAAAGCAAGAACTCGACACGTTAACAATACTATGCACGCACACATTGCACAACAACACTAAACACTAAATCAGAGACAGACGCTAAGATTATTTTTTCTTCTTCAACAAAAATGCAATAGTTTCTTTGAATTCAATGATGTTTTGTTTTGTAAAATAATTTCTATTGACATTTTGCACAATGTAAATATTGGAGGCACACTTTTTAAAACATTTTTTTGGAAATAACTCTTAATTAAATGGTACTGATAAAAATAAAATTCTGATAAAGAAAACACGACCAACGGCTTAAAAATTCACGCACAACTAAAGTTATTAGAGCACGAAAAAGAAATAGACAAAATAGTAAACGTAGAGAGTGGGAGAGTAATTAGGCAAAATCAAACGGAGAGTAATTACCCAATATGCAAATCAAATTTCGTACGTATTTAGTAATTGTTGTAATGAGTAAAGGAAGAAGAGTTGACATTTATTTGTTACCCCATTTTTTGGGGATATCGGTTGCTCTCAGAGAATATTGGTAATGAAGCATAATATAAAAATAGATCATTTAAGGGAGTTTTAAAATTATATGTTTTCTTATGTTTCACAGATTTTTAAACTTTTGAAACATCACATATTGAAAGAAATAAATAGGAATAAATAAATTAATTAATGCATAAATAATTTGTTATTACTATTAATATTATCAGCACTGCTCAAATCCGTGTGCTAGCACATGAGTGGACAAAAGAGAACAATTAAGAGAAAATTAATATTCTGTTTTCCTTTGAGTTCCACAATTTATTTCGATTGTTTTTAAATATGAAGTTATTCCAAAAAGTAATAATGTAGCTTATAATTAACAATAAAGCAGCGCTGCTCAAGAAAAAATATCTCTTTTCAGTCAAATTTCTCTTTGCTTATGTAAATCAAGAACAAAACAGTGTTAAGTCATTATTTTTACAAATATTTTTATTCATTCGCTTTATAAATTATTTTGGCAAATATTTATGTTTAAAAACAATTAAATTGAATCGTAAAATACGAAGAAAAACAGAATTTTAATTTTCTCTTAAATTATCTCTTTTTTCGGCTCATGTTATAGAACACGGTTTTGAGCAGGGCTGCAATAAAGAAATAAATAATTGTTAGACACCGATTTATTAATGATTTCTAAAAACGAAGAAAAATTGACTGGTGACTCACCATTGGTGAGTGAGCTTTTGCTCTTGAGCACCGTTGATTTAAAGAAACTAAGAGAAATTAGACTAGCGAGAAAGATCTCGTTTTTGAACAGCTCTGTTCCAGAGTCATAAATCTGCGTTAGTTCCCTTTGATTTTTTCTTAAGATATTCTTCTTCCATCAGATATTAAAAAACAATCTCCATGATAACAAGTTAAACCTTAAGGAAAAGTCAAAAGTGCGGGCCGACTATATTATAACCTACACCACTATGCATATTTATTAAGGATATTTAGGAGCTATATCAAAATCATAGCTGATCACGATAAAATATGACAGAGGTATTTCCGAGATCTATAAGATATTTGGTACCAACCGATTTTCACCAAATTTGATGTACTTGCTTCTAGACTGAATTCGGTTGGATGTGTGAAGAAAATTCAGGTCATTTGTACTTATATTGATCATTTGTACTTATATTGGTCCACAATTAATACGAAATCGATTGAGGATATATATGGGAGCTAAATCCAAATTTTAACCGATCTATACAAACTTTTAAACACTTGTTTCTGTAATATTATTTCTATCGATTCATATGAAATTTAAGAGTGACTTTGGGAAGAGTGACTTTGTATCTTCTATTGCGTACTTCATTTACAGAATATGAGATATTTTTGGTAGATTGATTAACTATTGTGTGACAGGTACCAGACAGACATATATTCCAAATTTTCACAAATGCTAATGTCAATGACCCCCTTTGTTTCAAGAAAACAACTACGGTCCATCGCGATAAGTTGTCTTGCATAAGTACAGGATTTTTGTTCTGTGACCATTTGCGAAATGCCTCTATATAAAAACTTATATTCAGACCTTAAAAGGCCACACTCAAAAAGAAACTCCTCTACAGAAAATAATTTGTATACCCTCCACCTTGGAAAGGAGGGTATATTAACTTTGTCATTCAGTTTGTAACATCCCTAAATATTTGTCGTAGACCCCATAAAGTATATATATTGATAAGTAGCATAGAATTCTAATTCGATTTAACTAGGTCCGTCTGTTGTCTGTCTGTCCGTCTGTCTGTTGAAATCACGATACAGCCGACATTATTTTACGTAGATCGTCAAAATTTTGCAGAACAATTTGTATTGTGTCTAAGAAAGCTGGTATTGAAAATGAGATATATCGGTCCTCGTTTTAATATAGTCCCCATATAACGTCCCCAAACTTTTTCACGGATTTGTCTAAAAATTTTTATTTGTGTGTCCTAATGGGTTCTAGCTCCGTTGGCGAAGCATTGTATGTATAGGTTCACATTTTTTATAGCCTCATATAGCGGTAACTCCCGATATTCGATATTTTGATGATTTTTGCCACATTTTCCCACGAATATGTCTAAAAATAATATTCCGCCTACCCCCACCCGAAATAAACAAAGCAACACTCGTTTGGTTGCAACATCAACTCCTCACCAATATTCTCAGAGAGCAACAGGTATCCACCAAAAATAATAAGAGATCAAATGCATATGCACTCTTCTCCATAACTCATTACAACAAATAAAAAGGTAATTGATTTCTCGTAGTGGGGAATTGCACTCCGTTTGATATTGTTTTCTTACTCTCTTCCGCTCTCTGCTTTTCATATTTCATCTTTTCTTTTGTGCTCTGTTCATTTTAGTTGCTCGCAAATTTTTTGGCTATCGGTTGTTTCTTATATTTTGTGGAAAAAAATTGTTAAAAATGTATTTTTCATTGTAATTTCTAAAATATTGTTTGAAAAAGTGTGCCTAGGATATTTGTATTGTGCAAAATATCAATTGAAAATATTTTTGAAATAACATAATTAAATTTAAAGGAATTTGTGAAATGCTTATCCAAGAAAGAGGAATCTTGGCTTTTGGTCCAATTGAGCTTTGTTTGTTGTTGTCAATAAGTGCGTGATTAGTTTTGTTGATCTTATGTTGACATTTTTGTGATGTGCTCTATTGAAGAAGAGGCTTGTGTTGGGGTTTCTGTTGAAACTATGTTACGATGAAGAAAATGTCCAAAAACGGTAAGTAATGCTAGGAACACAATTGGTGCGAACGACGAATTTCGCCCTACGCGGCGACAAAATGAGCCGCGAAAATTCGTCGTATGGAACACAATACCGACGAAATTATAAAACAGCTGATGAAGTTGTTTACTCTTTGCTCATTTGTTGACTACAATGAATTATACAAGAACACATAATTCTTTACGTTCTCTATTATAATTTCACTTATGTCCATCTTCTCTATTATAAATTCACTGATATCCATCTTCACTCAGGCGCAAGTACACAAATAAATAAACAAATTAATTATGTTTTTTTTTATACGAGTAACAGATAGTAGAGTGACCATAACAAATTTTAAAGTAAAAAGTAACTTTATTTACTAAAACACATAAAATTCGTACAAGTATGGCCACCTTGTACTGTTTTGTTCGCCGGTCGCCGGCGTATGAAATAGAAATAAAGCTAATTGAGTTCGCGGCGACCGACGAAATTTTCGCCGGTGCCGTGATTGTGTGCACTTCCATATACACATATGTGTTTTATTTTTGACGACGAACATACGCCGCGAAAAAATTCGTCGTTCGCTCCAATTGTGTTCCTAGCATAAGTCATTTATTTGTTTCTTTTTGACTTTGGGACAAATGTGGTTTAATGGGTATAAAATTGTCATGTTATTATAAAAAGTAGAACATTGTGTGTTTGGTATTTGTTTTTGCCAGATGGTAACTCTTTGAAGTAGTCAAACAGGACCCACGAAGAATCTTTAGACTCTACACCACAAGGTGGTCAGGGTATTATGTCTTTGTGCATTTGTTTGTAACAGGCAAAAAGAAACGAGATAGACCCATAGTTCCTTTTGATGATCTGCAAAGAACCACATTCTGAGTCGATTTATGCATGTCCGTCCGTCTGTCCATGTATTTTTGTAAACAAAGTACAGGTCGCATTTATTGCCCGATTCTGATGAAAATTTGTACAGATCATTTTATTGGCCAAAGGACGAACCCTATTGAAATTGGAGATAATCGGTCAAAATTTAGATATAGCTCCCATATATATCTTCGTCCGATTTCAAGTTTATTGTGCACCAAACGTGTAATATCAGCCCGAATTGTATGGAATTTTGCATATACAACCAAATTAGGCCTCAAAATAAGTATGCCATATATATTGTTCATCCGATTTGTTATTTTTGTCCTCCGCAGCCGTAATATGCACTCTGCAACAACAATATTTGGGGAAATATATCAAATACAGCTCAGAAATATCTTTGCCAAATTTTATCGAGATCGGTTCAGATTTGGATATAGCTCCCATATATATCTTCGTCCGATTTGCCGTTTATTGTGCACCAAACGTGTAACATCAGCCCGAATTGTATGGAATTTTGCATATACAACCAAATTAGGCCTCAATAAGTATAAGTATGCCAAATTTGATCGAAATCGGTTCAGATATAGCTAAAGCTCCCATATATACTGTTCATCCGATTTGTTATATGTGTTACCCACAACCGTAATATGCACTCCGTAACAACGATATTCAAGGAAATATATCAAACACAGCTCAGAAATATCTTTGCCAAATTATATCGAGATCGGTTTAGATTTGGATATAGCTCCCATATATATTTTTATCCGAATTTAAATTATTTGTGCACCAAATGGGCAAAACATGTCCGAATTTGAAAGATACAAATGCTTCGGCATATTTAGTCCTTTGAACTTTAAATTATAATTATAATCATAGCGTGTATGATTGAATTCTTTTAATTGTTATGTGGAGCTCTACTAAATTAGCAAAGTGGTGTAGGGTAGCATAAAGTCGGCGCCACCCGACTTTAAGATCTTTACTGGTTTTTTCTTGATCCGTGTAAAATTGTGTGCATGTTCTTCTTACATCTATAGGTTCATATTATTTTATCAATCTGGGGAATTGGGAGAGATTTTTTAACTATATTTTTGTCGTCTTAGCAGGCTCTTAAATGACCAAAAATTTGAACCACATTGAAAATGTACCCTCAGACTTCCTGGCCACAGAAAAAATATCATTTACGGTACAGCCAAAACGTGCATCATCGGAATAAAGGAATAACGGGTTTAGACCCCAAGTCTTAATTGACTAAATATGTATCCGGACTTTTGGAGTCCTAGTCATTCAAAATTTTGAAAAACTTCGACAATCCTATCCTCCAATGCCTTATTATACATGATTTGTTGTATTATTTCCAGCCCCCAAAATTGTGAAAAACCATAAATCGCTCATTTAGCGAAGGGTATTTCCGTGTGGATCCAAAAAGAAATTGAACAAGTAAGCAAAGGCTACAGTCGAGCGGGGCCGACCGTTGAATACCCTACAACACTATAATAAACGATACAGTTTATATAGGCGATGTACTCGAAAGATTTCCACAAGATATTGTGACAAATAATAAAAGAAAACCATCAGGTTTCGTTCTCTAATTTTCGAATAATAGCAACTTAAACTAATTTAAATGGTCTTCCTAGATCTGGAACCAATATTTCTCAAAGACCTATAATCTCTCAGAAGTGGCAAAAGATTAACATTTATGATTGGTTTTTGACTGAAACGGATCTATATGAGATACAGACATTTGACTATATTCTTCAACGAAATCAGCGTTAACGAAATAGTCAGAAGTGCGTCTTTCCTGTATTTGTGAATTCTCCAAAAAGTCACTGGAATGGACATTTTCGTATTTTGTCTACAAAAGTTGGCAAACTATTTCACACATTGAATATTTTTGGATGGCCATCCAAAACTGCTTGGCTTTTGCAATGTCCGGTAACCCCCATTCAAAAGTGCGTGAGGATCGGTTGATAATTACGACCTGCTGACAATGTTGCAGTTTTTTGGTCCATTTCAACCCCTAAGTATATGGCGATCATCTCCAAAAAGAGTAGGCTTCTATTCTGACTCTCATCTTATCCCCATGCTAAATTTCGTAAGGATCGGGCCATAAATGCGATCTGTATATGATATCCTGATATCCTAACTACTTAGTTTTGTTAGCTGTAGAAAAATTACGAAATGTTTAATTCAAAATTAAAATATGCCAAAAATATGACAAAATTGAAAAAATATGAAAAAATGTTACAAAACCAATATTTTCATCTTTAGAGAGATATTTTTATGCGATTTTTTAAACGTTTTTTCTTTCCTGCCAAGAGGCCATTCTGAATTAATGAGAAATGTCGAAATCAGTTCAGCCGTTCTCGACATATAAGAGATCTTTCAAGCATATCTTCTTTGTTAAAAATATATATCGCACATATTTCGCTATATATCCGATTTGTTGGATGTTAACATCAATGTAAAGGTCAGAAGTAAGTTTGTCATGGCTTTGTGATTTCGCCGGTATTTAAAATATTCGCGGTTTAATGAAAATTGTTGAATTTTTTCAACACAAAAGATATGGTCTATTTTACCCGCTAAATATTATCCGATGACCACCCAAATTGGTAGGCTTCTTCCCCGCCCTAAACTCTAGCTTCACGCGAAGTTCCGCGTCGATTGGTCTATAATTGCGACCTGTATAGCTACTGCAAAATCCGACATTTTTTCAGTATTTGGTCCATTTCAACCCCTAAATATTATGCAATCATCTCCAAAAGAAATAGGGTTCTATTCTGACCTAATCCCCACCTCCGTTCTTAATTTCGTGAAGATCGGGCCCTAATTGCGACCTGTAGAGTGATTACAAATTAACATGGACAGACGGACAGACGGACGGACGGACATACATAGCTAGATCGACTCAGCTCGGCGAGCTAGGAAGATCCATATATACTTTCCTATATGGGAAACCAATATTTCGAGGTGTTACATAAATTCTGGCCCAATCAAACTTATAATACCCCCAACACATAGTGTTGTAGGGTATAAAAACATACATATTCAATAAATAAACTGTCAGAACATTGGCTGGAATTTGGTATCAATCTGGTACCTGTTGGAAAATTGTCTTTTGATATTTGGTAGTTTAATGATTGATTTTTTCCTAATTTTAACACATCGTCCATTCCATATCGAAAATTCGAATTCCCTATTATAAGGTGCCCGCCGCTTGGCATGCTCTACAAATCACAAAACTACTTAACTCTCCCCGACATAGAAAAATAAAAAACGAAACAAAAACCAAATAGAATACTTAAGGCTAGCTAAATTTGAACGTTGTCTGCATTCCAAAATAAACCATTGACATAGTCTTGACCAAAAACCGCCCCATTTCTGTTGCATACCTTGTGTAGGACATTTTAACGGCCATTCTACCATACCGAAGTGGCTCATGAAGTAACGGCGGAGTAGTGTAGCCCAAGTATCATCGTTCTCATTATTGTTCATTATATTTAATGAATATTTGCTTCGCCGTTTTCTTTTTCATTAAATTACGATTTTCCATAATTTTTGTGCGGTTCGCTTTCTCGATGCGTTTAGTTGCCATCCAGCTATCCATCCACTCATGCAATTCCTTGCTGCCCCCAAGTGAAAAACAATTTGAGTGCAGTAACAACCAACTGACTAACTATCTACAATGTATATCGTTAATTTCTTTAACCAAAGAAAAGTTTATAAAGATTATGATGGTTTTATGGTAAATTTAGATTCAACCAAACATTAAATGGATAGTTTTTGAAAATATGTGGCAAAAAACAATTGGGAAATCAAAAAGTTTTGGGGATATTGGTAGTTAAGGTAGCAATAAATTAAAACTAGAATTAAACAAGAAAAATATAAACAAGTAAGCAAAGGCTATAGTGCGGGGCCGACCATGTGATACCCTACAACACTACAATATGTGAGAAGCCCCTCATGTCCAAATCCATTTTGGAAGATTTCGCTTTTGAAATTATGTCACGGAGCACTGCCCAGTTATTACCCTTATCATTTTGACCAGGGACATTTTCCCGATATTTATGCACTCCGTCATGCTGTCAGTTTTTGTGGTCCATTTTACGGCTAAATATAATCCAATGGTCATCCAAAATGCTAGAATTCTTCACTGTGCTTAACTATCTTCTCAGGCGTGTCGATTGGCTTCAATTGTGTGATCAGGATTTTTTTCTGTTTTTGGCTCATTAGAACCCCTAAATATTTTGCGATCATCTCCAAAAGCAATTTGGCTATATTCGTCAACGAAATCAGCATAAAAAAGCTAGATGTTCGCTTATTGTGTATTTCGGATATCACATGTAAGTAATGTCTTAACTTCTAACTTCATGCAAGATTTCGTGTCCTTTGGTGTCTATTTGTGACCTTTATAACGGCTGCAAAATCAGGAACATTTTTAGTTGTTGGTCCATTTCATCCCCTAAATATATTGCGGACATCTTTGAAGCCCTTCTGAGCCTAACCCTACCTTTGTCAAAAATTTCGTGAGGATCGAACGATAATTGCAATCTGTATATAAATAATAACCCCAACCTGTGTTGTAAAGTGCAAAAATATTGCAAAATATACACTTCAATATTATAATTCAAATTGAAAAAATAGCATGCGATGAAAAATATGAAAAAATAAAAAAATGTCACAAAATACTACAAAATCTATATTAACATCATTATTGGTATATTTTTATGCGATTTTTTAGATTTTATTCTTTTGTGCCAAAAGGGCATTCTAATTTTACAAAATTTGTCAAAATCGCTCCAGCCATTCTGGAGATATAAGCATTCTAGCTAACATCCCCTTCCTTTGTATATATACATTGTATATATTTCGCTATATATATCCGATATTTTTACTATCGGCATCTACGTAACGGTCAGAATTGACCTTTTCGTCTATTTGTGATTTCGCCGGCATTAAAAATATTCGCGGTTTAACGGAAAATTTGACTTTTATTTATCACAAATGCTATGGTCTATTTCAACCACTAAATGTTACCTGATGACCATCAAAATTATAAGGCTTCTGACCAGCACAAAGCTCTAGCCCCATGCTAACTTTCGCTTAGATTGGTCTATAATTGTGACCTGTAGAGCAACTGCAAAATCAGGAAATTTTTCAGTTTTTGGTCCATTTCAACTCCTAAATATTATGCGATCATCTCCAAAAGAAATAGGGTTCTATTCTGACATTAACCCCACCAACATTTTAAATTTCGTGAAGATCGGGCCGTAGTTGCGACCTGTAGAGTGATTGCAAATTAACATGGACAGACGGACGGACGGACATACATATCTAGATCGACTCAGCTCGGCGAGATAGGAAGATCCATATATACTTTCCTGTGTGGGAAATCAATATTTCGTGGTGTTACATAATATTTGGCCCAATCAAACTTATAATACCTCCAACACAAAGTGTTGTAGGGTATAATTATTTGAGCCGGAAAAAATTTAAATGAAACTTTTACTTTGGGAAGTTGGAAAGGACATATCATATAGGCGCGGCCGACTATATGATACTCTACACCATAATTGGATTTAAGTAGAGTTCCCGTAACACAAAAAAGAAAATATATTGGGAATTTATGGGAAGTAGATCATACCAACTATGAACCTTATGAACCAACTAATGCCTCTCAAGGCTTTACAGTAGTCAAAATTTTGGGAACTACATTCAACTTTGAATTGATTTTTAACAAATTTGACGGAGGCTTTTGCGCCTCTAGTTCCAAACAACATTGCTGCAAAGTGCATGATATGACTTCAGTAAAGATTATACCTATTAAAAAATATTTATTTGAGCAATAGATATACAGGACCGAATTTCATCAAATGAAAAAGTTTGGCATATATGGTGAACAATAGCCGTAAAATCGGATAAAGATGTATATCGAAAGAATATAAAAAGACGTGAACCGATTTGATAACATGGGGAGAGGTATTTTCGAGCTAGTGTCAGTTCAGTCTATTTGGGCCGATATTAGCCGTTTGGTGCACAATAAATCTGATATCGGATAAAGATATACATGCGAGCTGTCTCCGAATCCGAACCGATGTTGACAAAATTTGAAACATATATTTCTGAGCTGTACCTAATATCTTGATCCAAAGATCATTGTGGAGTGCATATTACGCATGTGAGGGACTTAAAATCCTAAATCGGATGAAATATATATATGACAGGTATGGCTATATCTAAACCTATTTTCACAAAATTTGACGTACTTGCTTCTAGACTGAATTCCGTCGGAAGTGTCAAAGTTTACTGTATTTGAACAGATATTAACCACCTGGTGCACAATAAACGTAATATCGGTCGAAGATACATATGTATGGTAGTTATATCCAAATCTGAATCGATCTTGATAAAATTTGAAATACATCTCTGAGCTGTATCTGATATCTGGTACCAAATATCATTTTTGTGGAGGGCATATTACGCATGTGATTGACTTAAACACCAAATCGGATGAAACATATATATAGGAGCAATAGTTATATCTAGACACAATCGATGCACTTGCTTCTAGACTGATTTCGTTCGGAATTGCTAAATTTTAAGTCATTTGGACGGATATTGGTCATTTGATGCACAATTAACCTGAAATCGGTTGAAAATATATATGGGAGCTATATCCAAATTTGAACCGATTCTCGCCAATTTCAATAGGGTTCGTCCTTTTGCTAAACAAACATAGTATGCACAACGACATAATACCCTTACAACTGTAAGGTGTAGGGCATAAAAATAATTTTTATACCCTCTGGTAATTCCTCCACAAAAGGCCAACATTTTCAAGGAAAATCATTTACCTCATTGAACCAAAAAGGATCATCGGGTTTTTTTCAATCTTTGCAAATCCTTATCATTGTATCTGTGCTGGTCCAGGTGTGAGAATGGACAGTATATACCCATTCCTGCTAGTACCTCCCTCACAAAGGGTTAAAATTTTGAAAAGTTTTAACTCTTTTAAAATGTGAAATAAAAGTCCAATTGTCTGGAAATATGGCTTAGCCCAATATTTCCAACCACTCTAGGTCTGGTATAGATCGGACCAATGCTTCAGGTAGCTCCCCCACAAAGACTCAAATTTTTGAAAAGTTCATAGAACGCAAAATGAACATGCGATTGCTTTCAAACTCCGCACGTCCCAGTGTCCCTATCAGATAGGATATATCGGACCACTTCTTGCGGTTACTCTCCCACAACGGGTCAAAGCAACGCAATCCACTTCGGGTCAACATCAGCATCCGCTTCCTTTCAAAATCGGCACATGATATTGTTTCTATCAACACAAGATATTGTATGAGTACGGAATACATCGGTTCACTCCTTCCGGTACCTCCCCAACAAGGGAGTCAAAATTATGAAAAATTATAACTCTCATAAAAGGAAATAAGAATCCGATTATCTATTAATTTCACACATTCTAATTTTTTTTTAAATACAATATGTGATGTGAAGATGGGACATATGGGCCTACTTCTTTTCGTACCACCCCCACAAAGATATCAACGTTATCAATGTCAAAACACTCATAAATTGCTAAAGAAACTTCCACTTCACACATTCCAATATTTTTACTAAAACACGATCCGGCGTGAGGATGGTAGATACTGGCGTTATTTGGTACTTCCCGCACAAAAGCTCACAATTTTCCATGCTTATGGTATCTCTTTAAAATCGGCGTAGCTAAATATTTACCTCAAACCGAGGTCTGATATGAATATGGAATTTATCTGTTCACTCCTTCTGTTCACTCATAGTTACTTTTGAGGATCTTCATAGACTCACTTTCTGAATCGATTTGTGCATGTGAGTCCGTCCATGTATTCTTGTGAACAAAATGCAGGCCACATATATTATCCGATAGAGATTACATTAAATTTAGTGAAAATCGCTTCAGATATAGCTATAACACTCACATATGTGTTTCATCCGATTTGGCGTCTAAGTCCCTCACATGCGTAATAAGAACTTCATAACAAAGATATTTGGTACCAGATATTAGATACATCACAGAAATACCTCTGCCAAATTTTATCAACATCGATTCAGATTTGATATAGCTCCCATATTTATCATCCAACGATTTCGGGTTAATAGTGCAGCAAATGACCAATGTCCCAAAGTCCTTAATTTTGGTACATCGAATTCGGAGAAAATCGGTTCAGATAGGGTGTAAGTCCACCACATTTGTAATATGCACCCCACAAGAATTATGTTTGGTATCAGATATCAGACACAGCCCACAAATATCTCTGCCAAATTGTATCAAAATTTGGATATAGCTCCCATATAGATATTCAACCGATTTCAGGTTAATTGTGCACCAAATGGCCAAATTCTGCCAAGAATCCTGAATTTTGGTACATCCGGCCGAATTCAGTCTAGAGCAGGTACATCAAATTTGGAGAAAATAGGTTCAGATACAGCTGTAGCTCCCATATATGTGTCTTATCCCATTTGCTGTTTAAGTCTCTCAAATTCGTAATATCCATTGATATATCGGAAATACCTATGCCAAATTTTATCGAGATCGGCTAAGATTTGGATATAGCTCTTAAATATCCTTAATTTCATGTATATTGTGCAAATTAAACGTACGTTTCCATTTTGTGGAACTCGGCTCCGATACATATATTTTAATATAATCCATCTCATGCACTCTATAGCAATGTTATTTGGTATAAAAGATTAAAATTTAGTGAAAATCGGTTCAGTATTGGATATGCCTCCCATATATTAGTTCCCTCTGAAACCAAGCTATAACTGCTCTAAAGCCAAATGTTGATAGGTGGTATGATCTACTTGAAATAAATTATTTTGCTACGGGACCTCTATTAAATAGACATAGTGGTGTAGGGTATCATATAGTCGGCCCCGCCCGACTTTTGACTTTTCCTTACTGTTTTTATTTGGATCTAAAAAGGCTATAACAGCATAATGATGTTTAAGGTATTCCCAATAACTTCCTCTCAATATATACAGGATATCGTCAAGGATCGGCATTGTATTCCTGTGTCCATTACTCCTGTACTAATTCGAACCAAATCAATTCAAGTGTATAAGTCAGTTTATTTTTAATCATTTGATCAAATAAATCTCATTATACATGTGTGTGCAATGATGCGTTACAATTGCACTCTGCTACATAACAATATTAAGGATATGTACATTAAATGACTTTGCCTGGATGTCAGTTAGTTGGTACGTGTATATATTTGTACTTATGTGTTGGTGGGTGTGCGTGTGTGTATGTGTAACAAGTGTGTTTACATGTGTACATTTCATGATGATATGATGTGGAATTCATATTAAAACCATATTTCCTGCTTAACTATCAGGTACCTCCCGCCTCCCCCCTCTCCCACTTGTTCACTCACTCACTCACTCTCTGGAGTCCACAGTTCGTGAGAATATGGCATTTGCTAAACGTTGTCAGGAGGATATGCATTTCATATGCCATGGCTTTGAACCATGTCAACTGTGTTGTCTTTCATGACCAGTTTGTCGGTCGGTCGTTCGGTGGGTCCATTTGTTTGTTTAGCCTCACATCAGGTTACATAAAAGGTAATATTATTTCTCTGTTTACCAAAGGATGTATAAATGTCTTTATAAAACTAATTACCAACAAGTTTCCAGATATTAAACTATGCGAAGGACACTCCAAGGAGGGCTACACATTGAACAAAAGGCAAGCATAATAATTGAAATAAACCTCAAGGATATGACCATATATCCGTTAATTTTCTTGTAACAAAATAGAGTAATGGATGTGCGTGTGTGCGAGGAAGAGTTGAATATAGAATACAAAGCAATATAAATTGATAATTGATTCAGCCAGCTATTTTTAGGAGGAGGATACAAAATAAATAGCAAATACACATAAAATTTTAATCAACTTTTCTTTTAAGTACTTCGTCAGATACAAAATATTTTTTTGTATTTTGGAATATCAGTTAAATTTATAATACTTCGAAAACGACAAGAACTCAAATTTTTGATCGATTTTTCCTTCATGTACTTCGTCATCTACCATTTTTTATATTTTGGAGTACCAGTTGCATTTCCAACATTTCGAAAACGACAAGAACTCGTTTTGTATTAAACAAAAATAACAAATTTCTCTTCATTCCAAAATTGTGCATTTGGTTCGTGGAAAATACCAAAAATATTCAAATAATCCACATTTTGGTCAACGGAATTAAGCCATGTACCTAACGGAGAAATTATGAGTCACATTATTTAATACACGCCGTTAACATATGTTGCACAAATTGGTAGAAACACTCATGCATATTGTATGCAAATGAGAGACACTGGACTAGTACTACATGTTTTGACAATGGGACATTTGCATTTTATCGTTGCTTGGCAAAAACTGGTCAAGTCAACAAATGTGAGTGAATATGAAATATTACGATTGTCTCATTCAAGGAGAACCATGCAATTTTTTTCAAGTGCATTATTATGGAGGTGTAAACGCAAAAATCAGCTGTTGGATACTCTTTTTAAAAGATTCTAAAAAGTATTAAAAAAGTTGAGCTAATTTTTAAACCCAAAAATTATGTAACACTTCGAAATATTGGTTTCCCACATAGAAAACTATATATGGATCTTCCTATCTCACCAAGCTGAGTCGATCTAGCTATGTATGTCCGTCTGTCCATATTAAATTGTATTCACGCCACCAGTCGCAATTATGGCCTGATTCTCACGAAATTGAGAATGGAGGTGGGGTTATGGTGAGAATAGAAGCCTATTGCTTTTGGAGATGATCGCAAAATGTTTAGGAGTTGAAATGGACCAAAAAGTGAACAATTTTCGGATTTTGCAAATGCTCTACAGGTCGACCAATCGACGCCGAAGTTAGCATGGGGCTATAGGTTAGTGCTGGACAGAAACCTTCCAATTTGTATGGTCAACGGGTAATATTTAGTGAGTGAAATAGACCATAACATTTGTGTTAAATAAAAGTCAAATTTTCCATTAAACCGAAAATATTTTCAATCCTGGCGAAATCACGAATAGACGAATATTCTGACCGTAATATGTATAGTAAAAAATATACAATGTGTATATACCAAGGAAGGGGATGTTAGCTAGAATGCTTATATCTCAAGAATGACTGGACCGATTTTGACAAATGTTGGCAATTCAGAATGCCCTCTTGGCATAAAAGAATAAAATTTTAAAAAAATCACATAAAAGATGCCAATAATGATGTTAATATAGATATTTTTCATATTTTTTATCGCATGCGATTTTTTCAATTTGACTTATAATATTCAAGTGTACATTTTGTAATATTATTTCACCTTACAACACAGGTTGGAGTTATTAAATACAGATTGCAATTATAGTCCGACTCTCACAAAAATTTTCGTAAGGGTAGGGTTAGACTCAGAAGGGCTAGGCCTACTGTTTTTAAATATTTCCGCAATATATTTACGGGTTTAAATGGACCAGCAACTAAAAATGTTCCTGATTTTAAAGCCGTTATAATGGTCGCAAATATAAACCAAAGGACAAGAAATCTCACATGAAGTTAGAGTTTAGGACAGCGGGTAGAATGAATCACTACTTTTGTGAGAAAAAAATACCAACATTTCTATTCTACCGAATTGTGAAAATAACTTACAGGAGAAATCCAAAATACACAAAATGCGAACTTCTGGCTTTTTTATGCTGATTTCGTTGACGAATATAACCAAATATCGTAGACAAGCAAATCATAGATGAGTCTAAATTTGGAGATACAGAGGGGCTTTTTGCTCGCAAAATATTTAGGGTTTCAATTGAACCAAAAACGGAAAAAATTTCCTGATAACACAATTGAAACCAATCGACACGAAATTTTGCATGTGAAAGGAGTCAAGGACAGGGAAGAAGTCTAGCATTTTGGATGACCATTATATTTAGCTGTAAAATGGTCAGATTGTCTTCAAATTTCGCCAAAATCAATATTTTTACCAACACAAAATATGAAGATTAAATATATCAGCCCTTTCTTTCTGGTACCTACCCCGCAACTGGTCAGATTTTTGAATAATCGTCTCTTTTCCAAAATTTGAAATAAAAGTACAATGGTCTTCAAATTTAACACCCTGCATTTCTTTTACCATCACAAGGTCTGGTATGAAGAAAGTATAGCACTCCTCTACAAAGGGTTAAAATTGGTACCTCCCCCACAAAGGGTCAACATTTTGAATATCCATGACCCTTATAAAAGGCGAAATGAGCGCCCGATTCTTTTCAAATGTTTCATATTTCCTAATATTTCCACCAACACAAGATCTAGTATGGAGATGGGAGGCATCAGCCTACTCCTTATAATACCTACCCCGCAAATGGTCGACATTGAAAATGGAATATAGAGACCTACTTCTTCTAGTATCTCCCCCCAAAGAGTTATAGTTTTGATTAACCATAGCATAAATAAAATGTCAATTAAACATCCATCCACATACATAACATCCAGTGTAAATATGGATCTACTCTGAAAAATCTTTTTGTGGTACCTCCCCACAAAATATTAAAATTTTGTCTAAGAATGAATTGTATAAAGTTAAACAAATTTAATTTTGCAAATCCGAATATTTTTTATCCTAAATATTTTCAAGAAATAACTAGTTTTTATGTTGTGCCCAATGTTGACAATATTGGGTGCATATAACGCACTTAATAAGATTTTATTCGAAAATTTTAGACATTAGTGACGAATCTGTTAAAAAATCTAGTTTGGAGAAAAGCGGTCAATTTTTGGCATTTAGTGGAAGTTTTGTGGGAGAGACACAAGAAGGAGGGAACCGGAACATATTTTGTGATACATAAGTTTTAAGTTAAATCAAATGTAAATGATTTTTGTTTACAAATGCAAGTCCTCAATACCAAATTTGAAAGACTTCCATGGAAAAATTTCACTAGAAACCGAATACCGGTCCTTATCGTTATAGGTAACCCGTGGACCAACATGCACAACGTGCTGACGCCGGAGTTAGAACCCATTATAAACAAAATAGCGAATTTTAAACATATCCGATAGAAAATCTTTGCCTAAATCGTCAATATACTTAATATCTGGATGTATTGGTCTATTAGTGCTATAGAAAAACGTGAACAGCCACATTAACACAAATTCCAAGTTTTGAACAATTTCTTAGGCAATGTGGGTTAAATGACCTAGATATCTAATATTTGTTTATATTTAGAGGCGCTACAAACGAAATAATAAACTTAATTTATGAGGTTAAAACCTCATTTCCATTACAAATTAATTTCCAGCCGTTTACAATTTTAGTAAACAAATAACTAAAATCTTTAATAACAGCGTGTTTGGTCTTCTAGCGGAACAAAGGAAATATATACAGAGTATTCCAGTTTATAGATTTGTGCGAACATATTCACAAACATCTTATCTTTTCATGCATGTTATAATTATATATTAGCTGCTGGCTTCCTATCTTTAAATTCGTCCTTCTTAACAGGGTAACACACACGAACATATTATACATAAAATTATTATTTGTAACATGGTTCTTTGTTTGGTTAAAAAATTTACCACAGTTAACAACCAACGGATTCTGAGGCTGTTAACTTAACATATTGCAAATGTAGATATTGCTCTAAAGCGCTCCCTAGTGGTGAGTAGTGCAACACTACCGTTACAATTGTAGGTAATGGCGTTCAATAGCACCGTTGTGCCACAAATTAATCCAATCTGCAACTGACTGCGGCATGAACCACTTATCGATTACATTATCGTAATCGAAATAAATAACAGGACAGTAGTACCGTTAAGGGAAATGCTGCTAAAGTCACCTTGTAATGTTAAAATAAATAATTACAGAATTCCTGTAATCAAATTTAATAACACGATAGTAGTCCCGTTATATGAAATGCTGCATAAGTCACCCTGTAATGTTTGATTAAATTTGGCGCGGGATAGCTTAATGTTTGGAGTTTTCGTTTGGAAAGTAGCCGACAGAGGCTATTGTGTATAGGATACGGTTATTTTGAAATTTTACCAGAAAAAGGACAACAATTGGCCGATGTAATTTTTAAAATTATAGCGACATTCGATTTCGAAACTCACGGAATTTTTCATGGGGTTAGGGCCAAAACCCCCATTGCTTTAGCAGATGTTCGCAAAGTATTTTGGAGGTAGAAATGGACAAAAAGGGGACAATTTTCCCAATGTTTCAGTCGCTCTACAAATCACAATTAAGGACCATTGATATGCAATTTCCAATGAGGTTAGAGTTTAGGACAGGCTTGTACTTTTGATGGCAATCGAATAAAATTTACACTCTAAAGAGCACAAGTTTTGTGTGATTTTTGTTTCGAAAACCTATCAGCACGGCAGTAGGCGTAAAGACTGTATGGCATTATTTCAAGAAATCGACATAAATGGGTTTCGACCTAAGGAGGTTTTCGAATAGTGTTTTGAGTCTCACATGGTTGGCCTCGAACGGCTCTACCCTATTTCTTACTTGTTATAGCTGTCATAAAGTACAAAATAATTATCCAATGTTTCTTTGAACTTTGAACATTGCAATACATGTACATAGATTTTACTTACTATGAATATGGGGCTTATTGGTAACACTCTTCTTCTTGTACCTTCCCACAAAAAAGAATCAACATTTTTAATAATAATATCTTCCATACCATGCGAAACAAACCAGTGATTTTCTTTAAATATTGGGTTTCTCAATATTTTGATCATTTATAGATGATATGTCGGTCCACTCCTTCCCCACAAAAAGTCGAAATAGAAAATATAAGATTATATTTAAACTCTGCACATCCCAATGTTTTAATCAATATTAGATGAAATGTGAAAATTGCACATATCCATTAACTCTTCATGGTTTCTCGCTCGCATAACTTCAAAATTAAACCAGTAAGGAAAGGTTAAAAATCGGGCTGGCCGACTTTATGATACCCTACACCACTATGCGTACTTGGTAGAGCTCCTGTAACATAAAAGTTTATATTGGGAATTTATGTGAAGTAGATCATACCAACTATAAACCATATAGCATTGTTGTATGGTGTATGATATAACTTCGATAAGACAGATATTCCGGACCGGGTTTCACAAAATGGCAAAATTCGATTGGATATAAAAAAAATCTATTCAATTTGTGCTGATAAAAATTGGCAGAGGTATTTTCGAGCAGTATCTGATGCCCGGTATCAATTATCATTGCTATTGAGTGCATATTACGCATGTAAGGGACCTTAACACCAAACCGGATGAAACAAAATATGAGATCTATAGCTATATCTTAGTCGATTTCCACCAAATATAAAGCACTAGCTTTTGGGCTGAATTCCGTCTGAAATGCCAAAATTCAGTCCATTTGAGCTGATACTAGCCATTTTGTGCACAAACAAAAAAAAAAAAACGAAATCGGATAAAAATATGTATAAGAGTAAAACAGTGTTGACGTGTTTTTTCTGGATATGGGAGTTAATCCAAATTTCAACCGATCTTGACAAAATTTGAAACACTTATTTCTAAACTGTATGTGATATCTGGTACCAAAGATTATTGTTGTGGAGTCCATATTACGCATGTTAGGGACTTTAACACCAAATCGGATAAACACATATATAGCTTATCTGAACCAAATTTGAAGCACTTCTTTCTAGCATGAATTTAGTCGGAATTGTCAAAATTCAGTCTATTTGGGCTGATATTTGTAATTTGGTGAAATTATAATATTTATAACGAATTTCGATCAAGACTTGGAATAATCAAACCGAAAGTCGGAATATATTTAGACTAAGCTGCATGTATCTGGTGGTAAACTGACTCATACGCTCTAACTTGTTCCATAAATGGTTTCGAATTTTTATGTCCTCCACCAGACATAGTATGGAGGGTATATTAAGTTCGTCATTCCGTTTGTAACTGATCGAAATAATAATTTTAGACCCAACAAAAAATATATATTCTTGATCAGCGTAAAATTCTAAGACGATTTAGCCCTGTCAGTCCGTCTGTCTGTTGTAATCACGCTACAGTCAAAGCGAATTAAGATAGGAAGCTAAAATTTTGCACAGATCTCTCTTTTGTCTGCAGGCAGTCTTTTGTCAAGTTCGAAGATGGGCTATATTGGTCCACGATATCGTATAGCCCCCATGTAACGGTACCCCCCGACGTTCGGTATTTTAATGATTTTAGCAACATTTTTCAATGGAAATGTCTGAAAATCCACACAAGGAGTTTCTTGTGAGTACTTTATCCCCTGGAAAAGAGTTATCTATATCGGTTCACCATATCGTATAGCCTTCATATAACGGTACCCCCCATTTTGGTATTTTGATAACTTTAGCCACATTTCTTAATGGAATTGTCTAAAAATTCACACAGGAAGTTACTTTATCCCCTGGAAGAGGATTCTATATATCGGTCCACGATATCATATATCCCCTATATAACGGTTCCTCCCAACATTCGGTATTTAGATGATATTTGCAAAGTTATTCGCCTGAATTGTTTTATATTTCGTATATAAACCTCGGAACATTTACTACAGCATATGACATAAATTACTTATGCAGGACCACGTCTTCGTATAGCCCCCATATGACGGTTTTCATTTGAGCGGTATTTTCCGATGGAATTTTTCAAGTTGCTTTCGGCCCGGCAGAAATTAAGTGCGTTTTTACATGTTTTTTTTTTTTTTTAATTCTGTACATCCCGATATTTCTACGAACCATGTGAATATGGAATGTATCAATCACTCTTTCTGGTACATTAAAAATCATATATCTTATATAAAACAAAGCGCGTGTGCAATTTGATTGTATCTCACATATAAAACATAGGCCAAGTGCGCACATTAACAATATTCCCCTATTCCATTCTTGTTTGAGGATTTTTTTAAATACTTACTCGGTAATCAATTTGACCTATCCTTTAAATAAAAATCAATAATTTTTCCATTTCAAATTCTTTTATTTCGACCATTTTTTTTTTTCTTTGGTTTAACATTGAAAACGTTTCGTTACTTCAATTTTCTGCCTTTACGATGACGTTTACAATGATCGTTTTTCATATTTCTTAGCTGCTCAATTCAATGACAATCTCCATGTTTTTCTACAACTAAAAATTGTTTCCGCCTTCGCACATTTCTTTCAGAATTTTTTTCATATAATTACTTTTTTAGGATCTCGTTCTCTTAATGTACAATTAAAACTAAACTTATCGATAGAGTCTTAAAATTTTACAAAAGTTTATTTATTTTTCATATTTTATCTTCATCATTTTTTTTGTAGGTTTCAATGACAAATCTAGGCATTTGTAAATGTCTCTATACAAAAAGAAAAAAAAACAGGAGATTAGAGGGAGGGCATAATTTATGAGCTTAAAGATACAATCAGTATTTACAAAAGTAAGATTTTTGATATGGATGATGTTACAGCTTAATTACGATGAAAGTTTGTCATAAGGTATGTATGGATGTATGAGTTTTTCTTACTTTTTTTTAATTTATTAAAACATAAAATTATATGCTTTATTTGTATGTGTGTTTTGTTGTAGTTATTCTTTTTGTTTTTGGTTTCTTTGTTTGGCATAGGATATGTTTTGGTTTACATAATATGTTCTTTTGTTGTTGTTATATGATGAAGAAAAATCGTAACGTAAAAATGGAAATATATTAGAGGAGTTTCGCATTTTTTTGTTTTCTTTCCTTTTTTACTTTGATGTATGCTAATGTTATGGAAAATAATAATATTCATTTAAATTTGATTTTTATACACAAAGTTTTCTTCGTTCTTTATGAATTATGTTAAGTATTTTCCAATTTTATTATTATTTAGCATTGTCTGTTTCTTTTCTTTTTCTTCTCTTTACACTTGGAGATATTCACTCATGTCTTTGGATAACTTTTAAAAAGTTTTATTACAATTTTTTTATTTGTATTTTAATTGCGTCTATCTCATGCTCCTTTGTAGGTGAAACATTTGTGGGACATTTTGGGGAAATTCATATTCAAAAAAATCGAAAATGAAATAATTCCTAGAATTAATTGCATAATAATGACTCTTAGTTTTTCAATTTTATTTCGTTTTCTTTAAGTTCTAAAGTTCCCTTCTAGAATGTCTGCCATTTTTAGCCTTTGTAGGAACCTAGCTAAACTCGTAGAAAAATTTAGAACACAATGTACTTTTGCGAACGAAATTTTCCACAAATCATTTGTCCAGATTTAGATATAGCTCTCATGTACCGTTTTAGCCGAGAATAACCGAGATATTCGATCTGCAACTGTTTTGTTTCCGTAATTCCTTTGCTTAAGCAATTATTACAATAGCTTCGAAATGCTCGCTCGAAATTGAGCAAAGCGCGAAATTCATTCCAATTCGAGCGGGAGTACACCTGCCAGTAAGGCTAAAAATTAATTACACTCTCTTCTTCTATGCCAAGTAAGCAACCTTTGCTTGTTTTCGAGTGAGAGTTACTTCAGCTCCAAATCGAGCAGATTCTCTTGCTGTTTAGTTAAGCCACACAACATATTTCTACCCTCATATACCCAGCTATATTTTTAGCCTCAGCCATATGGGTAGAGAGAGCATATATCATTTTATAACAGTTTCAGACCCTAGGGCTCTTTGGACCAAATCCGTTTCAGGACATTTGGAGTCGATCTAGCGATGTCCGTCCGTCCATCTGTCTGTCTGGCTGGTGCACTTGATAACTCTCGAAGGGAATATCCGATTTGATCCAAACTTGGTACATCGTAATATTACTGTCAAACTTAGATCGAGGTGGGAGATGAGCAATATAGGTCGACTCCTTCTAGTACCTCCCCCAAAAAGGTCGAAATTTAAAAAAAAATCTGAACAGAAAGAGAAAGCATAATCCGATTTTGCTCCAACTTTGCATATCCTAATATTTGCATCATTGCTAGGTCTGGTGCGAAAATGGGGTCAACATTTTAAATAATTACAACTCTTATAAAATGTGATTTAAGAGTCCGATTATCTTCAAATTGAGCACATCCCAATATTTATATTAACCCAAGGTCTGGTGTTAAGATGGAATATATCGGTCCACTTCTTCTGGTACCTTCCCACAAATGGTCGAAATTTTAAAAAATATACTTTTTTTGCACAGAAAGAGAAAAGATAATTCGATTTTGCTCCAACTTTGCAAGTCCTAATATTTGCGTCAGTGCTAGGTCTGGTGCGGAAACGGACAAAGTCGGTTCAATCTATCAAGTACTACCCTCACAATGGGTCAAAATATTGAATAATTACAACTCTTATAAAATGTGATGTAAGAGACCGATTGAATATCCATGAAGATCATAAAACGCAAAATAAGCATCAGGTTCTCTTCACATTACACACATCACAATGTTTTTATTAAACCAAGGTCGGTGTGAGGATGGAATATGTCGGCCCACTCCTTCTGGTTCCTCCCCCACAAAAGATCGAAATATTGAATATCCATTTAGCTCATAAAATGAAATTAACAGCCGATTCCATTTACACTTGACACATCTGAATATTTCCATCAACACAGGATCTGTTATTAAAAAGGTGGAGATCAGACCATTCCTTCTGGTACCTCCCCTTCAAAGGTTCAAAATGTTGAATATCCATGAAGACCATAGAACGCGAAATAAGCATCAGGTTCTCTTCACATTACACACATCACAACGTTTTTATTAAACCATGGTCTGGTGTAAAGATGGAATATATTGGTCGACTCCTTCTGGTACCTGCCCTACAAAGGGCCAGAATTTTGGAATATTCGTGAAAGTTATAAAACACTAAATCACCATCCGACTTCAGTCAGACAATATTTCCATCAGCACAGGATCTGTTATAAAAACGGTAGTGATCGGACCATTCCTTCTGATACCTCCCCACAAAGCGTTAAAATATTGAGAAAACATAACGATCAGAAAATCCGAAATGACCATCCGGTTCAAATCACACATATCACAATATTTTTTTTTTTAACCCAAGGTCTGGGGTTAAGATGAAATATGTCTTCACTATATCTCATATAGTGTGAAGTATCCGATTCTCTTCAAGCTTTGAATGTCCTCCTTCGGGTACCATTCCAACAGAGATTCAAAATTCTTTAGAATGAAGAAAATGATTAAAAATAGCATATTCCAGCACATTCTGGAATGGATCCTTAATAAGATATACCCAATTTTATGTTGGAAGCTGAAGTCTTATTGATTGGTGAGAGCCAAACTTTAACATCTACACTCTTTTTGCATGATAAAAATAAAATATTAAGGATAAAGCCCTATGTTTCAACATTCCACATTTTAAAAGAAAAGCAGAAGGGCAAAAATGCAAATTCGACCTTAATTTGTAATTATACCCTACACCACATAGTGGTAAGGGTATTATGTCTTTGTGCATTTGCTTGTAACATGGAGAAGGAAGCGAGATAGACCCATAGTTACTTTTGAGGATCTCCATAGAATGACTTTCTGAGTTCATTTATGATCGGTAAAAATCGGTAAAAATTTAGATATAGCTCCCATATATATCTTCGTCCGATTTGCCTTTTTTGCGCCAAACGTGTAATATCAGCCCGTATGGAATTTTGCACATACAACCAAATAAGGCCTGAAAATAAGTATGCTAAATTTGATCGAAATCGGTTCAGATATAGCTATTGCTCCCATATATATTGTTCATACGATTTGTTATTTTTATCCTCCGCAGCCGTAATATGCACTCTGTAGCAACAATATTTTGGGGAAATATATCGAATGCAGCTCAGAAATACCTTTGCCAAATTTTATCGAGATTGGTTCAGATTTGGATATAGCTTCCATATATAACTTTGACGGATTAACCTTTTATTGTGCACCAAACGTCTAATATTTGCCCAAATGGGATGAAATTTGGCACATACGACCGCATTGAGTGTAGAAGCTAGTATGCCAAAGTTGGTGAAGATCGGTTGAGATATAGCTCTAGCTCCCATATATATTGTTCATCCGATTTATTGTATTTGTTGCCCACAGCCCTAATATGCACTCCGTAACAACGATATTCAGGGAAATATATCAAATACAGCTCAGAAATATCTTAGCCAAATTTTATCGAGGTCGGTTCAGATATGGATATAGCTCCCATATATGTCTTTATCTGATTTCAAATTAATTTTGCACCAAATGAGCAATACAAGTCCGAATTTAAAAGATACAAATGCTTCGGCATATTTAGTCCTTTGAACTTTAAATTGTAATTATAATCATAGCGTGTATGATTGAATTCTCCCACAAAAACTTTTAATTGTTATGTGGAGCTCTACTAAATTAGCAAAGTGGTGTAGGGTATCATAAAGTCGGCCCGCCCAACTTTAGGACTTTCTTTACTGGTTTTAATTTGTCATCTTCTTAAACATGATTTTAAATATTTTTAAAATTTGTTATTTTTTTTCTTTTTTGCAAGTTAGCTTTTAAAACGAAATTAGAAATCAGCCAAATATCCCCCAAATATTTCACATACACATCGTATATACATACTTACTGGTTTTATTTATATTATTATTTTTTAATAATATTATTAAGTTTTTAATTCAAAATTGAATTTTACATCGTCATTAATAAGTTAACAGTAAAGTAGTATTCATAACACATTTACATAAACATTCATAAAATTGTGGCATTCACTCATTCACACACATACACACAGAGCGGTACGCGCACTCACACACACTCCCATGTTTTCATTCGAGTGATTCATTCAAACGATATTCATTGACATCTTCATTGTATTTTATGTTTTAGTTACGTTTTCAGTTTTTATTTTCTATATTAAAGATAAGTTTGTGAGTTATATTGTGATATATGTTTGTGTGTGAGTGTGTATAGTACAAGGACTGTTAGACGGGTTAGTTTGAGGAGAGAGTGGGGGGCGGTAGTGGCGGCAGGAGAGTGGGGCTCTCTCCTTTCCACTTTAGAGTGTCCTTAATAATTAACATAGTTATCTAAATACCATGTGTGATGATATTAAATTGTGTGCGACTCGGGAACTTTTGCTATTACAGCAGGGCGTTGTTGTTGTTGATGGTACTGTTGACGTTTTTGTTGTTGTTACTGTTGATGGTGTGGTTGTTGCTGTTTCTGACGCCGATGTATTCGTCGTGGCTGTTTTACTTGTTAGCCTTCGCGATGTTGTCGCTGCTGAACTACTTTTTGTTACTGTTACAACTGCTGCTGTTACCCTGGTTGTTTTTGTTGCTGCTGGTGTCATCCTAGTTATTGATGTTGTTGTTGTCGACGTTGCTGTGACTGCCGTTAAAAAGCTAAGACAGCATAATAAAGTTAGCAAGTAATTAACCGGCATTCCATTCAAATGATGTATACTTCCGCCGCTTGAAGCGCCTGTAAAAGTGGCAAACAAAACAGAAGGTAAAGCATATAATAAAGTTGTTCGAGGAAGTTGAGGAAAAAAACAGAAAAAAAACAACAACAGCAACTAAAACTGATGACGACTTGTTGAAAAAAAAAACAGCAGCAAACTGAGTGGGAAATGTTCACGTATATGTACTTATCTTGCCCTAGTTATGATGGAGTATTACTGCTCTGATTTTTTTTGCCAGTCGCTTGTTATTGCAATGATGAAAAGGTTTCTAGAACATTGGAACTGCACACATGCAACCTGACATGTTGAAGTGATAACAGGAATTGTTATAAAAAAGTTTGACTGCAACTTAGCTCTTTTTTCATATTTTTGAAATAGACATCAAGTAAATTAAAGGGCCTGTCAAAAACCAAAAAAAAAAAAACAAAAATGAAAGAAACAAAGTTTACTTATAAGGTCGTAGGTTGGCCACAGAGTTTTAATGAAGTGCGTAATTGGGAGCAACCTACTTTTTTCAGCATATTAGGGTAAATTGTGTAAATTTGGTTTGAAATGGAAAAGTCAGAAAAATATTGACATACTTTTTTGATCAAGTATCATAAGATTCAAACGATTTGTCTCATAAAATTAGAATTATCTAATAAATGTAAAAAAACAGCTAGCCATATGTAAAGCTGTTATATTTGTTATATAAATAATGCGTCATCGATAATAAGTAGTAAGTTATTAATTATAAATCTTATTTTAACCTACCATGAGCTCTTGACTTTGCAGCAACAGTTTCTCTTGACTCCAGGGCTGGCGCTTTGTGCGGATGATCTGAGACCACGCTCGCTTCACGACTTTGAAAATAGAGCGATGATATTTTTGCCACACACTGCAAATATAAAACATATTTTAATTATTAAATTAAAAAACTTCATAGATTTGAAATACATAGGTAAATTTATATAAATATAAATAAACAAGCGAGTTCATATTGGGAATTTATGTGAAATAGATCATACCAACTATGAACATTATTTGAATGTGAGTCATGACTTTAGAACAGTCACAATTTTCAAATTTGATCCAACTCTGAATAGATTTTTAACGAACTTGGCAGAGGCCTTTATACCTCCAGTACTAAATAACATTGTTGTATAGTGCATGATATGACTTCGATAAGGATTATGTTAAACAAGTAAGCAAAGCCTATAGTCGTGCGAGGCCGACCATGTGATATGTTAGAAGCCCCCTTATGCCCAAATCCATTTTGGAAGATTTCGCTTTTTAAATTATGTTATAGAGCATTGCACAGATATTACCCTAACTTTTTGATCAGGGACATTTGCACAATATTTACGCACTCCGTTGTGCTGTTAGTTGTTGTGGTCCATTTTACAGCTAAATATAATCCAATGTTTATCCAAAATGCTAGACTTCTTCCCTGTCCTAAACTCTCTTCTCATATAAAAATTTTCTACCCTTATAAAAATGTTCGTGAAGATCGGACGATAATTGCAAACTGTATATAATAACCACAGTAATAACCCAAATATTACAAAATATACACATCAATATTATAAGTCAAATTAAACAAGTAAGCAAAGGCTATAGTCGTGCGGGGCCGACCATGTCTTATGTCCAAATCCATTTTGGAAGATTTCGGTTTTGAAATTATGTCACGGTGCACTGTCCAGGTATTACCCTTAGCATTTTGACCAGGGTCATTTTCCCAATATTTATGCACTCCCTCGTGCTGTTAGTTATTGTGGTCCATTTTACAGCTGAATATAATACAATGGTCATCCATAATGCTAGAATTCTTCCCTGTCCTCAAATCTCTTCCCAGGCGTGCCAAATCGCATGCGATAAAAATATGAAAAAAATAAAAAATATGTCACAAAATACTGCAAAATCAATATTATCTCTTATATATCTTTTTATGCGATTTATTTAGATTTTATACATTTATGCCAAGAGGGCATTCTGAATTGACATTATTTGTCAAAATCGGTCCAGCAATTCTTGAGATATAAGCATTCTAGCTAACATCCCCTTCCTTTGTATATTTACATTGTATATATTTCGCTATATATATCCGATATATTTACCATCGGGTTCTACGTGACGGTCAGAATTGACCTGTTCGTCTATTTGTGATTTCGGTGGGATTAAAAATATTCGCGGTTTAATGAAAAAAATTAATTTTAGTTAACGCAAATGTTATGGTATATTTCACCCGCTAAATATTACCCGATGACTATCAAAATTGAAAGGCTTTTGCCCAGCGTTAAACCCTAGCGCCGTGCTAACTTCCGCTTCGATTGGTCTATAATTGCGATCTGTAGACCAACTACAAAATCAGGAAATTTTTCAGATTTTGGTCCATTTTAACCCCTAAATATTATGCGATCATCTCCAAAAACAATGGGGTTGTATTCTGGCCCTAACCCCACCTACATTTTCAATTTCGTGAGGATCGGGCCATAATTGCGACCTGTAGAGTGATTACAAATTAACATGGATAGACGGACGGACGGACATACATAGCTAGATCGACTCAGCTCGGCGAGCTAGGAAGATCCATATATACTTTCCTATGTGGGAAATGAATATTTCGAGGTGTTACATAATTTTTGGCCCAATCAAACTTATAATAGCCCCAACACATAGTGTTGTAGGGTATAAAAATCACATGCGATAAAAATATGAAAAAAATAAAAAAATATCACAAAATACTACAAAATCTATATTAACACCATTATTGGCATCTTTTTTGACATCCCTTTGCTTTGTATATATACATTGTATATATTTCGCTATATATCCGATATATTACTATCGGCATCTACGTAACGGCCAGAATTGACCTCTTGACAAATGCTATGGTCGATTTCACCAACTAAATATTACCCGCTGATCATCTAAAATTGAAGGCTTCAGCCCAGCCCTAAGCTGAATGCTAACTTCGGCGTCGTTGATCTATAATTGCGACTGTAGAGCAAGTGCAAACATTTTCAGGAAATTTTTCAGTTTTTGGTCCATTTTAACCCCTAAATATTATGCGATCTTCGAAAGCAATAGGCTTCTATTTTGACCATAACCCCACTTCCATGCAATATTTCGTGAGGATCGGCCTTAATTGAGACATTAACATGGACAGACGGAGGGACATACATAGCTATATCGATACAGCTCCAATTAATTCTATCTCAGAATTGTTCCATATCAAATTTTAATGGGTGTCACTAAACAAAAGAAATTTGTATACTTAATACGTACTAAGGAAAAATATCATAAATTGCGGTTCATAAAATTTTTTTTTTATATTCGCAAATGTAGTACTTTTTCCGAAATCGTTGCGAAATCCTGTTTGAGGGTTTTGATCTAAAAACCGAGTGGTGGTACATTTTTTCTCAACCCAGATTGGTAATTGGACTATTTAATAAGGTCGCGCAGGAATCGAATTCAGACCTAAGTATTTTCTTTCTGTCCAAAGAATTTTCTCGTTGAATCCATTAAAATTGACTAGCTTGAGGGTTAAAACATTCGACCAAAAAATATTCCACTATATACCTAGTCTTCAACCGAAAATTAAATAAAATGTGGAAAAGGAGGGATCGGGCTCCCTCTTATTATATGCCTATACACGTGTCCTCTATTTTATGCTCAACTTTCATAATCTGTAAGATTTTTCTCGTAATTATTTTTTGTGTTACACAGTTTTATTATTTTTATAAGTATTATTTTATTTATTATTAAACAAATTTCAAAATGTTCCTACAACTCACCTTCAGTTTCATATCTCCATTGCGAAAATGATATGCTCTCACTTTGAACTCCAATCCGAGAGTTGCCTGTTCCAAACCTTCATTGCCTATCGCTTTGTTATTGTATGTGCGTAGATATGAACGGCTTGCCGGTTCACCATTAATAAGCCAACTAAGATGACACACCGGTTTGGAAGCTGACGAGGTGCAATTGACACGCACCGTATCACCGATTTGATATCGCGCCTGTCCGCCCGTTATGCGTGGACCACGTATGGGAGTCACTGGAAGAAAAGAGAGAAAATGTGATACATAAGTAAAGTAGTAAATTTATACGCTAGGTTAGTTTGAATATCAGGGAACAAATTACAGATTGTTGATATTCCCCCATCGTCCAAATAATGGCTACAAAGTTTACATTGTTAGGTTCACACACCACCAAAATTTGGTAATTATATAAATTGAACCAGTAAAGAAGGTCAAAAGTCAGGAGAGCCGTCTATATGATACCCCACAACAATATACAGATGTAGTAGAGCTACTATCTAATTATGTGGTGGATCATATTAACTACGGACCGTTTTTGAATGTGTATTTTGGATTTAGAGCAATTATAATTTGGAATCAGAAGGAACTAATAGTTGAATCTATTTTCCCAAATTTGGCGGAAGCATTTGCACCATTGGTACCAAATAACATTGCTATAGAGAACATGCTAGGATTTAAAGATGGCTTAAATTAAAAAAAATGAATTCATTGTTGTGGAGTGTGTAGTGCGAATGTCAGGGACAACTAGCTACTGCACCAATTCGGATAACATATATATAAGTGGGAAATATAGCTTTATCTAAACCGATTTTCAAGAAAATTGACACACTTACTTCTAGGCTGATCTGTTCGATGTGCCATCAAATGAGAGCGAATATTACATATATGGCGCTCAAAAAAATTTAAATAAGACGAAGATGTATTTGTGAACCGATTATCAGCAATTGCAATTGGAATCGTTTTGGGGCCAAACTACGGATTTCTGGAAAATTTTATTTCAATCGGACAATAAATTCGACCTAAATTTTTTTTCAAAAAGTTATTCTATGGAGATTTTCAGAAGGGTATAAAAATATGCATTATATAAACAAACTCAGTGATGGGCCCGTAGGGAAACTTTAGTGGAAACCCTTTTGAAGCTATTCGGTCCATCGAAGAGTTTTTATCAGACTTTTAAGTTTTCACTTATTTTGATAGCTTTCTGCCTTTAAAAGTCCTTTGAAGACCTTCTATTTTAAAGACCTTTTTAAAGAGTTGGTTCTATTATTTCTTTTTGTGGATGCCCTCTTGAAGGTCTTCTGTCCAGAGTTAACCTTGAAAGGGTCATTGATCTGTAAAATACATTGTAAGGATCTATAAAGGATCTTTAGAAGGCCTTCTGTCAATGACCTTTAAAGGTTTGAAGGATTTCTATCAATAGAAATCCTGTGACCCTTCTAAAGACAGAACTTTTATATATCAATTACCCTTACAAGGTATACTCTGGAAGATGACCTTGAAAAAAATAATCAAAAGGACTTTTAACGACAAAAAGCTTTCAAAAAGAGAGAAAACTTACGAAAGTCTACAGAAGAGGTATTTTTCTACAGAAGAACTTTTCAGAGTATTTTGCAAATATAATACATTTTGAAAGATTTTAGAGGACATCTGCCTCCCTTTTAAGGGGATTTTGTTTTCAAGACATCCTAACTAAAAAAAAGACTTATGAAGACCTTTTGAAGGTCTCATGTCTGTAGAAGAACTTTTGAGTATTTTTAGTTTAAAAAAAACCTTTTGAAGATCCTTCGTCTATGGAATATCTTTTAACGGAAGTTGAAGATCCTTTATACATGGGCAATCCTTTTGTGTATTTCTATATTTAGAATTATTTATAAAGGTCATCGGGCCAAAGAATAAATTTGTAGGGTCTCCCGTTTATTGAAACCCTATAAGTCACAACTTTCAGTTTTCTATTTTTAAAAAAATGTCGCTTAAAATCCCTTTCATAGCTCCCTCAACCAAAATATTTGTCCTGTCGCCTGTTATTTGTTGTGTTTTTCCTTCAACAAGTTGGTATTTACATTCTTGCGACATAATTTTCAAGAAAATTCCTTTAAGATATTTCTGAGGTTCTGGCTTCTGGTTTTTCTTTCTTAAAGTCACCTCTACTTGACTTTTAAGAAATGCTTCATTATTCCACTAACTAATTGACCGTTTTCGGTCCAGACTCTATGGCATGGCAAATGGCATTCCTTTGACAGACAGACATATATATTACCGTTTTGTTGCTGTAGCTGTTGTTGTTGTATTGGACCCTCCTACGGGCAATGTTGGAAATGAATACTTCTGTCTTTGAAGTGAATACTTTAATGAAGTCAACAAGTTGTAACAAAATTCCATCATCATCTTGCCGCAGCAAGGAGTGTTGTTGCTGGGAATTTTCTTAATGTGAGGTGTTCTTTGACGCAGAATGTCTGACTGACTGAGTGACTGACTAACCGACTAAATGGGACAACAATTCACTGTAATAACATATTGGTTGTCCTTTCTCTTCTTCCGTTGTCTTCTTCGGATGTCATCCTACAAAATGCCTTTATTTCTTTCGCTCCTCTCCTTTCCTGCTGCTGTTGCTATTGTTGCCATTACAATCCTTGCCCAAGGCATTCAACATTTTCCAACCAATTTCAATATTATTTGTGGCCTGTCCTGTTTCCCATGCCGACGCTTGGTAGGTGTTCAACAAAACCCCAACGAACGACGACGAGGAATTTTTATTCGGATATTATGCAAATTTCTTCATTCATACCTTAAAGTGTTTTCTGTGACGATGGAAATCCTCAGTAACATCAACGACAACGACGGTATTTTGACATAAATATGTAAATCACTTTTTTACAAACAAATATGGAACAGAAAATCATGTGGTTTCCTACCACCAAATCATTGTTATTCCATGTCTTGCGGACCATTCTCCTACAACAAAAAAAAATTTTTTTTTCTTCGTTGGCTTGTCTACTCAATTTGAAATATGTGAAATCAAAACTGGGGAAACACACAGAAAAAGCCTTTCCCTATGCTTCCCCATGCTTATTAGCCCCTACGGGTGTCTTATGTTGGGTTTAAAATCCATGCATATATATTTATGTGGAAAATATGAAATTGTTATTTTTTGTACTACGTTTTTTCGTCTTCTTGGAAATATAATTTATGGAAGTAGCTGCCTAACATTGTTTTTCAAATGAGCTGAGCTGAGTATTTGTAAAAATATTTATGATAGCCTAGTTGCAAATCTATTCACTAGAATATTTTACAATAAGGGTTCATTGATGGATATTAGATAGGTGTAGGTGTACAAAACTTTTACAGGAAACAAAATATTTTTTATATCCACTATTCGAAGATGGTATATATATTATGACCTAAGACTGATAACAATATTACAACGTGCCAGATTTGGACTAAATCGACTACTTCATACACTTTGTATGAGATATGTTCAAATTTTTCGAAAATGTGAAAATATGCGTGAGATAACAGATATAGCGAACCGAAGTATTCCATTTCCATACTTAATCTAATACAGATAAAAATATTGGTGTATGCAAAATTTGAAGAAAATCGAACATTTATATCCAATCATAAATTTTGATAAAGTACATATTTATATCCTGGTTAAGAGAAATATTTAGATTTAGATTAGATAGGAGTACCAAAAGGAGTTGGCCGATATATTCTATTTTCGCACCAGACCTTGGCTTACTAAAAATATTGTGATGTGTGTAATTTGAAGACAATCGAACACTTACATCACATTCTATACGAGTTGTAATTATTCAAAATGTTGACACTTTTTGAGGAGGTACTTGATGGAGTGGACCGATATTGTCCATTTTCGCACCTGACCAAGCACTGATGCAAATCTTAAAGTTGGAGCAAAATCGGATTATCCTTTCCCTTTCTGTGAAAATTAAAATGTTGTCATTGGTGAGGGGGGTATCAGAAGGATACTCCCTCCGAGAGTTATCGGACAGTGGACGGACATCGCTAGGTCGACTCCAAATGTCCTGAAACTGATTTGGTCCAAAGAGACCTAGGGTCTAAAACCGTGATTTAAATGAGGCACGTTTTGGTCGTATCAAATTATATATGCCCTCCCTAGACATATGGCTATGGTTATAAAAAAGTCTTCTATTGATAAAGTTACAGGTCTTTCACTTCTTCAGATAAAATTCCATGTAAGAGTTTTTTTATAGATGGAGGACTTTTTACTGGTATTTTGTAAAGTGACGTCATTTCACAGGAATTTTCACAGGTCTCCTATCGGCAGAACCCCTTAAAAAGACCGCCTCAACAATTTCTAATGATTATAAGTTAAACTTTAACGGGCCTTCTCAAGGCAGAAGACCTATGACTGGTCTTTTAAAGACAAAATTCCTTTAACAGGGCTTTTTTGGTAGAAGATCTTGTAAAGATCTTCAATGATAGAATAACTTGTCTAGGTCTTCTGTGTATGAAATAATTTTGGCCTTTTTGGATAGAAAACCAAGCCTATTCTAACCCATCTGCATATGAAATAGTGCTGCCGCTATATTATAGATAAGAGAGCCTTTTCAGGTATTTTATGGAAAAACAACATCTCATGAGTTCTACGAATAAAATACTTTTTGTGTTTTTTTTTTTTTTTTGAAAAAGACTTATTTCAGGTCTTACCACGTATTCTACACATAGAATACATATTCTAAGTTGTCCATGGATAAAATACTTTTTCCGATGTATATCAAGTGAAAGACATTTTCTAGGTCTCTATGGATAGAAGCAATTTCCCTTCAGTTTTTTTTTTTTTTTTTGTGTAGAAAAAAATTTCAACAGTGGAATATCTCTTCAGGTCTCTTATGGATAAGAGGGAATTCTCACCCTTTCTGAATGAATTATTACTTTTTCACACCTTTTCTAAAGATAAATGCTCTTTTTGGGATTCAGTAATTATTCTCAAAACTACCCATAGCCTATAGTTAGAAAAAACAGTAGTTCTATTTCTAAAACCTTACAATAAAATTGTGTATTTTGTTGGTCGGTTTAGGAGTTGCTCTTTATACCCTACACCACAAGTTGGTAAGGGTATTACGTCGTTGTGCATTTGTTTGTAACAGGCAAAAGGAGACCAGATAGACCCATAGTTAGAATTCTGAGGCGATTTGTGTATGTCCGTTCGTCCTTCTATGCATGTATCTTTGTAACAAAGTACAGGTCGCATTTATTGTCCAATCCAGATGAAATTTTTCACAAAGCATTTATTTAACACAAGGAAGAACCCTATTGAAATTGGTGAAAATCAGTTCAAATTTAGATATAGTTCCCATATATATCTTCCACCGATTTCGGGTTAATTGTGCACTAAATGGCCAATATCCGTCCAAATGTCTTGAATTTTGGCACATTTGACCGAATTTAGTCCATAAGCAAGTACATCAAATTTTTAGAAAATTGATTCAGTTACAGCCATAGCTCCCATACATATATGTTTCATCCGACTTGGTGTTTAAGTCCCTCACATTCGTAATATGCACCCCACAAGAATGATATTTGGGATCACATAACAGATATAGCCCAGAAATACCTCTGCCGAATTGTATCAAGATCGGATAAGATTAGAATATAGCTCCCACACATATCTTCAACCGATTTGACTTGAATTTTGGCACATCTGACCGAATTCAGTCTAGAAGCAAGTACATCAAATTTTGGGAAAATCGATTCAGATACAGTATTGGCTCCCATATATATGTTTCATCCGATTTGGTGTTAAAGTACCTCACATTCGTAATATGCATTCTACAATAATAATATTTGGTACCAGATATCTTATAGAGTTTGGAAATACCTTTGCCAAATATTATCTAGATCGACTAAAATTTGGATATAGCTCCCATATATATCCTTAGTCCGATTTCAGGTTTATTGTGCAAATACTGGCTAATATCAGCCCAAATGGAGTGAATTTCGGGACGTACGTTTCCATTTGGTGGAACACGGCTCCGACATATATTTTTTTTATTATAATCCTTCTTGAAGTGTTATCACCAATCTTATTTGGTATAAAAGATAAAATGTCTCTGTCGGATTTATTGAAAATAGATTCAGAAGTTGATATGCCTCCTATATATTAGTTCCCAATGAAATAAAGTTATAACTGCTCTAAAGCCAAATGTTGATAGGTTGTATGATCTACTTCAATTTTTTTGTTCGGTACCTCTATTAAATATGCATAGTGGTTTAGGGTAACATAAAGTCGATCCTCGCCAGACATTTGACTTTTCCTCACTGGATTTGACTGTAGGAATTCAAACCATCGTCGAAAGGTTTAGCGGTCGGACATTCACAATCTTATCCGCCATATCTCATTTTTTGGTATGATAATATTAGGTTATATTAATTTGTAAAATTAAGAGGGTTAGCTTGTTATTTTTGCTGATGGTGTAGTTATCCTTTTTATCCTTTTTGATCTACTGGTAATTCTGAGGGTACGTAGTTTTTTTAATAAATTTGAACAATTTTTTGCTGGGTAGAAGAATTTTTGTAGGTTTTCTATTTATAGAATACCCTTTCAGGGCCTTTTGCCATTCATTTCTATTCTGGAAGGCGGTGGTTCTTCCTAATACTTAAAATATACTTCTTTCGATTTTCTCCTCCTAGTTTTGGTGTATTCAACTTCTACCAATCCCTTTAACCTTTTGCATTTGTTTCCCTCCCCTCTTCTGATCACATCATTTTTCCTTCCATTATCGCTAATATTCTTCGGTAGTAATTCGAAACTCAAATGAGTCTACTATTATTAGTTATTATTAATTTTCTTGTTTTACATTCATTAATTTTTAATGCAATTTTTCATGTTCACATTTTAATAAAGGATTTTTTTCCGTTCATTTTCCTTTTTGCACTGCGAAAATTTCAAATATGGAAATGGAAATATGCATGTTATTTTCACACGCTGTGTTGTTGCTGTTGTTCATCTTCCGCCTCAACAATTTCTAATGATTACTTACTTCGAACATGTTCGCTCTCTTCTACTGCTCTTCTCTACCTTCTCTACCTACATCCAGTGGTCCTGATATCTAACTGGGTTTTCCTTATTTCTTCATCACCATCACCGTCTTGCTTTGGCATGCAATTCGTTTAAAATATTCATGCATACTCTTTCAGTATTGAAGTCTGTGTGTGTTCCGCGAATGCCTTCATGTTTGTAGCTATTTAAGCTTCTGTTGCACATTGCCAGGGTTTTGATGCGGCCATGTCTTTCACTGCCTTCTCAGTGTGGTAGGTTCATGGTGCAACCATTTAATTTTAATGAGACTTTTTGCAGAAAGAAATTGATTTTAGTCGGTTATTTTTCCTTCTTTTCTGGTATTGCTGCTGTTCGCAGTTCCTGTATTCATTTGGTTGGCCGGAAAAGGCGAATATATTTAAGGAATGGTAGGAAAATGGTGTAGAATTTTGTTATTTTTTTTAGATATTACTTATAAATAAATTCCAGATGAAATGAAGAGGATATCGGAAAACAATGAACTTAGGAAAACCAGTCTTAACAGGGAGTGTGAGTTTTTATTAAAAAAAATTGCAACAAACTTTTCCAAATAATAATAAAATCCAGTAAGGAAAAATCGAAAGCCGGGCGGGGCCGACTATATGATACCCTACAGCACTATGCGTATTTAGTAAAGCTCCCGTAACAAAATAATTTTTTTTTTTTTTGAATTAGATCATACCATTTTGCTTTCGATCAGTTTCAGAGGGATCTCCAAATCTGAATCGATTTTCACTAAATTTCTTTTATATCAAAGGACACTGCTATAGAGAGCATGGTATCACTTTGAGAAGGATTATATTAAAAAATATATATCGGAGCCGAGTTCCAGCAAATAGAAACACACGTTAAATGCATTCCATTTGGGCTGATATTAGCCTTTATTTGCCCAAAACACCTGAATTAAGGATGTATATGGGAGTTATACCTAAATCCTAGCAGGTCTCGATAAATTATGGCAATGGTATTTCCGAGCTCTAAAGATATCTCGTCCAAATATCATTGTTGTCGAATAAATATTACGAATATGAGGAACACAAAGAACAAATCGGATGAAACATATATATGGGAGCTAAAGCTATATCTGAACCGATTTTGATGTACTTGCTTCTAGACTGAAATCAATCGGATTCAGGACATTTAGACTGATATTAGGCATTTGGTGCACAATTAACTCCAAATCGGTTGATGATA